>NC_054371.1:196944490-197291990 GCF_017654675.1 Xenopus laevis
ATCCAACCCTACCCTCAAGTACCTTATCCGCAACCGCGACCCGCTGACCATCTAGAATCAGGAAGTGCTGTCATTGGAAACCGGAAGTGACATCATTGGAAGTAGACGTGATCAGAAAAAAAAGGATTAAAACAGGAAGTGCTGTCATTGTAAACTGGAAGTGACGTCATCGGAAGTAGACGTGACCAGAAGAAAGGAGTGAATATCGATATTGAGAAGACCCGCGGCCAGACCCACAACCTGCAAACCCGCCGACCCGCGGGTATACCCGCACCTGAAACTTCTAAACACAACCCACAGGGTACCGCAAGTTTTTGCAGGTAACCCGCGGGTACCCGACCTGCTGCAGGACTCTAGCTTGAACATGATATGATGGAAATAAGGTTCAGCACCGCTGCCTAAAGCTTATGGTAAATATCGGTTACATTGCCGATTTGGTGTTTACCGTTAGTTCCTGATTCATTTGGAATAAAACTCAGTGCATACTTCATTTTCCCTATTCCACTATTGATATCCAAGCACTCAGAAGCCACCTTGCACCACGTGTTGAAGGTTTTGGTAAATACAGGCTACTATTGGTTACATTTTACACTGCACCACTTGACTGATCACCCCAGCCTCTTTACCCTGACAAATCCTTTCTACAATGCAATTCAAATCCAGCACCGCCAACCATATTATTCTTACTTCAGGCCGCAAACACTGGGGAAATATGTTCCAGATTTTAATGAAACTGGGTTTTTTTTCCCTCTGTTTGACTGAATTGTGCGCTTCATCAGGAACACATGTCCCCAGCAATCACTTGGTCTTTCTGCAGCTACAAGAAGTTTGATCAAAGACCACCAATGAAATGCAAGTATTAAACCGAACTCGCTGCGTAAGAATAGGTCCTATGCCAATGTACTGGAGGTATAATTATATTTTCATAGTAAATTGCATTTAATCAAATACAACATCTATTAGAAAATGTTCCCTCTGATTTTGCTGCATGTCTGCCGGGAACAACTGTTTGAATGGGAGAATAAAGGGGAACGTGGAGCTTATCCAAGGACGGTCGTCAAACAGGTTCACCCTGTAAACTACTGAGCGGAGCAAACTAATCAGTATGCGTTCCTTAATTGTAGGGGCAATTGAGGATTTCTCTCAAGGCGATGTGGAAAATTTAAATGCTGTGAGTTCCAAAAACGATATTCTTTGTTTTGTTAAACAGCTGACTTTCTCCCAGTTTGTGTATTATTATTACTATATACCCGGCACATGGCATTGGTTCTTGCCAGTAAAAGAGAACCTTGTTTATGTGACTCAAAATCAGAAGAAAATGCTTTGTTCCATCAAACAACTGACCTCCCTGCATTATGTATTTGCAGGTTTACTTGCAGAAACCTATTTTTATATTATTGCCGTCTCAAGCCAAGGAAACTGTCCAGCTGCTCCATATTTACATGTAATCCCATCGAGAGAAACCACAACTAGTCATATCATGATCCAGCTGCGTCCCACCTAGATCCAGGGTTGGACTCGAATTGTCTAACTCCGTTATATGCTTGGCCTTTCCCCAGATTCCCAGACCATGAAGTTATCATTCTTGAAATGGCTAAATCCCACAAAAAATATATTGATGCGAGCGCATGTTGCACATCCAGCCAAACAATCAATTGTGTTTGACCTAAATCTCGGCAGAGGATCACCCAGAAGTTCCTTTCAAGCAAAACTCTCCCACAGCTTTCAGGTTTTTATGTGTAAGTGATACACTAAAGCTTTTATGTGTTTGCTTAATGTAAAAAGAAAGAAATAAATTAAGGAATTGTTTTCCACCCCGTTGAATGATTGCGCTACTTCTACAACGTGACAGGTCCTCTCCTGTGGGCACTCCCTTTCTCAGGACGAAATGTGCCATGTTTAATGTAAGCAACTGACACCCTGGTTAAGTCAGACCAGCAAACGGCATGTCACGTATTTGCGCTCTCTAACTGTTTCCACTGTATTAAAAAAAGAAGTGAAAAATAGAAAATGTTCTAATGTTCTCACTTTATTTTCAGCCGTCACTTGGAAAAACGGTCACTTGTTTCATTTGATTTTCTGTTCGCTTCCTCATTAATAGTCATGATGTAAAGGTAAAATAGAGTTCACCCGCTGTTATTTTGGGAGATTAGTCACACAGCGTGAAAATAATTCTTCTTCGGGCGACTAATCTCCAGAACTGCCTTCCTGCCGGCTAGAATGAAAATCACCAGCGGGATGGCACTCGGAACGCTTTGTTTTCCGAAGTCGCCCGAAGTGGCCTCACGAGGAAACTTCGGCGACTTCGGAAAGCCGAAGCGATCCAAGTTCCATCCCACTGGTGATTTAAATTCTAGCCAACGGGAAGGCTATACTTTTAAATCAAAATGATGTGTGTATATATATATATATATATATATATATAAAAAGTATGTGGATGTTCCTTGTAATAACAGGTATGGGACTGTTATCCAGAATGGTGGTTTTCCGGATAAAGGATCTTTCTGTAATTTGAATCTTCATACCTACTAGAAAATCACATAAACATTAAATAAAGCCAATAGGCTGGTTTTGCTTCCAATAAGGATTAATTATATCTTAGTTGGGATCAAGTACAAGCTACTGTTTTATTATTACACAGACAAAAAATTTGGATTATTTGAATGAAAGGGAGTCTATGGGAGATGTCCTTTCAAAAATTCTGACCTTTCTGTATAGTGGGTTTCCGGATAACAGATCCCATACCTGTACTTGAGTTGACCGCCATTCCCCATCCTAAATCATACAATGACTTTCTTTATAATGACACACCTCCTGCTGTGCTGCAAAACTTTGGGAAAGGGTTTTTCTGTATGTAATCGGATCCTACCTTTTAACCATACAAAGTGAAATCATAGTACAGGTATCCTGAATGCTCAGGACCTGGGGTTTTCCAGATAATGGATCCTTCCGTATTTTGGATCTTCATACCTTAAGTCTACTATGAAATCATGTAAACAATAAATAAACCCAATAGGATTGTTTTCCCACCGATAAAGATTAATTATATCTTAGTTTAGATCAAGTACAAGCTACTGTTTTATTATTACAGAGAAAAGGGAAATCACGTTTTAAAATTTGGATTATTTGGATAAAATGGAGTCTATGGGAGATGGCCTTTCCGTAACTTAGAGCTTTCTGGATAATGGGTCTCCAGATACCTGATCCCATACCTGGCAATTGGCAATTAACTCAGAGGATGTGTTATTTTAACTGTATTGTGCCCCACAACATAGTACAGGTATGAGATCCGTTATCCGGAAACCCATTATCTAGAAAGTTCCGAATTACGGAAAGGCCATCTCCCATAGACTCCATTATAATCAAATAATTCAAAATTTTAAAAATGATTTCCTTTTTCTCTGTAGTAGGAAAACAGTTGGTTGTACTTGATATAATTACTACGATATAATTAATCCTTATTTGAAGCAAAACCAGCAGTGGCATAACTAGATATTACTGGGCCCCACAGCAAATTATTTTTCAGCCCCCAAAATGTCTAGAGATTGACCTGTTTGACCAATATTTATTGAAATTGTATATGAATTAGGTCCTCATGGGGCCCCTATACTGCCCGGGCCCCCCTGCAACCGCTGGGTCTGCTTCCTCTGTAGTTACGCCCCTGAAAACCAGCCTATTGGGTTTATTTAATGTTTACATGATTTTCTAGTAGTCTTAAGGTGTGAAGATCCAAATTATGGAAAGACCCGTCATCCGGAAAGCCCCAGGTCCCGATGATTCCTGATAATAGGTCCAATACCTGTACTTCACATACACAGAGCCCTACCAGCGGGGGAAGACGCTTTGTGAGTTTTGGGAAGAAAATGGTATTAAATATATTTGTATAATGGAATCAGAATGATAGATCATAAGTAAATTGCCTAAATTGTTTGCAGGGTGATTTTTACTGTTTAAACTGTGCTAATGAGCGCTATATTTGTTACATGGCGTGCCATGATTTTTACATGTTTGATTTATAGTTTCTCTTGTGTCTCATTGTTCACATGAAAAAGCATCAGAGTTCATTTAACTGCCAGCTCCCAGCCAAGTCAGCCTGATCCCTGCACTCTCACCAGCAAGAAACCAGACATAAAACCTAAAAACCATAAACCGTATCCCTATTTTTTAGAGCCAACTAATGGTTTTCAAGCCGCCTCCTAATTATCAGCTCATTTATCTCATTGTATCTGTCTGCTTGCACTCTGATCCAAGGCAGCATTAAGATATCAGATATCATTGCATTTGCAAAGAAACGGTTCAGTTCCTTTATCCAAAAAAGAAATATGAAAGTCATAAAAACTTTACATACAGGAACACTGGGAATTCAGAAGTAAAATAACGTCTTTTTGTTTCCAGGAAACCAGAGAGACGTGTGTGTGACTATAGCAAGGTCTTTTTTGGAGATCTCTTTATATAAATCAGCTTGTTTGAGGATATTCTGATAATATGGTTTGAACATGACTGGTATTAATAAAATTGGCTTTCTCGAGCACTGAGCAATTTGCTCCAGATTACATCTTTATCCTAGTTTTTTATATATAACTGATGTATCGCTCCCCTTTAGAGAACATACTGCATAATGAAGAATATAATTGTTAAAGGGATAGCATAGAACTAAGGTTCTGTTATACTAAGGCATAAAAACAGAAAGACAAATCTAGTCCTGAGTGTGGACCAAACCAGCGCTATCACTGTACCTGGACCCCATCAAGCTTAGCAGGGGATAATTCATTTGTAAGTCTCTTTTCACTCATGTGCCATTCCTTATAATAATATTCATCTTTCAAACCAAACTGTTGTATCTGATCCCAGACAGAACCCTCTTTGCTCTCAAAGGGTTTTTCCTACAACCAAGATTTCTAGTGCAGACGTTCCGGTGTAAATAAATTCTAATAACCAGGATCACAAGGGATAACAGGGGGTCCACTCAATCTTTCTGTTTCAGTGTATAGGGGGGCAACAAAGTGTCAGTAATTCCATAATGGAATTTAAACGCTCATTTGATACATTTTAAGCAATCGTGGGAATTAGAACCAGAATTTAGCATTTAATAGGCAGAGAATATTGACTGATTACCCCAGCCACTAACTATATATATATATATATATATATATATATATATATATATATATATATATATATATATATATATAAAACAAGCAGATGGGGTAATGTAATAAAAAAGCACAATGAGCACCAGGTCCAACCCATAGCAAGAATCAATAAGAAACTTTTACTGAGTTCTTCCTTGAGAGCAAAAATCTCATTTGTTTCTTTGTTTACTAAACATGGTGCAAACCTTGTGCACAGGGCCGCCATCAGGGGGTGACGGGGGAGAGTTGTACGGGGCCCCGAGGGTAACACACTTACTTGATTAGCCGGGCCCCCCCATCTTTCTGAGAGCTGCTGACTTCGGGAAGGCATTTTTCTTATAATGTGGGGGGGGGCCCTGGCCACCAATTTTGGCCATCAATTTTTTTTTCTCATGTGGGGTCCTAGCCACCAATATTTTTTAATGGGGGGGCCCTGGCCACAAATGTTTTTTTATGGGGGCCCTGACCACCAATATCTTTTTACTTTTTATTAACATGTGGGAACCCTAGCCACCAATATTTTTTTTGTTTTTTTACTGTGTGGAGGGGAGGGCGGACCTGTAGGTGGGGCTTGCGGTGGGCTCATCCCAGGGGGCCCAGGAAATTTTGTCGTATGGGGCCCTGCGATTTCTCATGGCGGTCCTGCTTGTGCTACTTAAACGAGTGCAAGTTTAAAAATGTAAAAAAGTGCTTGGACCCCACTTCAGTGGCCACCATAGTCAGGTACAAATCCTAAGGGGTCATTTACAATTGCTAACACAGTCGTGGACAAAAAAAAACTCCCATTGACTTTAATTCAACTGGAGTGAGAAAAAAAGTCACCCACAGACTCTAATATAATGGCAACTTTCAGTGACATTTATGGGCACATCTACTTAGCTCGAGTGAAGGATTAGAATAAAAAATACTTCGAATTTCAAAGTATTTTTTTGGCTACTTCGACCATCGAATTGGCTACTTCGACCTTCGACTTCGAATCGAACGATTCGAACTAAAAATCGTTAAGACTATTTGACCATTCAATAGTCAAAGTACTGTCTCTTTAAAAAAAACTTCGACCACCTACTTCGCCAACTAAAACCTACCGAGCATCAATGTTAGCTAGGCTTTCCTAGCTTTTTTTGATCGAAGGAAATCGTTGGATCGATGGATTAAAATCCTTTGAATCGTTTGATTCGAAGGAATTAAACGTTTTTCCTTCAATCGTTCGATCGATGGAAATGCGGTAAATCCTTAAACTTCGATATTCGAAGTCAAAGTATTTTACTTCGACCCATAGTAAATGTGCCCCTTAGAGTTCAGTGTAAAAAGTGCAATTTTGGGTGCAAATTGCCATGTTTTTATCCACAATGCAGTATTTCTTCTTATAATTCCAGTGCCATTAATGTTGTAACTACAATTTTTGAAGTGGGGATGGTACCACTTCCAGCTTTTGGTGTTAAAATGGTATTAGCATGTGATTTTGCTTTCGGCACAAGTCTATCCCCCCTTATTGATGAAGTCAGGGTTATGGTGACTAATTGGTTCCCTTGACCCAACAGGCGCCCCTGTGCACCTCTCTTTGTGAGCAATGAACGAGCACTCGGTGCAACAATGTGAAAGTATAAAGAGTGCATTTTACACAGTTACATAGTTAGTTACATAGTTCAACCTCTCCAAATGGAAACCAGTGCACCTACTTAACAGAATCAGCCATCAACATCACCTGGAAGGGCATTTCCCAACCTCACTGTCCTCACTGTGAAGAACCACCTACACTGCTTCAAATGAAAGTTTTTTTTCCTCTAGTCCAGTGATCCCCATCCAGTAGCTCGTGAGCAACATGTCAATCTCCAATCCCTTGGATGTTGCTCCCAAAGCTGGTGCTTATTTTCAAATTCCAGGCTTGAAGGAAAGTTTTGGTTGCACAAAAACCAAGTGTACTGCCAAACAGAGCCTCAATGTAGGTTGACAATGCACATAGGTGCTACTAAATGGCCAATCACAGCCCTTATTTGGCTTCCCAGGAACATTTTTCATACTAGTGTTGCTCCCCAACTCCTTTTACTTCTGAATGTTGCTCACAGGTTCTAAAGGTTGGGGATCCCTGCTCTAGTCTAAAGGGGTGGCATTTGGTCTGATATCCATTTTATGTTAAAATAGATCTCCTGCTGGCATGCTAGTCTATAATGCCCTCTAATGTACTTATAAAGTGTAATCATGTTCCCTTGCAAGCTTCATTTCTTCAGAGAAAACAACCCCAACCGTGACAATCTACCCTCAATCTACCCTCTTGGAGGAGAATATCTAATGATAGGTATATCATTAAGTATCAATATAAGCACAACCTTGCATCCATCTGAGCTAAGGCAATACATAAATAAGCCCCATGGTCTGTTGCTTCACACGTTTGGGCCATCGGCTGATCTTGAGCCACACTTCCCTCCCACCTCTGCTGAGGTTCTCTCATTTGCTTCATTAGCCAATTAATCAGATCAGTGCAATTAAGTCATCAACCTGTGTGGCCAAAAGCCGTTTAACCTTGGGCCTTTCCAGTTCTGACCAATGTGGCTTCCGTTTCTACCTAAACAGCAAGGCAGTGTTTACCAGAGCAATTGTACAGGGAAGAATTCAAGCCACGAAATCCATTGTTTCAAGGTTTAACTAGTAACACAAGGAGAGTCAAGTGATTAAGATTTACAGAGATAAAAACAACTTGTGTTCCTGGAGGTGGGAAACTCAGGAAGGCTTCTAAGCACCTGGGCAATAGCAGTAGTACTTAAGTCATCATCTCTCATGAAATCATTCTGTTTACCATGTAGATACAGCTGGTGGGGCGCTGGGTGGGAAGGCTTTCTACAGTTCTTGCTTGAAAGCTTTTTAACTTATCAAAGGCCAAAATAAACACAGCAAAACAGAGAACAGAAGCATCAAAGTAAAAAGGTACCTTCAAAACAGTCATTAGGAGATTCTCCAGTGTAGGACGTAACCATTGGAATCTTCCTCTCGTTCTCCTACGGCAAACCATACATTCAATTGTCAGTTGTTTTGTAAACTGAAATCTAATGGAAATCTTTTCTGTAGTTTCCTTAATTAAAAGGCAATTCAGCTGTATCATTTTCTGTTTATATTTGATGCATAGTCCTTGGGCAGTGAGTGTGTTTCCCACGGTGAAGGTCTCCCCCGCTCACGCACAATAATAATAATAATAAATTCACTTGGTTGATTGAGGCATGTGTATACATTTCCAATGTAGGGAGCTTTAAGTAAGCGTGAGTAAACTATCATAAAAATAAGATTATAAAACATATTTTATTAAAAAGGCCATTTACATTTAAAGATTCAAAGCTATAAATAAGGCTTTTAGATCATATCAATTACAGGTATAGGACCTGGTATCCAGAACCTGAATTTTTCAAGAAAACAAATATTTCCATAATTTGGATCTTCATACCTTAAGTCTACTAGAAAATCATTTATATTAAATATTATTTAAATAAACACTGGTTTTGAAAAATTCAAGAAATGCCGATTCTGACGCAGGCAAATTGGGCACCGGCATCAAAGTTGACTTTAATGGGCATCGGCGTCAACTTTGATGCCGGCGCCCAATTCGTCTATAGTTTTCATGGCAAATTCGTAAATTTGCGACTGGTCAATGAATTCGCCCATCTCTTACCAAATACTTTAAATGATTCTACTAATTATGTGAAGTGCCTGTTCCTTTTTTTAATTACAAAATATTACTGGATAATTGTTTAGATTTTTTTTAACTTATTGTTTCCCCTCCCTTAACCTGGGAGAACTCTTTATACGCATGTCCTACTTCCATGTCTCAGGTTTTCAAAAACAGATAATTACACAGGAAGTTTAACTTGTAAGTTATATTTAATTAGCTATCTTTTACTCCTCCAACAGTTGCTTAAAAAAGGACGTGGGATCAAGCATGAGATGAAAGTGATTCCAGTTTTATTGTTGTGCATTGTTTTGAAGTGAAAGCAACTGATTATTTAATTGTAGTGGACTCATGCTCAACAGAGGTGCCTCTAGGTATTATTTGATTGTTTATGGGTGGTGACATGCTAAGATTCGGGGAGATTTAGTCGCCCTGTGAAAATCACCTCTTCTTCAGTGACTAATCTCCCTGAAAGGCTTCCCGCTGGCTAGAATCTAAATCACCGATGATATGGCACTTGGAGCGATTAATTTTGAGGCAACTTCGGGCGACTTCGGAAAAGAAGTGCTCTGAGTGCCATCACACCGGCGATTCTAGCTGATGGGAAGGCTTTTTGGGGAGAAGAGGCGAATTGTCGCTGGGCGACTAAATCTCCCTGAATCTTATTGCATGTAACCACCCTAATAAGTGCCTCTGGTTATCTGAGCTTGACACTTATTGGGTCAAATGGAACATAATCATTTGCTGGACATGGAGCCTTCAGCACACCAGCAGAATACTCTATTAAAGGTCACAGGTGGCAACTCCCCCAGATTCACTTCCCAAGAGCCTCATACACAGAGCAATGATCTCCCATTTCAGTCGGAGTTGGTCAACCATGTCTCAATATGTATTGGCACCTATTAGTCATGTCATGGACAAACATGGCTCTTGTTCAGTGGGAACAGTGCTGACCTAAATGTCCTTTAAAGCCAGACATTCCCGGGATGATCTTTGCTCCTAGATTAAATGCAGCTTCCCAATAAGTTTTCAGTGGTTTTAAGGTATATAGGCACATGACATTGAAAACAGTGTTTCATTAACCCTTTCTGGTTCAGACTTGAAACACAGTGGCAAAAAACAGTTCTCTCTTAATCAGCTGGCTTTTTATACCGTAGAAATTCTTGACTTTAATCCTAGAAAAGTGCCCAAGTTAGTGCTTATTTAGGCCAAGGGCAGATGGAGCTCTCAGTTTACATATTTTTTTCAGGTTGAGAGAAGCGGATCTGTTCCTTGATCCAGCTCCATTGGTTTGTATAAGATCCGCTTAGGAGGACGTCCCGAATACATGAAAGCAGGCATTTTCAGGCCGACCTCAGCTCCAATCTGCTGCGTGTGCACACAAGTGGAAAACGTTCAAATGAGAGATGGGGCACAGAGCAGTGAAGCCAATGCTCTGTCTGCTCTTGGCCTTAAAAAGTACTTGCGTTGCACACCTGAATAACACACAATACATTGGCAATTACATTGATACAATAATTATGTTTCAAAAGACTTATCTGGATTTGTTCAACTGTTATTGAATTCAAACAACATTTGCTGTGTCTGTGGCGCGGTTCTGTTAAGTCTATAGAAGAGATCTGAGTCCGGGCAAAGTAGGCAAGAGGCGCTACTACAGTTCAATACAATTGGCAAAGCTGTGAATCTTATGTTTTAACTGCAATGATTTCTAAATGACCACTAAACGTAGTGGCAATCAAAACACCTTGGATGGCTGCGGGTTTCTTACTTGACAGCAATTATTGCCAATCAGAATACCCAGTGCACCCATAGCCCCAAGTTGAAAGCTTAATGAGATACATCAGTGGAACAAGTGAGGGTATGTCATATTGCACATTACTTGCTGAACCTATAAATCTAACCAACGCTGATCACAGTAAAAAAGAAATGGTTAACCTCTCTACATATCGCTAATGCACTTTTAACTACCCCATTAACATCAGCATGAAATGAAAGCAAGTGACATAATGAAACGGCCTTCAATAAGCCAGCTCTTTTTTTTTTTTTTTTGCTGATGCGGTTTTAAAAAGGTTTACAGGCTCGAAGTGATTTATTATTTAACCAAATAATACTCCAGTGTTAATGAAATTGCATTCAATCACTGTCCTCTCTATTTAAGTCACATTTCATACAGTAATTGTTTGCAGATGTCTTTAAAAGCCGGTTTTTAAGGTCCATTCTTTAAGCTACTGTAGAGCTGCAGTATGTATTTGTGTAATGATATCAATTCCCGGCTTGACTCAATGTTATTTTTTGTAGCATGTTAGTTGGTGGTTGTCGTTTAAAAAAAAAAAAAGTGGAAGGCAGCAGGCTGACTACCCATGATATTTCGATTAAAGTATCAATAAAAAGTGAACAGTGAAAAAAATGGAAAAATAAATAATTTTCTTTCACCAGCTATTCACATTACCGTATATACTCGTGTATAAGCCGACCCGAGTATAAGCCGAGGTACCTAATTTTACCTACAAAAACTTGTAAAACTTATTGACTCGAGTATAAGCCTAGGGGTGAGAAATGCATTTTAGGACATCTTCAGCAGAACACACGCTCCTGCACCATACTAGCCACGCTAGCGTTTCCTGGTTTTCTGTTGGCTTCCTCCCTCTCCTTCACTATCCCATATGGGCTCTGGTGTAAGTGAGGGTGCTGCTGCTGCTGCTATGGACTGGGCTTTGGACCGCCTGTGCAAGTGAGAGCGCCAGCCTCCTATGGACAGGAGTGTGAGCGGGCACACTGTACGGGTGTGTGACAGGTGAACCTAGGTGCACAGGGTCAGTGCTTCCCCTTTAGTGCTCCTTAACACACAGCTGCTGGCTCCCCACTTTTCCAGCAGTGCTCCAGCCTGCCCCCTTTTCTGTCACCCCAAGCCCCGCACCACCCGAGTGGGACAAGAGAAAGAGGCAACCAGCGCAAGTACATGCAAAATTGGGACAGTTGTAAGTCACACTTACCGGCGCTAGGAGTCAGAAGCAGATTTGTAGCTCCTGGATCTGCTCAGCTCCAGGTAGGTACTGGCCAGCAGCAATGGTGGGGGCCCTTTAGGACCTGGAGCCCCCGTGGTGCGGTCCTGAGGGGGTGCAGACACAGAAAGTAGCAGTCCAGATTGCGCTCCTTCGTAATAGCTTCGCGTAATAGAATGCGCATGCGCATGCGCAAGCGAAGACGGCATTACGTTTGCTGCTTCCTGCCATCAATGTAGAATTTTTCATGCAGGCGCAGTGCAGCCAGTCACCAGCGGGAATGCATAGCAGGGTCCTCAGCAGCCTCGACTCCAACCAAAGGCACAAAGGTACTGGCAGCAGGCAGCTAACTATAGGGGGAAGCCCATTGACTCGTGTATAAGCCGAGGTAGACCTTTTCAGCACATTTTGGGTGCTGAAAAACTCGGCTTATACACGAGTATATACGGTAATACATTAGTTCAACAATCGCACCAACATTATCAGAAAACCCTAGGCTTTCAGCCATCTTCTTCCAGTTTCCCAACTATCAACTTGAATGTCTGAGACACTGGATGCCACAAGAAACCCAACACAGTAACATGGATCTCTGTGTGGAGGGGACCCTGGTTAGTTGCAGGCTTGCTTGAATCAAATACATTGAGGCCATAATGGTATAATTGTTGTTACTGAGACCATGAACTGACGAATCTTATTGAAAATTGTTAAGATCAGAGGTACAGGTGAGACATGTAGAACAGCTGGTTTGGTCAGTTCTAGTTCTTTTATTTTGTTGTGTAGCCAACAAGTCTACTTGGTCAATGGTCTTTTAAATTGCTAAAACACTTGGGAATTGAGGGACCATGTTGTCATCCAACAACCTTCAGCTCAGACTGACTGTCAAAAGGGTTTTCTTTTCTGCCAGAAAGTGTTGTGATGTCTCTCAAATATCTCTCTACCCATAACAGGAAAGTTTGACTCCATTACCCCCTGTTTTGATACAAAGGGCCCACATCAGTCCTGTTGTTAACTAAACACGTCAAACAACTACCTCTGATCATTGGCTACATATCAATTACAGCCTCTCTGGCCCCTCTGAAATCTGATGTCTTGGACAGATCCGAGGACACAGAGAAATGTGGCTGAGAAGAAAAGATGGCACAGCAGCAGAGCCTTTTCAGAGTAACAGAAAACATTAGCATTGTTCAGTTTAAAAATACCACCCAACTGTCATTGCCAGAAACAAAGGTGGCTGCACCCAGACAATAAAAACTGCTACAGAATTCTAATGTAAAATGGACCCACATAGTCATAAAGGGAACAGGTAAATCTTTAGGAGTTCCAAAAAATCATTTACAGCTTTGCATGTCACCTGACTGGCATCAATTGAACTGTCATGAAAATTCAAAAGTAATATGAGCTTCATCTCATGGAAATAAAAATATATAATCAATTAAAACGTGTATCTGTTGAAGTCAGTTCCTGTATCCATGAATACATTGTCTATGTAAAGGTAGCACAGGTCAATGATGTATGTAATCTGTCAATTAAAATCTGACTCCAGCCCCTGCATGTAGAAAGACATACTGCCGAGAGAGAACTACTGAAGAGTAACTTGAATATTTCAGAAACTGTGCAAAATGTCTTAATTGATGATATTTAGAAAATTCCATTTCCATGGGATGAAGCTTATATACATTTTTCATAATCACCATATTTCCTTTTAACCATGTAATGAGTTTGTGTCACTGTTCTAGAACAGTACTTAACACAAAAACACAAAGACTTACAGTAAGGCTGATGACCAGGTTTAGAGCTTTCCTATCACAGTTTTATTCATAAGTATAATAAAGAAGTTATTCATGGTTTGGTCACTCAGCTCCTGCTGCAACCCAACTTACGAGACAGCTGTAGACATCTGGTTTTGACCCGTGTATGAATGTCAGAGTTCACCCTGGTCTTCCTAGAAGATACATAAATATATCTCAACACAGCAGCAAAACAACTTCAACTATTTACATTTGTCTGACAAGACAACTACGCCCAAAACCAATTCCAGATAAAGAAATATGCGCAACTGCAAAAAGTATGGCACAGCAGAAACAAAAAATAGCATTAGTTTCGACCCTGTTAGCTTGTGAAAAGTATTGTACAGACAGAAAGAGAGAAAGTGGAGTAAAGAGAGACCATGCACAAAAAACTGCATAAGGTGTTGAGATGACTGGTGATTAGTGATGGGTGAATAAATCCGCAAGGCATGGATTCACAACGTATTTTCGTGTTTTGGTGGCAGGGAATGTTTTCATGAATCTGGCGTTTCGTGAATTTTTCAGCGAACTGAAACAGGACTGATTCGTCCATCACCAGTGATAATGCTTAGCAATATAAATATGATGTACTGCATGAGATTGGTTTAATTGGTGCAGGATTGATAAGAAGGTCCACATTTTCAATAGAATTTCAAAGAGAAACAGAAATACGACACTACTGAATTTGTGCAGTAAAAGAATAAGAAAGAAACAGGACTGAAAACCACAAGGAAACAGAGTGAGAAACTGCAGAAAGTATCAGTGTCCAACAAAGAACAGACAAAAAGAAGACCTTAGAAGTTAGTAGAGCAGAAAAGAAAAGCCAAAACCTGGAAGTGTTTGAATAAAAGTCTGAAGTGTTAACAAAGGACTAAAGGAAACTTGAAAAAAATTATAGCTATAAAAAGGATGGCAAATATTTTGGTGGAAAAGGTTGCTGTCTGGCCAAAAGAAAGACAGTGCAGAGCCAAAACCCAAGCTGTTCTCAGCCTAAAAATATACAGTACCTGCATGATTATGGAATATGGAGAAACTGACTGCCCTGAAACCAAGTGGGTGATGGAATAATCTGCAAACTAAAGACATGGAATAGAGTTCTGGCAATGAATCAAGTCTACCACCTAGGACAATTTATTGATGGTAGAACTGTAGAAATTAGAGGCAGAGAAGCAGGGTCTAATGAGGCACATGATCTGCATAAAACCCCTTCCAGAAATATTTATCACAAAAGACAGACACCTGCAGTTGTTTACGCTAGTATATTAGGCAGGCCAGACCACACTGATGTCTAGTACAAATAGCACAGGAAGAGAGGATAATGCTTGTTCTCTTAGCCAAGATTTAAAAGGCACAATACTGGTGCAATTAGGACTAATGTTATTATTATGCAGATAAACGATCAATTATAACCTCTCCTAAAATAAAAATAAAAGCCAATTTCCAGTTGGCATGCACAAACACAATTTTATTTTGTGCTAGGAATATGTTTTTTCTGTAACTAGTAATATTGTGTATTGTATTGAATCTGAAGATAATAAACAGTCAGAACTCGCGTTCAAACATGGCAATAAAGCTAATTACTAATATTTAGGACACACAAATGCTGAATGGAGACAAAGATCAATAATTATACAAGGCATCTGACTAATTAGAAAGAAATGATCATATGGCAGCCATACCTTGCAGGCCTATACAGGTATGGGACATGTTATCCAGAATACTCGGACCTGGGGATTTCTGGATAAGGGATCTTTCCGTAATTTGAAAACATTTAATAAACCCAGTTGGTTGGTTTTGCTTCCAATAAGGATTAATTATATCTAAGTCTGGATCAAGTACAAGGTACTGTTTTATTATTACAGAGAAAGGGGAATTCATTTTTAAAAATTTGGATTATTTGGATAAAATGGAGTCTATGGAGATGGCCTTTCTGTAATACTGAACTTTCTGGATGACGGGTTTCCAGATGACAGATCTCATACCTGTATTGCCTTATAGTGCCCTTCACTTGCTTTATACTGACTATCATCTCTATAGTTTAGTGGGTAAATCACTGGATTAGGCTGCCACCTCATCACTTGAAAGATCCACCAAAAGTAACAAAAGTCTTATGGATCCTAAGCTATAGTCCCCATTTCTTTCTGCTTGCCTTTTTGGGTCCTCTGGTGCAATCCAAGTGAATATACTTTATACCTTTTTACTTCTACATAGACCAAACCACAGTGAATACATTATTAGCCTCCCAACCATTATTTAGTGGAAAGAACCCACCAAAACAACTCTCTAGACAACTGATCTAATGAATGATTACAGTCTATGTTAGAATACAACCTAGAAAGTCCCAAGGAAATAAGCAAAGGTAGTTTATGTCAATTTTTGGTCAAAAGAAATACATTTAAATATATAACTAATTATAAAGGAAGGGGGGATTAACCCCTGCATTAGGGAAAAAGCAATAAATTAAGGGTGAGAGATTCATGGATGTTAAGGGCAGAGACACACGCTCATAGTCAAAGAGATTAGTCGCCCGTTGGCAAATCTCCTCTACTTTGGGCTGACTAATCTCCCCAAACTGCCTTCCCCTACTTTCCTCGTGAGGCAACTTCGGAAAACGAAGCGATCTGAGTGCCATTCCGCCGGCGACTTACATTCTAGCCGGCGGACAGGCAGGGGAAGGCAGTTCGTAGAGATTAGTCAGCCCCGAAGAAGAGGAGATTTGTCTCCCCAAATGTGTCTCTACCCTTAGAGGTGGACTTCATATCTGAGTGGCCTTAGACAAGTCCTTTAATGTGCCTAAAATAGCTAGTTTTCTAAAAAAAAATCTATGAATGGGAAGATCATGAATATCAGAATTTCATTGAGGGACCAAAGAAGAGAATCTCTAGCAATTCAGGAATACAGCATAACCCCTTCACTTCCAAAGGGGTCAATGAGTAGAGTCAAAGGATTTTGTATGCAAACAGAATGACTGCACTAAACCATATTAAAACTATCTTTCAAAGGGGCTCGCACATAGAATGAGGGTTTGGCAGAGCAGCTTAAATTGAATCTTTACAGGGCCAACTTTAGCCTTTCTGCTTCTCAAGTATCAAATTAGATTGTGTGTTCTCTGTGGTTGTGACTCAGGAATTAAAACAAGTCCTGTTTCAAGTCCTTAGTAGAATGAAATAACTATTATATTATGCAGAAGTTATTCCGTGTACAAACAGTGAGCATTCAAACAGCTGTTAATAAAAGAAAAGCATGCGATATCTTAATATTTCATGTAATGGACCAGGCAGCGCTATAACCCAAACCGTTGCCCGCCGTGGCTCAGCTTTGTTTAGACTGGCCTAGATTGGATTTTCTCCTCCTGACTCCAATTAGTTTCCTCTCTGGGCTGACATTGCATAGACCTGAAAGACCTCGGAATGCAAACATTACAAAAGTTCAGGTAGATGGAACAAATGACAGAGACGTGCAATACATTAAGGGATTTCGGAAACCACAGGAAGGGAACGTATTTCAGAGAAGTAGAGACTCCAAACTACGGGGTCATGTTTTAAAGCTTCAGTTTGTCATGCTCCAGGGAGAAAGGAGGATACTGTACTTCGCTGAATGGGTGGTGGATTTATGGATTACTGACACAGAAATGTAATTCAAGCATGTCTCTTCCCATTAGAACACATATATACTTAATTTATTTTGTTAGCAATGGGCATTAGATTACCATTACATACAATCGCTTCACTGGGCACAATCAGCCAACAATCTTGCTGCATTGTTTGTGTCAAAAAAGCTTAGCTTTGTGCTTAGACAAACAGTGACTTTTTTTTTAAGTACGCACCAAGGATCTGGACTGTATGTAATAGCATTTTATAAGCCCTACTGTGCAACTAACAATCCAACCAAACAAAATAAGTGAACAACCTAGGAAGAACGAGAATCTGCACACTAGAACTCACACTTTAGATAGATATATATTTACAGCCTGGAATATGTTGCATATAGGATAATTATTCTATTGTAGTGTCTCAAGCCCTTTTTGTTGTTGGTTATTATACTATTGAAAGAGAACCTGGATTTCAACCAAAATCATAAATGGTGGCTTTAGCCAAAGACCAAAATATCCATAAAGATTTCGGAATGAGAAAAACAAATCAAGTCTTTCATCTTCTGAAAATAAAAGTGTCACCATCAATGATCCGGCCCAGGTATGGGATCCGTATTCCCGGAAACCCGCTATCCAGAAAGCTCCAAATTACGGGAAGGCCGTGTCCCATAGACTCCATTTTAATCAAACAATTCAAACTTTTTCTATGTAATAATAAAACAATACCCTCGTACTTGATGCCAACTAAGATATCATTAATCCTTATTGGAAGCAAAACCAGCCTATTGGGTTTATTTAATGTTTACATGATTTTTTGACAAGACAAAGTACAGTGATTCAAATCACAGAAAGACCCCTTATTTGGAGCATTCTGGATGACAGGTCCCATATCTGTACTTTAAAGTGACAGAAGTTTAAGGGTTTGGATGTGGTTTGGCCTAGCAGCAAGGATTTGGCCAAATCCCAAATTTCTAGAACTGTTTAGTGTAGATAATCAGCAACTGAAAGTTTTCATTAAATCTAAAGAGTGAGGCTTTTTGAGGATTCTCATGGTTGAAACAAAAGCCACAGTGCCACACCTTAGCCATCGATGAAGTATTATTACACTCACTCTCTGGTTCTGGGTCAGCCGTGTCAAACTGACCTAATGGATCAGGTTTTATGCATATTACCAATTGACCGTGTCATGCACTTATGCTCAAATTTCCTCTCTGGAATCATCTCTCTCTCTAGCTGGTTATTGAGGATGCAGGCAAATGGTTATTATAACATTCAGAACACTGGGTTTATAGCTCTATCAGCCCTGTGATAGATATCATGATGCTTATATATATATACATACAGACTACAGACCTGAGCCTTAGGACTATCTCATATTAAGAATTAGGTTTAATAGAAACACACTACAGAGAAATATTCATTATCAATTACACACTAAAGGCAAATTGGTAAGCAATTGAAGTTTATTGCCGCTTTTAAAAACACAAGGTTTGGAATTCTTGCAAAACTAATTCAGAGATCCCAACTCCGTTTCATCACGCAGAGAAAAATCCAGAAATTATTTTTTAAAGACTCATGAAAGTCCTTAACAATTGTATTTCATAATTCCACTGTACCTGGTTCTGTCTGGGACTTGCCAGAACCTCCAACTGAAAACATTGTGCATGCCACTCATTCTTAGTATAAATTACACAAAAAGATTTTAATGGAAAGGAGGTAATTCCATGTGAAATGTCGGAGTGGTTGGCTCTACTCTATTGCGCTTGCTGGGACATTCGAATTGTAATCCCCCTATTCGAGTGTAAATTTGAGATTTATCACACGTCGACCATGGAAACAGTCCTAATTCCAATATTCGCCACCTAAAATCTGCCAAGTTCATGTACAAGTCAATGGCAGAGGTCCGATGAGCCATTTGGAGATGTTAGTAACGTTCCTGACATTCAAGGGGTTTTTTCGGAGAAAAACTCGATTCATACAATTCGAATACGATTCGAATTTTCGAGTCCGAATTATTAGATCGAATATTAGACGTTCACATTTTTTCTTAAATAACCTCCCAGTTGAATTGTGAGTATATTCAAATTTCCTAGAGTAAGAAAAAATTCACATGACTTTGAAATTCGACTTTGATAAATGGAGGAGCGAGGACCCAGGTCAGATGGCTGAGGAGGGAGGAGTGAGGAGCAGGAGTTGACAGCTGAAGAGGGAGGAGCGAGGTGTGATGTCTGCTTTGAGGAGGGGTGAGTGGAAAGCAGGCGACGTTGCATTCCTATAGCATAGGAGATTGCATACAAGACATGGATTTCCCCTGACGATGTCCTAAAATGCTTTCCGTAAAATAGGCCTCATGGTGTGCTCCATCACACTGACCTGCTGTGTATATGGCCCCTTACTAGGAAACGTGGTCAGCTATTTGTTGAGTGTAGTGAGATAACCTGGACTTTGGAATGCAGCCTAGACACAAAGGAGCTTTTCTTCTCTTGAAAACCAAGTGTACATTAATGGGATGGGGTAGAAAGGACCTACCCTTCATTTTAAATAGTTTGTGTTGTGAGGACACTTCATGGTTGGTTCAACTATATGTAAAAGTATAATGGAAGTCCTACCTCTCTGTCCAAAACTTCTATGAACACACATAAAAATGGAGTGAACAACCAATGTACAATCCCTGCCTACAGGGCATAAATGATAGTAGAGGAGATGACTTCCCCCAAAAAAGCAGCAGTGGATGTAGGTCATCCTGTGACATCATTCGTTCAGATGACACTTTGCAATGCAGTCAGACAGGCAGTTTACAGTCCATGGATAAACATGACCAGTAAATAGGACCAGTTTGACCTGGCTATGGTGTTTGGAGCCAGGGAATGTACATTCTTTAAACCTTCTTTTTCTGTCTCCCCAAAGCTATCTCCCCATAAAACCAGGGATGCCCGTAAAATGGTATTGAGAGAAACTCAGACAATATAAGGAACCGGTGTGGCAAGCACAGATTTTTGGCTTGAGTCCTAGTAGAGTTATAAACAGACCTATGGAATTTCTGGTAAAGGCTATCCAAGGACAGTGGGTGGTTCATAATAAGACTATAAGGCTTGCTCTGTTCTAGAAAAGATAAAAATGTCTAACATTAAAACATAGCTTGATGGCAGATTTGAATTCATTTCCACATCCAGCTCAACCGCTTCTTAATCAGGCAAGGAAAAATATAGCATTGTTTTTGCCTCCGAGGCTTATTTTTAGAAAAGTTTTATGTCAAACTCATACATCTTTCTGTTCATTCGCAATTAGGCTGCATCCAGTCCTGCTTGAAAGCAATTTCATTTATTTGGCACCTTTTATGTAACGTATAACATCACTTCTTCTCAGAGTTCCCCCGTGTTTCTATCAAAATAAATACAAGAGCAAGTGAGAAGCCGGCCTACAGGAGCGTGCCGTTATGTGGCGAGACTCTGATGATCTGATTAGTGCAGGCCTCTGGCTATGGCAGCTTCTGATACATGATAAACCACAATGTGGGCCTTTAGTTCTTTTTTTTTCTATAAAATACTGGGCACTGTGCATGGTTACTGAACAAAATACAGTTATACCCTCAGAATCCACGTATAGCTGCTCTGGAGTTAAGATTTTGTAGCACGTTTATTTAAGGCACATCATGATACAGCTAAGGGATCTGTTATCTGGAATACTACAGACCTGGGCTTATAGATAAAGGGTATTTCTGAAATATGGAGCACCAAGTGCTTTTAAGGCTTCCAAAAACCATTTCAAACTGTTAGGGCAGAGACACACACTGCGTTTCGGGGAGATTAGTCGCCCGGCGACAAATCTTCTCTTCTTTGGGGCGACTAATCTCCCTGAACTGCCTCCACTGCCTTCCCGTTGGCTAGAATGAAAATCGCAGACGGGAAGGCATTTGGAATGCTTTGTTTTCTGAAGTCGCTGGAAGTTGCCTCACGAGGAAACTTCAGGCGACTTTGGAAAACGAATCGCTCCGAGTGCCACCCCGACGGCGATTTTCATTCTAGCCGGCGGGAAGGCAGAGGAGGCAGTTCGGGGAGATTAGTTAAATCTCCCCCCAAATCTGCCCTTAAAAAAACCCAAAACCATAGGATTTTGAATACCGGGCTCTCAAGGTGAAAACCATACAGGTGGCAACCCTAGTCCCATGTAATGTAACCAGTAGTCAGCTCTCCTCCAGCCTGTAATGTTATACCTCCCAGTTTTTTCACGGGACAGTCGTGATTTTGACAGCTCAACCTGCGATCCTGGAGTGTTACTGAAATGTCCCAACTTTCTCTTTGATCTTCTGCACTGAAAAGCCAGAAAAGTTTCTAACTTAATAAGCTTTTGGCAGAGAGCCCAGAATATGTACCAGGTGCACTTGGATACTTTTGTAACAATTTAAGATAAGCAAAGAAACAATTGTAACAATTTAAGATAAGCAGGTCTCATGGGGAGCTTGAAGTGCAATTCATCTTCATTCGCAAAAAAATAAATGGGCATGGTCCAGAAATTTCACCACGCGGGAAATCTTTTTGTCCCTCTTTCTATTTCCAAAATGTTGGGAGGTATGTAATGTTGTTCCATCCAATCCCATGATGTTAAAGGTTCATTTTAATTTGCATTAACAGCTTAGCACTGGGTGGAGTAATGAGAAAGGTTATGGACACAGGAAAGGGAAGAGTGTGGAGAGAGCAGCCAGGTATAAAGCTGACTTCTACCCTGCAGTCTGGCATCTCTGTGTGTTCATTCTTCCAGTTCCACAACACCATGCACTGGGTTATCACATTACCACACAGCCAAAACTCCACTTCCCACAATGCCTTGCACATTTCTATGATTCTCCTACTTCAAAGGTGTGTTAAGCCACCATGCGCAAGGTATCACCAGGGGTTTATTTATGGACTGAATTGTATCTACCAAGTAGTCCCATCACATGTGTTTTTGGAGGTCTTTGGACTTTTTTAGTGATTAACAAAATACAGTTTCACTTTTGATCAAGGGAAGAATCAGGATTGCACAAGACAGCTATTGGAAGGGGAGCATTTAGTAGGCCCAGCTGTTGTAGCAACAGTCACATAAACATTCGCCCTACTTCCATATGTTTTCCTGTGTGCAGCTGCTGAGAAGAATAAGATTTTCCTACCTTTCTCAGAGAAGTCCCTGTAGTCTTGAAGAAGACTTGAACATTGAGAAAAATGTTGTCTCTTACCTAATAGTTTCGAATTTCATTGCATTTTCCCACAAAGCAGTCAATGTCGATGAGTAGGTCATTCAATAACTCACTGCAGCCTTCCCGCAAAACAGGTTTCTTTAATTCGACCCCCTCAAAGTTTTTACCTAAGAAAACACACTTGTGGGTTGCACAAGCGTTCCTGAGTTAGAACACATGTAGGACAATGAACGTGCAGGACAGACATTGCATCAAAGCCTCATAGAAATGTTATAGGATCTCCCAGGAAGGAGAGGAAAGCAGAGAGGAAGGACATAGAGAAAGTTCATATGTGCACTAACACTAAATGATAACAGAGGACTTCCATGCTGCTCGTTTATATCAGAAACCACAGGCCAGTCTTTGCTTGACCAAAGAATATAAGTATAAAGCTGGGGATAAGGTGACATTAGAATGCAATTTCTATGGACACTTTTAAGTTACTGCCCTATGTAAAGCTAGTATAAAATTCTGGAATATAAATAGAAAGAGATGCCCACCAGCCCCAACCCTCCCCCTCATGTTATAAAAACATTGGTGGCCAGGGCACCCCTTACACGTTCATCTAAAGAAAATTGTGGCCAGCCCCCCCAGAAGTTTAAAAAAAATTGGTGGCCAGGGCCTCCCCATACAATAACTGGGACCACAAAGGGTTAACTGTAGGGGGACCCTGCCATGTTGCATTTTCTTGATTAGCAGGGCCCACCTAGGGTTGCCACATGTCTGTTTTTTTTGAAGGACTGCCTGGGTCAAAACTGCCTGCTGGGTTTCCAAATTAGTAAAACAGGGCAGGATTGCCTGTGACTGATGCAGCGATTGACCAATTGGTGATTACCACATTATAGCCCTGCCCCTGATGAGCCACCCACCCGACGTCATGGTCCCACCACCAGTTTAACCAGAAGAAAGGTGGCAACTCTAGGCCCACCTGCTGCCAGTGAGCTGCCAACTTTGAAATGGAGGGGGGAGCACAGGTGGCTGCTTCTTCCAGTGACAGCATTTTCTTCCCTTATTGGTCACAAAATTTCATGTCCCAGTAAAGCTGCATGGCGATTGGATGAGCTGGAGGGGAAGTTCAAACCTCAGCTACCCAATCCCTGAGCAGCTCAACCAGGACTTAACTTTTTGTGACCAATAAGGAAAGTGCAGCGTGACCGGGCCCCCTTACCCTCCGGGCCTGGTACAACACTCCCCCCTGTCTCCCTCTGATGGCGGCCCTGTGCAGTTGTACTAAAATGGACACTGATGTTCCATGTGCTGATGCCTATTAAAGGTACGTACATTTAATAAAGGCATCAAAATCTTCAACATCACTGTCCATTTTAGTACAACTGCACCCGTGGCTGTATTTGAAAATGTCCAAACTACACACATCGGTATAGTTGCACTACACTCCACTGCATCAGTTCTGCCCCTTCTACTGTGCTCAAGTGGGTCTCTTAAACTACCGCTACCCCGAATATGACAGTTATTCCAAGGTTGTGTCAATAGTGGCAGCAGATTTGCTCTAAAAGACTCAGAAACTAATGTTCTGCACTGGAGGTGACCCATTCATCACACTGAAAGTGTCACCTTGCGACTGGTTTGAGAACATGGACACTTATAGTTGCGTTCATACAGTGTGGCACAAGAATGCTGAAATTGCAAACTGGAGAGCTGCTGAATAAAAAGCTTAATAACTCAAAAACCTTCAATAATAAAAAATGAAAATCAACTACAAATTGTCTCAGAATATCACTCACTACATCAAACTAAAAGTTAATTTAAAGACTAACAACCCCTTTAAGGCCAATGCCCCAACCATGTCTGAATGTTACTAAGGGGCCGATTCACCAAGGGTCGAATATCGAGGGTTAATTAACCCTCGATATTCGACTGGGAATTAAAATCCTTCGACTTCGAATATCGAAGTCGAAGGATTTTAGAGCAAATAGTTTGATCGAACGATCTAAGGATTATTCCTTCAATCGAACGATTAAATCCTTTGAATCGAACGATTCGAAGGATTTAAATCCAACGATCGAAAGAATATCCTTCGATCAAAAAAACTTAGGAAAGCCTATGGGGACCTTCCCCATAGATTAACATTGAGTTCGGTAGCTTTTAGATAGCGAACTAGGGGGTCGAAGTTTTTTCTTAGAGACAGTACTTCGACTATCGAATGGTCGAATATTCAAACGATTTTTAGTTCGAATCCTTCGATTCGAAGTCGTAGTCGAAGGTGGAAGTAGCCCATTCGATGGTCGAAGTAGCCCAAAAAACACTTCGAAATTCGAAGTTTTTTTACTTTGAATCCTTCACTCGAAGTTAGTGAATCGGCCCCTTAGAGTATAAGTTCTACGGAATAGGGACCTTCTTCTTCCTGTGTCTCTTAGGACATGGAACTTAAACTGAACATACATAAACCTATAATATAATATGAAGTGCACGATTATAGGTACATGTACAGTGACCCACCAATCCTGATGGAAATGTATGTATCACTTGAGCACACGATAAACAGCAGTTTAAAAATCACTGAGTATTTAAGGGAAATAAATATCACACTACATTAATGGTGATACTTTTAGATTTTAGGGTGGTGACACATGCAAAGATTCGAGGAGATATGGTTGACCGGCAACAAATCGCCTCTTCTTCGGGCGACTAATCTCCCTGAAAAGCCTTTCCACCCACTAGAATCCAAATTGCCGGCAAGGATGTCACACAAAGCTCCCTGAGTGCCATCCTGCCGGTGATTTTGATTCTATCGGGTGGGAAGGCTTTTCAGGGAGATTAGTCGCGCAAAGAAGAGGCAATTTGTTAACGGGCGACTAAATCTACCCGAATCTTTACGTGTGTCATTAGCATTAAGGCTGTTAATATGGAATTTGTTTTCCCCTCTCTGCCAATGTTCCCCATTTCTTCCTTCTGTAACACTCAAGAGAGATATATAGGAACCCTATACAGGTATGGGATCTGTTATCCGGAAACCCGTTATCCAGAAATCTCTGAATTACAGAAAGGCTGTCTGTCATAGACTTCATTTTATCCAAATAATTCACATTTTTAAAAACAGGTTTCCTCTCTGTAATGATAAAACAGTACATTCTACTTGATCCCAACTAAGATAAAATTAATCCTTATTGGAGGCAAAGCCAGTCTATTGGGTTTATTTAATGGTTACATTATTTTCTAGTAGACTTCAGGTATGAAGAACCATATTACGGAAAGATCCGTTCTCCGGAAAACCCCAGGTCCCGAGCATTTTGGATAACAGGTCCCATACCTGTATCTACATTCTTAGGTGACTGCCTCTCCGTGTTTATTGCTGAATTATGGTCTGATAACAAACTAAATGAATGGTAGATCACACTATTGTAAATGGACTGTTTATCCCTATATATTCCTCTTAATGTTTAGAGCTCAAGGAATTTTGTTTGCAGAGCTTTAGAACCATAGAATACAAATAGGAGGAACAATATTAGCATTAAGGCTTTCAGGTGTAGGGTGTCTGCTAATACTACTAACAGAATATTGCACTAACCTGAGCTATTTAAAGGACCAGTTATACGAGTGTTTGCTTGGGTGATACCAGGAAAGTCTAGAATTCCAGTCAATGGCCAACCAACAATATCACAAAGAAGAAACAATGAGCTCATGTTACAGGTGGTATCATTCCAGTAACACTGGCCTATTATGATGATCAGCGGATACATAGACATCTTCCTGCATAAAATGTTAATGGAACACTTGTTAGTTTAAGAATGTCTTAGTTCCAGGTTAGAGATACCAAAATATTGCCACACAGTCTCTCTGCTGTAGTGTACAAAGAGAATCCCAAATATCAAATCAGAATTGACATCAATCAACAACATCATGAGGTCCAGGATGCCCCAATGTTATGTGCCCGAGTTGGACAACATACAAATTGAATCCAAAATGAATATGAATGAAACTGATCATCTCACCTTGATTTTTATGAAACTCAGTTGGATCCCATTTTTGAAAGGGGAGAAAATAAGTAATTTTTGGTCACGTTCCTCCAGTCCCCCATGCTGATCCGATGTACATCTGATTCCCATACAAATCCAGTGAGATAAAGTGGGATTCAACAGCTGGTCCAGCAGCTGAAGTAGGACCAGGCTGAAACCTTTCAGAGCATTTATTCAGATCATATGCGACTGCATGATGTCATAGAACTCATTTCATTTCCGTAGTCATAAATTGAGCAAATCCTGAAATCTATGAAAACTGAAGCACTTGGTCAAAAGCATGTGAAACTGCTGACCATTTAAAATGGGGAATGCGCCCATTAAGATTAAAGGAGAACTAAAGCCTAACAAAAGAAGTAGGCTAGAAATGTTGTTCATTATGTTTTAGGTTTCTGTACCAACCCAAATGATCCACAGCCCTTTAGCAGTAAAGATCTATGTCTCCAAAGATGCCCCTGTAGCTCCCCATCTTCTTTTCTGCTGATTCACTGCACATGATCTGTGCTGTTGTCACTTACTGAGCTTAGGGACCCACTCACAATATACAGTACACATAGAATAGAAATGTCACAATATAAGGCTTATTAGTAATTAATACAGATAATTACTATATGGCAGCACAGACACCAGTGCAACTAGCATCAGAATTTAATAATCTGCCCTGTAGCATCAGCTTGTATCACAGTCCAACCTAATTTTTTGCTTGATAATTTGCGACAGCCCCAAAGCTTAGCTTCTCAACAGCTGCTCAGAGCCCACTGAGCATGTGAAACTTTCCAAGATGGTCACTCCCTGTGACAAGTTTAAAATCCTGGATCACTTGTGCTATTGACAAGCTGAAACTTTAGGGTGGTGAAATAAGTTTAGTATATAACATGCGACATTTTTAGCCATATTCATTTTAGGGGTTAGTTCTCCTTTAAATCTCATTATTACAGTATTGTACTTTTCTGGAGTTTATTTAAACTGTTGCATCCACTAGAAGTTTTGTTTATTGGATGACCCTGCTTCCACCCTTCTAATCTGCACCAACCACAATCCTCGAAATAGCCCTGCTAACCCACACCTGGTAACAAAAGGCAGAGTAGCACAGTCAGGATGGTGACCTCCATGTCTAGCTGCTTTCCTTCCTGTACTTAGGTCTCTGGTGGCCTTGGCCGACTAAGGGCATTGCAAATTTGAACCCAGGACCCTCGTATGCTCTCTCTTGGGCATTGCTACCAAAGAACCAGAGATCAGGATATCAAGCTTTCAGACATGGTGGCCTCCAACCCTGATGAGCAACTATGCATTTTATTACAAGGTACAAGGAAGCAGGGGTGTCTCTGGAAATGGGGGTGATGCAATTTGGGAGTTCGGGAGATTGGAGACGGGCCTCTGCATGGAGCCTATGATAAACATTCCACTTTGCCCATTGTTCTTACTGACCTGGTTCACACTTATACATTTCTAACATGCACAAAAATTACAATCTTTAGTGAACCTGGGCCATAGCTCCTTGTTACTCTTCTCCTGCCCTGTTCAAGAATAGTGAATAAATACTAAATAAATAGACCTAGATAATCCATAATAATTAAAAAAGGGTTTTAATAATTAAAAATGATAAAATATAATGAAGTTATAATCAGAAAATGTTTTGAAAACATTCAAACAGTTGAGGGGAAATAAAAATCATTATTAAGCATGTGAGGGGTAGTCTCCCTGGAAGATAAACCATTGTAATAAATGGGGTGTATTTCCCCTTTAAAGTCAGCAGTGGGAAGCTGAGCTTGAGACGGGACTGTAGCGAGTCAGACAAGTTAAAATGACACTTTCCTGGGAAGGAAAGGTTTTATTTGCGCGTATAAACCTTGTGTACAATCATGTAAATTAGTGAAGTGTTGTAAAGAACATGAGTTATTTTCTTTCCTCTGAAGCCGTATTCTCATTGCTTTACTCACTGGGCTTTACAGCAGGTAATATGGGGACTTGTCGCCACGTCTCAATGATGGAAAATAAGAATCTGCTCCGTTTTTTATGGAACAGCTTCCTCCCACTCTCAGCCTGGTGGGGAAATCCGTGGATCTTTATAGGGGTGACATAAGCGCACAGGTCTTTTCATTAGTGCAGTAAAATAGGAATGTGCCATGGGATCGATCATGACTGATTTATTGAGAAAACTCAACCTCATCTGCAATGTAAATAGGATACAGCATTACTGTATCTGACACTGTGAATGGCTTGAACACACACACACACATATATATATATATATATATATATATATATATATATATCTTCCTACATTTGCAAGAACAACATTTTTTAAGGGGGGTCTGCTCCCTCCATCTCAAATACAGACAAAGGCTCTTTATCACTGCATGGGTTTTATTGGTACTTGATAATCTACTCAATCTCCCAAAAACACAATATGAAATAAAGAAAAGCTACAAGTGATACGGTGGGGCCATGTCTAATGTGATAATCACATACTAGCAGCTTGTAACCTAAGAAACGAATGACCAGAAAAGCATTGAAATCAAAAAAGAGCTGGAACTAGAAGTCAAACTGATCAGAGTTAAATCCTGTAAGGGCAATAAACTTAATAGGTCAGAAATGACCCTATTTGCATGATGTATTCTTGAGCATCATATATACAATGGATGATGTGATGACACATTTTTGCAGAGCTTTACAGAGATAATACATCATTCATATCAGTCCCTGTCCCAGTGGAGCTTACAATCTAAGGTCCCTATCAGCCTGTATGTTTTTTGGAAGAAACCAGGGTACCCCGCAGGAAACCAACACAGTCACAAGGAAAACACACAAACTCCTTGCAGATAGTGCCTAAGCTGGAATTGAACCTAAGACCCCAGAGCAGCAAGGCTATTTATTATTATTATTATTATTTGTTGTTGTTAATTCTGAATTACTGACCATGTCTAAGGTGGACAGAAATCTCTTATATAAGTGATTGTACTAAGCAGCCAGGGTTCCACTGAATATTTTATCACAATTAAAATGGCAATTTTGGTAGAATGAATGCTAAAACTGGCAAAATGACTGATTCCTTAATTCCAGGAAAACCCAGTGCAGCATTTGGAATTTTCAGAGACCAGAGAAAATGCTAGAGAATCTTGCCCACTTGGCCTTTCTTCTCCTATACCAGTTGTTACTGTATGTCACCTCTTTGATCAGTGTTAACACGTAATAAAGCCCTGTTACTTATGTACGTACAAGATAATGACTCAAACATTTAGCACAAGGGCTAATTAAAGTACACTAAAACAAAAGACTACCTACGTGTCTCGACAGCCGGTAACCTTTTGTGACCCTGTGTATGACAATTCCTGACAATGGAGATACAACAATCCTGAGAATAAGCAAAAAAATTATAATTGCTTGAGTTACTGTATACGTTCACTAATAGTTTTTATACTTTGCCTGGGCATTAGCTGCTGCACTGTAGGCTGGGTACTTTTCCTGCTGCAACACCATCTAGAACCAATGTCTCCAATCTGCTCTGAAAATTTCCTCCTCCACCTTCCTATAAGACCAGCCAATCACACATTTTCATAATACAAGTGAGGACACTTCAGTTTCCAGAAAATCAGTTTTTTCTGAATTGAACAAATTGTATCTGATTTGGCCAAACTACACATAGAGGGGTATGTATCAAAGTTCGAAATTTAGAGCTTTGTGAGGTTTTTTAAAACCTTGAATGAACTCAAACGGTTTCTAATTTAAGTAAAAAAAACTTGAATGGAAAAAATTCCAATCAGTGAATTCGAGGTTAACAACCCGAAAACTCGAGTTTTTGCCAAAAAAAAAAAAACTCAAATCGCTCAAATTTATTGAGTTTTCGAGCAAAACTCACTGGAAAAAAAACTTGAACATCACAAAGACTATTAACATCTTCAAATGGTTCAAGGGATCTCTGCCATTGACTACTACATGAATTCGACAGGTTTTAGATGGTGTATTTCTGGATTCAAGCTATTTTCAGCTTCGGAGTATAATAAATCTAGAAAAAATTGATTTTTTTAAAATAAAACCAGAAAAATTTGAGTTTTTTACCCGAAAATTCAAGTTTTGACTGAAAAATCGTTCGGGTAAAAACATACTCGACCTTTGATAAATAACCCCCATAGAGTCAGCTCACAGCTTTTCAACATAAGGTCCAGATCTTTAGGGCTTGATTTACTAACATAGAGGCCAAGTTGTAGCATTGTTTTTATCATTCAGTAAATTAATAGCAAGCCTTTGAAAGGAACATAGTAACATAGTAAGTTAGGTTGAAAAAAAGACACACGTCTTTCAAGTTCAACCTTTTTACTTTTTTTAATCTGCCTAACTGCCAGTTAATCCAGAGGAAGGCAAAAAACCCCATCTGAAGCCTCTCCAATTTGCCTCACAGGGGGAAAAATTCCTTCCTGACTCCAAAATGGCAATCAGACCAGTCCCTGGATCAACTTGTACTATGATCTATCTTCCATAACCCTGTATTCCCTCACTTGCTAAAAAGCCATCCAACCCCTTCTTAAAGCTATCTAGTGTATCAGCCTGTACAACTGATTCAGGGAGAGAATTCCACATCTTAACAGCTCTCACTCTAAAAAACCCCTTCCGAATATTTAGGCGGAACCTCTTTTCTTGTAATCGGAATGGGTGACCCCGTGTCAGCTGGAAAGAACTACTGGTCTTGGAACGATTAGCAATGGAAGTTTTCTTGGAATGTCCAAGACTTATTGACTTTCAGTCTGTGATTCCCCTTCCAATGTTTTGGTTCCCCTTGGTGAATACACCCTCTTAGCTTGGAAACCACTGCTGTAGGTCTAAAATATTATACCAGGTCTTCCACATATCTCATTCAGCCATTTGCATCGCAGATTCCCCATTACATCAAAATCACCGGCCAACAACACATTTCCAGGGACGTGAACCCCGAAAGATATGACCCTCACATACACTTCAAGGCTGCAGTGTTACAGGATAGGAAAGAAAAGGATTTTTCTAGCTGACTGTCTCCAAATCTGGCACGGGTTGATATTTATTTATAAGGAAAACATCTGGAAGCAGTGAAATGTACACTACAGATTTAAAGGTGAAGCCTCCAGTAAATGACCACCATGGTTTCCTAATGACTTTCCAATGCTAGCATTTTATTGTATATATATGCACTTACATATTCTTCCTTCTACAGAGAAAAAAATATATTGGTAAACCATGTGCTTGCTCTCTCCCATTCAACCCAGACCTTCTTCATTGTAAATGTATAACACACATTATTTTTATGTCTACTCGATTGGACTGAAATATTCAATTTAAATTAGATAAGTCATTAAATGGACTTACTTACATTTACTTCCTTTAGCCCCAGAATCTGAATTATATGAGTTACTTTGATCTCTATGAAGTTTTTCTGGGCATTTAAGGAACAATAATCCCCTTCTTATTAAAAAGTGTGTCTATTGTCTATTGTTTTGGGGATCACGGTTGCTTATTCAATAGGTTTGTTCATTTGATCCATAAATATGATATAAAATAAACATCCCATATCTGTGTACAAACCAGATGTACCCTGCGAGCAAATGGAAAGACTAGCCAACTGAAAGACACATGATCTAATGGAGAGGAGAAAATATAAGTCGTATGAATCTGAGCTAATATGAAGGAACCAGCTGGAAATAAAAGGCATCCTGCAACACAGCAGGTGGTCCCACAGGTCACCCTTTGGGGTCAAAAACACCCAGTCAGGCAGCAATAGAATAAGAACGGGGCTAAACTTTTAATCTTTATTTCATGTTTCTTCACTGATGTTGTAAGACTTATTGTACAACAATAGAGTACTGTACTCATGGAACCACATTGTATAACAATACAATGAAATTGCATGGCAGGTATAAAATATTGCTCTGTTTGTATCCCTGTAGGATGGGAGAAAGGAAGAGACAAGTCACCTTTTTAAGCTGGTGATGCACCCAGTTATTTTCATGAAACACAGGGAAGGAGGTTCTCTGGTATAAGACTTGAGTCGCTTTTGTATCTGGATGGTGATAAATAGCTTAAAAAATTCTGCACCCTTGCTTTTATCATTCCAGTGCTAATGATAGTATGAGTATGCATCCTTACTTTCCTGAAGAATAAGCGGCCTCCCTTCATTCTGGGATGGAGTGGGGGTTCTGATGAGCTTGAATATGGTTCAATTAAGAGTCAATGTCTATGTATAGTAGCATTCAATAATAAAGCAGCTGCTTATTAAACACAATAGCCAACAGTAGGCAATTATGACACCTCCAAGGTGTCTGTGTTTACTCTCACTCATCAGGGAGGTTGGATTCCAACGTAACTCCTAAAATGCCTTTAGCCATGCCACTGGAAGGAAGAATGAAATTTGTCAGTTGACTCGTGGCTCATAAACGTCATAAATATATCCTAGAAGTAGCCAATGAAAGAATGACTTCTGACATATACAGCCACAGACACGTTGTTAAATCACCCCAAACCACTGATGTTTTCTGAGTTTCCATTTGAGCACAGTTTACAGAAAGTCATTGTCTGGTGACAGGCTTACAAAGGCAAAGCTGACGGACATTGCTGAAATGGTGTTCCACAATGTAGGAATAATGAATTGCCAGGTAATGAAAAAGTGGAAGTCAGAGCCCAGAGTCCCAGATGGAAGAGTGAGATGCACAGAGGCAGCTTTGTTGCAGCAACGCGCAGGCTGAAGCAGCTGCTTTTCTTATCGCTCGCCTTCTCTCTACACTCAATGCACTTTTTGTCATCCGCATAAGTTGAGTCACTGTTTCCTTCCATTTCTTGTGCATGTGATTAGATTAGAAATTAGCCCATAATATTATTCTTGATCATAGTGCGAACTTTCATTATTAATAGTGAAGGTGAAAGCAGGGGCAGGCGGGCGGCTTTTGCCAAATAGAAGGGAATCTGAATCTCTCCAGTCCATTTGATGAGGGATAAGTAATTCTTGCATCAGCATATCTGCTGTATCCAGCCAGGAATATGAGAAGGGACTTCATTTATTTTGCTGGGCCTTGTAATCCTTATGTACAGTACCTGAGATACTATGGACATTCTCTGCAAAGAAAATCATCAGTCATTTCGGTTGTTTTCACACACACATGAATTCACACATGAATGATTTGGGATAAGCGTGTCTCTGCTACTCACTCGGATTTAAAATCCGTCAAGTGGAGCTAAGCGCAGAATCAGAAGGCACAAGAGTCCAATGTTGGCTGTGCATCTTGAAACTTCCTAACTGACACGTCTGAATAATACACTAGTTTTGGGCTGGGTGCATCGATGCCTTTGTCCCTCACCTCACCCTCTTGGAGCAAGAGCTGTCTAATGCAGGCAGCACTCAATTAAAGTGGATCAGTTTGCAATGAGCAGAAGAATTGCTGATCACAGCCTTTTTGCCCATTACACACTGCATAGTGCATTGCAAATGAACCCTAGTTTCTCTAGAGGGGTGGCTGTTGGACTTTTTTACTTCAAGTCCCCCAGGAAGGTCCAGCTTTGGATCAGGGCTCCTTTTTATTAATACATCAGTCATTCAGCCACAGTTCAAAAGAATATTCAGGGCAGCAAATAATTATTCAACCCAAATCTCACCCTAATTGACCTTAATGCTGGACTTTTATCTGCATCTAGAGTAGCGGTCACCAACCTTTTGGATGTTGCTCCCAGTGGCCTCAAAGCAGGAGCTTCGAGGCAAGTTTTTGTTGCATAATAACCAGGTGTACTGCCAAATAGGTTCTCCTGTAGCCTTCCAATCCACATAGGGGCTACCAAATAGCCAATCACAGCCCATAATTGTCACTGTAGGAACTTTTTGCTTGTTTGTATTGTTCTCCAACTTTTTTTACATTTAAAAATAACTCACAGGTAAAAAAAAGGTTGGGGATCCCTGATCTAGGAGAACAAATAGGTATTCTCCCCAAATCAAGGCGAACTCCCCCTGACACTACTCCAAGGAGGGCAATCCCAAAATTTAAGAATCACGTCTCTAGAGACGTTATTCAGTAACTGAAGTCTTCTAGTCTTCCATGATGGTAAGAGGATTTAATATTTCATCCCATAGTGCATCCACAGACAACCAAACCTATTTGCTTCATGGTGACATAGGGTATTACCTTATCAGGCATGGGGATAATCTATTTAGAATTCAAAGTTAGGCAGGATTTACTAGGTCAAAAGTTTAGATTGTGATTGAAGTGTGTCTTTTTCATATAGAACTATATACCGGCAGTCCCCGGGTTACATACGAGATAGGGTCTGTAGGTTTGTTCTTAAGTTGAATTTGTATGTAAGTTGAAACATATACATTTACTTATTAAATGCAACTGATATTTGTCTTAACATAGTATTTATTTTTACCTTTCTGTGCAACGCAAGAGACAAGACATGCCAGAGAAGATTGGGCAGGTGGTTTATTAAAGTAAATGCTAATAAAGGCCAAGCAATTTACAGTATGTTACTGTAATAGCCTCCGTTTGTAAGTATGAGTTGTATGTATCTTCCAGGAGATCAGGGTATCAGGTGCTGTTGTTCAGAAACAGCTGGAGAGAGGCAGTTAACGTGCCGAGCATTAATCTTGTGTTTTCTTGCCATTAGTTAAGTATAGGCATTAAAACTGCTTAGTGAAAAGCCCATCGACCATGATGCAGAAGTTTGTATACACTGCTAGGTCTGCATGTTACTTCCAGCCAGTACTGGTGTGCTCTTTTGGAAATAAAATCACATTCAGCTTTAAATGTCTTTAAAAGTCTTATTAAAGGAAATGAGAGTTTAAAGCCGGTATCCTGCACAGTGTAGAATCTCCATAGGTTTCATCTCCAGAACTATGGACTTTTTTTTTTCTACGTTTCTACTTGGGATCTTTTCTCATGGGGTTTTTTTTTTTTGCGAAGCCCCCATCTACTGTAAATATTTTCCTTTATTCCTAAAGAGGAAATTGTAAGTGTTTTCCTTTTGTCAGAAGACCACAGAAAACGTCTTTCTTCACAGCTGCTGCATACAGTACTGTTTACCTTTGTCAGTCTCCAAAGTAAACTCTGTTTTTGTTGTTTGCACTAAAAGCTCTTATTTACAATGAGCAGCTTCTTTGCTTTCCCTTCAGAATAGAAACGCCATGAGACAGATGAAAGCTGGACTCAGGATTCCAGTTAAATGAATGCAGTACTTAGAACAAAGCCTTAAATGGTTTCTTCCTACCAAGGGGTTTGCAGAGTTAAACACATTCCATGTAAGAATATCAAGGGATAAAATGGAAGTTCTAAGTGGCAAAAATGTCTTTTAAAACGAATACATGAAGAAGAAATCATAATACAGGTATGGGATCTATTATCTGGAATTCTTTAGACCAGGGGTCCTATTTTAATATTTGCTGTCCCTGGAAAGATTGCCTTTGGTTTATTGAACCCTGTCAGCACCCCTTCACATGCAAGGGACGACTGGGGACTAGTAAGGGAAGTGGCGGAGAGTTATATTGATGACAGATGGTGTGAAATTAGATCGGAGAGTCCACTGTTGCAGACGTTGTGAATAAGGAACAACCGCTGTAAGGCACTATCAGCCCTATATATATATATATATATATATATATATATATATATATATATATATATATATATATATATATATATATATATATATATATAGATATATATATAGATATATATATATTTATATATATATATAGTCAAATACAAGAGTCCTCTGCACTCCTCTGGTCACAGCCTCATTGCACCCCCGCCTAATGGTTTTAAAAAATAGTGGTGAGCACAACTTTCCCTTGTTTGTTATATATATATATTTGAATTTGTAAGGCTATTTAAGATTGGCTAAATGTTTCTGAATTATCCTTGAGAAAGGTCCCAACAGGGACCGAAACGTTGGAATGTAACAGAAATAAAAACTGATATTTTTTATATACGGGAGTGCTGGTTCTTCAGAGAATTCAAATATATATATATATATAAATAAACCTGTTATAGTTTATCCATTGTTGTTTTTGATATTGCTGCTTGACTCGGAGTGCTGTCACCTTCGGATTTATACATTATATATATATATATATATATATATATATATATATATATATATATATATATATATATATATATATATATATATATATAGTCAAACACAAGAGTCCTCTGCACTCAACCCATTATCAATATATTTAAGACAGAGACATTTTGTGCATACTGCTACTAAAAAATGCCTTACCCTTTAAACAACACAGGGATTGTTTGTCCATACATTGCAATATATTTAAGCTGGCCAACTACGTCAAAGTCATCCCATATCTGGCCAGTCCTACGCTTAATTTTCATCTGATTCATTAAGAATTCTATTGCTTCATTATACATTTTACAAAGGGACTAAGTTTTACCTGCAACTTACTTGCTGCTTTCAAAGTAAACCTCCATACTTGGCTGCCCTTTTATTAGACACCAGTGGGATCACCTGACTATAGCTGGGAGGGGTGGGAGCTACAACATGGAGCTGGTCACTGCTCCTGTATAACTATAACAAACAAGGGAAAGTTGTGCTCACCACTATTTTTTAAAACCATTAGGCGGGGGTGCAATGAGGCTGTGACCACAAAATACATATAGACAAATACAAGAGTCCTCTGCACTCAACCCATTATCAATATATTTAAGACAGCGACATTTTGTGCATACTGCTACTGAAAAATGCCTTACCCTTTAAACAAAACAGGGATTGTTTGTCCATATATTGCAATATATTTAAGCTGGCCAACTACGTCAAAGTCATCCCATATCTGGCCAGTCCTACGCTTAATTTTCATCTGATTCATTAAGAATTCTATTGCTTCATTATACACTTTATATATATATAGACCATAGGGCATATTTATTAATGTGTGCAAAATATTGGCTTAATCTGACAAGCTTTTTATCCAGAAGTCCAGCATAACTGCAGCCACCTAAAATCATTGTGGAATTTTATGAGGCACAGAGGAAATATGGATATACCATTGGAGGAGTATGGGTATACCACCCATTTAATTGTGACCAGTTTTGAGGGTGCGAAAAAAACGAGCACACGTGAGTGCAATGAAGGGGAGCCTTGTACAAACAACCTGATTAAAGGCAGGTATAAAGTAAAGGGCTCCCTTCTGCAAAATGTGGAGAAAGTGTAAAAGTGCAGGGCACAGAAGATGCAAGAAGCAATGCAAGACACATGTGGGTGCACCTCTGTGCAGGGACAAAGCTTTTGGGGTGCAGTGGTACAACTGCAGGATCACTGTGCGGTTATTAAAGCTGAATGTAGTGGACAGGCATACGATCTTGTGCTCAGTAACACACTATGGCACAGTGGAAGGATTGCTCCATAAAAACAATTAAAGTAATCTATGTAAAAGTGATTGTATCATCAAAAATACTGTTTGCATTCAGTGAGATTCATTGGCGAGTTCTTGCTTTTAATTAACACCAATTCTAGGTCCTCTATGCTGGTATGAGTGCAAGGCTGCATAAAACAGAAGTTTTAGTATACTGGGAATATGGGAAAGGCAGCAAAAAAAGCAATTTAAAATTTGTTATTCTGCTCCCATTTTAGTCATCAGACGATATAGGTGTTAACCTCCTCCATACATAACTAGCAGCATGGGACTCATAAGGTTCCAGCATTATCCCATGTGAATACATTCAATTGTTTCCATTAGAACGCCAAATGTTTCAGTTAATAGAACGGTTATTATTCTTTATTTATATAGCACCAACATATTGCACAGCATTTTACAGAGATTGTTCATTATTTCCATCAGTCTAGGTGGAACTTCCAATCTAAGGTCCTTATCACATTCACGCACAGTAGGATCTATTTTATCAGGAGCCTGCCTGTATGTTATTGGAGTGTGGGTTGAAATCAAGAGGAAACCCACTCAAGCATGGGAGGAACAAACTCCTTGCAGATAGTTTACTTGCTGGAATCAAAACTAGGACCCCAACATTGCAAGGAAGCAGCGCTACCCACGGAACCACCACCCATCAATCATTTTCAGAAAACACTTTCCCAGAGCATGCTTACTCATTCATTGCATGGAAGCTATTTCCTAATGCCGTATTCTTGCTTTATTAATAAAAATGTAGGGCTATAAATTATTTTTGTGGGTCATTTTGGTTTAGTACCTTTTTTAAAAACTAAAAATATGGGGAAACCTCAATTCTGTTTAGATTCTGCTGTGCTCCTAAGATGTTTCCAATATACACTTAAGTAAATACCCACACGTGTCTATCATCAGGTCGGATCTCGTCCTTGTATAACATGGATGGCTAAACCAGATGCTGGTTGGGAAAAATGTAAATATTAAAAGCTCCCTTGGGTGAAACCACGGTCTATGGGACAATGGTGCATTCAACTTTATGACCCTATATAGTTAGTCATTACTGATCCATCAATCATGAGCTGGAATCCAGACTGTCATAGGGCTGGCCTTTTACAATGTACAACTAAGATATATAAATATTCAAGGAAAAGAAAATGGCTATCATCGCTCCTCGTCTATCAGTATCTTAAAGATCAAGCACAAATTTATAAAGTCAATAATACATGTAATCTATTACTCTGGGATGTTAAACCCCATTGCTCATTTACATTATGAGAATGTGATAGAGACCTTAGATTGTAAGCTCTGCTGGTGCAGGTACTGATGTGAATGATGCATAATCTTTATAAAGTGCTATGGAATATGCCATAATCCCTCGCCATAGGTAGTTACAGTGAGCATTCCTGCCTAATCTGTAGGGCAGCACTGTCCAATTTATTGTGAAAACAGGAACCATTGTATTTAGGTAGCGTGAGCCCACATACGGGGAATCTGCAAACCGGTGTGTCCGAAAAGACTGATCTAGAAACGGACTGTACCGGAAGAATATCGATCAGCGTGGAAACCAGCGTTATAAAATTTTCAAAGGCTTTATTGAATACCACTTTAAAATCACAGGAGTAGCCGGCAGGAGACTATGCGCATTTTTAATACTTTGGTTTCCACGCTGATCGCTATTCCTCTGGTGGAGTCCATTTCTATTACTTTGGACTGTCCAACTTATTACAAGTAGTGGGTCCATTATATCTCATACAGCATATTGGAGATTCAATGAAAATAATGGGGCCCATAAAATTCTTTGGACGGCCATATCCAGTCCACAGGCCTCCAGTTAACATCCTGCTGTAGGGTATATTTACAATAGTAAGGGGGTGGGGACTGACTTTTCAACCCCTCCAGATACTGTGATCATTGAGTCCTAGAGTATTTCATGTATGGTATGCAGGACACACAGACACATTATACCTGGCAACAGCCTACAGCTGGCATAAATCCCAGTTCTGCTGAAACCACTGCACATGCCAGTAGCAAAGGGCACAGCACCATCTGTTGCCATCCAGATGTGCCAATATAATGCCCTTCTCACTGTTGATACTTCCAGAGATGAGATGTCAGCAAGGCCTGGAGTACAAAATGTGACTGTAGGGGAGCCAAGGGGTGTATAGCTGATCTGTGTGTGCATTACAGTCCAGGACACAAAAAGTTGGATATCTTTCCTAAACATGTAAGATGCCAATGCACTAATAGAGAAGTCACAAGAGGAAAAAGCACTAATCAGTGGGAAATTCATCGGAAATTGATCCCTGTGTGTATTAACTGGGTGCCTGTTTAGCATCTCTATGGCATTTTCAGCTGTCGTCTTTTCCCCGCTGCTGCCAACACTGCTCTCTGTCAGGCTAACCTATTCCCCACCACCTCCTCTTATCACTGGCACTCCTGACACTTAGCAGACACAAATAATACTTTCTTCCCACAGATCACATTTCATAACCATTAAACTCAATTGCTGTCATTTATTTTACCTTTCCTTCCTTATCAGCCCTTATATCATACAGTTAATATCATGTCCTTATGAGCTATACATTCCATGATCATTGATTAAACATAATGAGAGGAAGAAGCTGAATATTCAGTTCCAACAGTGCCATCGAATATCTCTAAGGGAAGGGGTCCCCAAACTTTTTTGTCCATGAGCCACATTCAAATAAGGACTGTGATTGGCTATTTGATAGCCTCTGTGAGGATTGCAGTCTACAGGAGGTTCTATTTGATAGTACACCTGGTTTTTATGCAACAAAAACTTGCCTCCAAGCCTGGAATTCAAAAATAATCACCTGCTTTGATGCTACTGGGAGCAACATCCAAGGGGTTGGAGAGCAACATGATGCTCACAAGCTACTGGATGGGGATCACTGCTGCAGGACTAGGATCTGTACTTATGGAGATTAGTAAGTGTAGGATGTAATTTTTTGCTAGAAAGGTTTCCACTCTATAGAGATAAACTCTGAGTAGTAACACAAACTCACCAGTAGAAACGTTGGATTTGGGTGTCAAGTAACAAACTTTCAACCATGGGAGCAGAATAATGTCTATGACAAAAATTGGGCCAGCACTCCTGAAAATGAATTCACCAAACAACAAATATGAGTCCCACATCAGTGCTGACACAACTCAAGCGAAACCCAGCAGGTCCTCTCCAAACTCCAAACTTCAAAATTTGTGTCACGGTCAAGCTCAAAACTGAGTGTTTTGGGGAAACAAGATAGAACGAAATAATATAGTGCAGTGTTCATAAAAATTAGCATACCTTGCACCACACATTACTAAACTGAGTTAGAAAAACAATTCTTAAACCATGCTTAAGAACCCAGGCTTAGTGAAATAACACCATTATTCACGCACTTTCGTGTGCTTAGGTGAATACACAAAGAGACAACTCAGTATATGTGAGACAGCGGAACCCACTTTATTCCTCACACCGATCTGGTGTCCCAATTTACTCACAAGAATGATTTCCCTACAAACAGTTCTCAGCAAAGACTGGTCAGACTGAGGACATGTCATTTTAGATGAAGAAATCCAGTAGCACTCTGGAATTGATGCAAAATTTTAAGTGATTTATTTAGCCCATATACAAACAAACAAAGGGCCCTTTGTTTGTTTGTATATGGGCTAAATAAATCACTCAAGATTTTGCATCAATTCCAGAGTGCTACTGGGTTTCTTTTTCTGGATGTATTAGTTGACCCAAAAAGCAGGCAATGGTCTTCCAGTTTAGCACCTGAAACCTACACAGGTACTAATGAGGGTAGAGCACTTCTAATTACTACTAATGTCATTTAAGATGGACTGTCCTTATACTGTACTTTGGTCATATAATGCATGTGTAAGTGGTGCACAGGTTGGCCTGAAATGCATGGAACTAACCTATCACAGAGATGCTTATTCAGGTGATGGTAACTGATGGAAAGGCTGACAGGTCAGGGGGCAGGTGGAGAGTGGGAATATATATTCCTTGATCTCTAATATCACAACATGACATATATAGAAGTAGATTATATTCTGATCAGGCTAAAAAGTTTATTGGCAGGAATAACACAAACATTAGTATATGATTGGCCAGGCAGGAGTGACTTTACACAGGAATAAGATTTGCTTCATTACTGACCATCTGGAAACCCCCCCATTGAAGTTGCAGTTATTGCAGAGTCATGAAAGAACTCCTGTTGGGTTACTTGCCCTAACAGCTTGCTTTGATCTTCACAACCCTGACAAGAACTTTATTTTCTTGCGCACACTGGACCGCAGGAGTTGCCTATTGCTTGTCATGTGCAAAGAGCTCAGGATTCTTCAGTCTCTCCCCTCTGTCCACCTCTCCATGAGCTTCACCGTCCCTGTGGCCTGAGAAGGTATCTCCAACTTCCCAACACACAACAGCCCACAACTGAATGGAATGAATATGCTGAATATCAACATGAAATACTTCACATTACTGAAAGGTTCTGTTAAATGCACCATTAGTGAGAAACTCAATATTAGCTTTTTTTCTTAAGGGAACGGTAAAACATAATAAGCCGTGTATGTTGTTTCAGATCTCTGTGGTTTTTTTTTTAAACAAGAAAATGAGTAGAATCCCCATAGGGTCTGATGGAATCATTTCTTAGCCATAGAACAAAAATATTTGTTACCGCTGTCACCAAACAGCAACATTTTCTCTGCATTCAGATGAGACCCATTGGAAGGAAACATTCAGAGCCATTAATTCATGGGATTTACAGCTCCTTCTGTGGCTTGTCAGGCTTTGTAAACTACAGTAAGATCAACAGTTTATTCTGGTTATTAATGTTAGAAATATTATATGGATGTTTATAGAAAGATCTTTCACATCACATGTAATATATACTGTTACATACATTAGCACAAAAGAGCCTTGTGTGTCTGTATAAAAACTTGAAACACTTTAACTTCAAAACTGCTTAAAGATGTATATAGGGAGGAAATGGTTTAAAGGCACAGATCACCTTAAAGTAAAGAATTAGATCCATTTATAACACACTCAAAAGAAAAGGTATCTTACGTGTACCTATATTTATATATTACACCCTGTCTACAGTTGATTAAGGACCATGATGCAATGGACATTCCTTATGCAGAGATATAGTATTTCTTTAGCTTGCAGCCCGAAGGCTAATGTCACATGTACTACATTTCAGCCGCCTGAAAAGCGCCTCTGCTGATACCGTCATTGATTTGAATGGGAAACACATCAAGCCAAAAGTGTGAGTGATTTTTGACCTGCAATTGCTCAGGTTTATGGCTGATCAGCACTTATGCCAACACCTTTATGTGCTTCCCATTGTACCGTAAAACCTTTCACGGAACCTCAACTGTTGCACCATAGCAAACAAATTGACCATCTCTGCTTGAAGCCACTTTCCATTCAGTTGTACACCATGACCCTATAGGTCTGGTCAATGAGGTTTGTTTGCATTATAGATATGGTCAGTCATCTTGTCCACTTTTATGATACCACCGTCCCAAATATACAACTCTTGGCTGGCCAGTTTGGGAAGCCATCAAGCAGTGCATCATTCTACAATGAAAAGCTCCTCAGTCATTGTTTCCCATCCGCATGCATGGATGGTCACAAGTCAAATAAGGTTTCCTCCGATACCTCTATTATCCAGTTGTTTGGCTCTGGAATCAAAGGAGTGGATCAGTGGAATTTGGTAAGTGCATATAATTTCTGATGAAATAGAAATACATTAAGACAAAGGCTGGTTTTGCTAACTGGGAAAGAACTCGATAATGCTTTCAGTTGGGTAAACAAGTGAAAAGACTGCATAAAAATTGCTCTTGGCAGCAAACAGGAAAAAAATTTACATTTTGGGATTTTAGACACTAATAACAAAAGTCAACAGGATCAGAGAGATGGGATCATTCAGAGCCTGCCTCCCAAAAAGAAGTTATGAAGGGGATCTAGAGTGGTTCCCTTTGGCCTATTACCTGGAAACTAAAAAAAGGGGACACGTAAAGCCAACAAAATGATCTAATTGCCACCCAATCCTCATTCTCCCTCAGAGGTGTTAATCGATCCCTTCACCACTAGGGGCACTGAAACCTAAACCCCCCCCCCTCATTCTTTCTCTTTCTTCTTTACTGTATGATTTTTCCTTATGATATGAATCAGCCATGTGTTACCATTACATGATGTACCACTATAATGCTCATTCATGACAATAAGCTGGACCACTGCACTCATGTTTCTGTGATATAAGATCTTAAATCCAATAAACATTCCAGAAATGGTTGACAATGCAATAAAAACAAAAGCTCTCCAAGCAATGTCTATCTGGCTGAATAGTCAATAGGGGTTGTATTTAATTGCAGGCACAAACATTTCATACTTTATACCACACACACCGGGTCACTGTACAGAGAAGCTTTGCTCTGTGCCTTTATTCTGGTTACACCTTTGATAAGAATCCAGAGTAGAGAGTGCAGCAGCATTGAATGTACAGGCACTCTTTCTAGCACCCAATGAATGGTATGCTTGGGTGGCATTTCATGTGGATTCCATACATGGCAGCAGTGCTGTGCCTCTCCAGTCTCTGGACTTGTGGCTAATGGCAGGGGCAAAAAGGTTTACAATTGATGTCCATGAGGCAAATTTTCTAAAGCGCAAATCGTAGGTTTTTGGCTAAAATTTGCAGCAACATCTCCAATTTACTCAAAGGCGAATAACAAACTTCGCTAATGAAAAATCGTTTTGCTGGACAGATTTTCGCTCAGGCGAACTAAATCCGCTAATTTATCAAACTGTGAAAGTTTCTATTCACTACCCTTTTCTCCAAAGTCTATTTTGCCAGGTTCTTACTGGTGAATTAATACAATGAAGCTACATGCTCAACATTATTATGTGACTTCATATCCTGTATTCCAAAAAAGTCATAAGCAAAAGTCAAAACACTGGAGTTTTTTCATATTAAAAGTGGGATTATGTTTACAAGTTGTAACAGTTACAAATATCTTATTTCCACTTTTTTTTTTAACATTAGAAGCTCATGCCACATTTGTTTTAGGGTGGGCTCATGGCCTAGGTCTTCCTTTTGCTTCCTTGGACATTTATAAAAAGAAGTGGCCACTTCCAGCAATTTCACCAACATCACTAATAAATACATACACATGACCTTTATATAGCCACTGAATCGTAACCGTAAATAGGTTAATGAAGTTTCGCTAGGAAGAAAGTAACGCTAGAGAAAATTCATTATGTAATGAATCATTGCCAATGCCAGTGTTCTATTGCTGAGACGTAATTGCGCATTTTGATGAATACACGTCACATAATAACGTCTGACGTAATTTGCGAAGTATGGAGGACACTTCCGAAGCGAAAGTTCACACGTAAGTAAATGTGTCCCCCTGAGTGAAAATATGAGGAAGGTAAGGAGCAATTTGGGCAATTTGTGTTTGTAAATTTTAATTAAACCTATTAGAGCATTAGGTGCAATTAATGGTAAGTCACTGTTGAGCAATTTGGCTTAGTCTAGTTTCTGCAAACAGATTGCTTTAGATGTGTTGAGGGGGAAAGGTACTAATTAGGGAATAATGAATGAACTGTATAACAGTGATCAGATGCTCCACTTCCTTATGAGAAAAGAATCAGTTTGTGGCCTTTGAAGAATGATATATGGCGTGCACGTCCAGTAAAATTTTAAGCAGAGTTTCCAAAAGGGCACATCTGATTCAGCTCAAGAGCTGCTGCAGATGGCAGATATGGCTGATTTGTTGTACTCGTGTACTTTTTGCAGACCGTGACAAGGCATCTGGAGTCAGAGAGTCTGATCTGCCCCTAGGTAGAGCTAATTCCTGGACAGTAAAATGTTTCAGATCCCAGCTGGTAACAGAGCGGGAGCTGTGTGTGTTGAAATAGCATTACAAGGCTTCAGAGAATCCTGAATGATATTTTATCCTAGTATTACACTCTACTGACAGGCATCTATTGCTCTCTGCTTATTGCACAAGACAAAGGCGTTTTGGGGAAAGCAATATTTTAGAAAGCCTATCAGCAAAAATAGTGTCTTTGCAGAGAAGTGTTGCTGAGATTTCAGCATGGCCCTCTGTTTTGGCTCTGGTTATCAATCTATTTTGACTGAGCTTGTAGCCTGAATGACATTGTGAGACAAAAATTTGGTTTGACAAAGATATATAGCAGGCACAGTCTAGGAACCAGCTGGGACATCCTAAAGCTCACTAAATAAACCGGTGCAATGGGGAAAGTGCAAATTGCCATTGTATAAACAAAATGCAGTGTCGTTTTTTCCCATAATTCTGGTCTGGCATAACAATGGCTGCCTGCAGAAGCAAAAAATGTTGCTTACACTGACCTGCGAGTGATTTATCAGTGTGGATGCAAATGAATATCTTCTTTGGTAAATCACAAATTACTTCACTGAATGGCATCACTTACAACACTCAGTGCCAATAACAGCACTGGCGTGTGATTCCCTATATGCAAGTCAGTTGTGTGTATAGGCGCAATGCACTAAGGTGGAAGTAGCCAACCTTTTTAACCCATGAGCAACATCCAGATGTAAAAGGAGTTGGAGAGCAACACAAGCATCAGAAATGTTCATGGGTGGTGAAAAATAAGGGCTGTAATTGGCCATTTGGTAGCTCCTATCTATGTGGACTGGCAGCCTACAGGGGGCTTTGTTTGGCTGGACAACAAGGTTTTTATGCAACCAAAACTTGCCTCCAAACCAGTAACTGAAAAATAAACACCTACTTTGAGGCCACTGGGAGCAACATCCAAGGGGTTGGGGAGCAACATGTTGTTCATGAGCCACTGGTTGCAGATCACTGCACTAAGGGAACCCTGGAAATGCCATTTCCTCAAGGTCAAGTCTCTCTTGCACGTCCAGCTTTTGGTTAGGGTCTCGCTGTATCAGTCATTCATGCACAAAAATACACATAGGACAGCAAATAGGTTTTCAACCCAAATTGTAGCTTAACTGACCATCAAACTGTGTTCAGGTGTATCTAAGGCAGCAAACAGGCACCCTACACCCCAATTCTCAACCTACCAGCATTCAGACTGGGTCCCCTTCCACTGCTCCAAGCACCACAAAGGTGACCAACCTAACAGTTTGCCCCACTTTATCTTACATCATCTTACACTGATACATAAAGCAGTGGCTAGCAGAGAGGGTCACCTGCAACTAATCCATAAATTTTGGAATTGGTTGAATAACAATCGTACCTCTAATTTGCATATTCCAATTTGAGCAAAATCAGCAAATTTGCATATATATATATAGCAGAATGGAGGACAGTACCAAACCCCTTATTTACACAAATGTCTGTAAATCTTAAACACATTAAAACAACGTAGCAACATAAATTAGCTTTATGCAAATAGACTGATAACAAATTGGCCGCTTGCCTGCTAAATTTGTTAACATCTTAAAAGCCACAAGCTATTCAGGAAAAATGCTTTTATTGGCACTTTGCAGCTAGCTTAGATCCTTAAACACGCGTTTCCTTGCTGTTTTGTAGAGAAGAAAGTGCGTCATCTTTTATGAGGGAAGTAAAAAGAGATACCTAAGGGAATTCTGTGGGCAGTGTTCACACTGTGGCACATACCACAACCTCTTTAAATGATGTCGCCATAATAACCCATTGGCTAACAACATGCAGAAAACTCATCACTGGATATAAAGATGATATTGAAAGTTTTTTTCTGCCTTTTTGTTTTATACAACTGTGCCGCAAAATTGCCTGGTGAATACTTAGATCGTATCACAATTAGGATCGTAATATATTTGTTTTCACAGGGTAAAAAAAGGTGGAAAATAAACCACACTAAGAACTTTATTAAGAAACAGATTTCAATGTATAAATATTAGGACGTTTAATGCCTGTACAGGTATGGAACCATAATCTAGAAACCCATTATCCAGAAAGCTAGGAATTACAGGAAGGCTGTCTCTCATAGACTTCACTTTATCCAAATAATTCAAATGTTTAAAAATGATTTCCTTTTTCTCTGTAATAATAAAACAGTACCTTGTACTTGATCCCAACTAAGATATAATTAATCCTTATTGGAAGCAAAACCAACCTATTGGGTTTATTGAATGTTTACATGATTTTCTAGAAGACTTAAAGTATGAAAACCCAAATTATGGAAAGATCCGGAAAACCCCAGGTCCCGAGCATTCTGGATTGAAGCGCCATCATACCAATTCTGAGCTTTCAATTCAAGCAGACAGTCCCCCAGAGTTTCCAAGAGAGCCCCATTGTTTGTATATATGTTCCTACAGAGTACTGAAAGGGTCAATTACCTCTTCTAGTGGCACAAATTCTAGAGCAGTAGGAGCGCAAGACCAATTTCCCAACAAGCATGAGGTCAGTTTTGACTTGTGGCTGGAAGTACAGCTGTATTTACATTAAATATTCACCAAATTCCTGTTAATTCCATTTCATCATTTTCATCCAAATGCAGCCGATATATTTCTGCTGAAAATAAAAATACAAAAAAAGGCATATGTAATCAGATCTCCGTTCTTTTATTCTGAAGTGGCAAAACTCTATTGTAAGAAACATCAACTTTCAAAGTTATTGTTTGTATTAAAAATGATTCAAAAACTTGTAGTGCGACCGCATCGACCCTGTGTGCTCAGATATGTGACTTTGCTCTTAGCAGGCGATCCCCTTGTAGAAACATTATACATTTATTACAAAAATAATTGCTTAAGACGTGTTTGTTTTAAATAGAGGTGGGTTAGTGGTTTCCTTAAATGTCACTGAAGAGGTCATCTGGATCGGGAGTGTTTTTTAATGTCTGGGAAGAAGTTCCTTCTGTTGAGAAAGTTTTGCCAACTGACTGAGCTGGGGCTGGATTACATCTGGAAGAGAGCAGAAAACAAGAACAATTTAATAACTACTGTTTCAACAATCAGTTTAGTAGCAGCAGTTCCAAAATATAAAAGGCACTTATCAACAAATTTCTGAAAAACAAAAATAATTCTGTGCAAATGGAGATCAAAGTCCTTGCTAGTCAATATGTATGTATAACTTTATTTATAAAGCGCTGTAAGGACACGCAGCACTGTACAATATATAAAAGTACACGCAGGGACCACAAATAAAATGATAAATACAATAAATATATTTAAGTGCACAAGCTGAAGTGCTATGTGGTATGAATGACAGTAGGAAGGAGGTCCCTGCCCAGTAGAGCTTACAGTCTAAGTGAGTGGATATCATACACATCGGAGGGGAAAAGTCCACAAGGTTAAGGCATTGCCTCTTAAGTGTCAGGACTTGACAAATGTCCTACTAATGCTCCAAGTATAATCTGAGTTTTTTCTTGAAAAGATTGTGAGAGCCCTTCTTAAGGAGGAATTCAGGGATGCAATTGCATAACTAGATATTACTGGGCCCCACAGCAAATTATTATTCAGGCCCCCAAAATGTCTAGAAGTTGACCTGTTTTACCAATATTTATTGAAACTGTATATGAATTAGGGCCTCCTGGGGCCCCGTTGCAGCCACAGGGTTTGCTTCCTCTGCAGTTACGCCCCTGCAGGGATGGAATTCCAGAGGTAAAGAGAATCGGAGGAATTGCTAATATACCTGACGTATAAATTGCATGTTGGATAAAACTGCATGTACAATACATAACACCAGAACACAGAACCAGGTCACCTGACCTGGCACCCAAAGCAATATTACTTGGCCTAGCACCCTCTCATTCCCCTGCCGATTGCTCTTCCCTCCAGTTGCACCCCAGGCAACTGTCTCTTCTTTCTATCCCTATTAGTGGCCCTGCCAGCAGAACTTGTTATCAGTTGGGTGCTCACACCATCTTAGTGTCCACAATTTGAAAGAATACACCATGAACACACGTTTTATTTTGATGTTTTGGTGCCTCCTGGCACATAGGGCATTTTGAGCACTGCTGCTGTCTGATTACCTTTATGGCATAGGAATGACGTGCCAACTCATAGATCCAGCAGCATTGTACAGTGCCAGATTAAAAGCCACCACAGCCAAAGTATGTCTTTTCATTTGCTCCTTTCATACATGAGTAGTGCATGGACAATCCAGCCAATGAGCATGCTCCGATTGAGAAGAAGACATGTACTGCTTCAGCTCCCCCAACAAATTCTTCAGCAAAAATCCAGCCCAGTGGGCCAGCAGCTTGCATAAAAGATTAAAAAAACATTTTTTTCTACGTAAGCACCATAGGCCCCCAAAGCTGACACTCCATAGGCCATTGGATGTCTATATAGAAAATTCAGCCTGGCTCTATACCACATTAGATAAAGCCCACCTCTCCAAGCAGCCATAAACAAGATTTTGTAGAGAATTATTTTGTACTTGTTCTAACAGAATTATTTGAGTTTGGGGCCCATCAAATGTATATATTTTAGTGTGTGGGGGAGGAACAGAGCTTCAAATATTTGAGAACCTCTCCTTATTACATTTTAATAAAGATCTTCTCGTTTGATATTTTTGTATTGGTAATTAATACATTTAAAAGTGTGAGTCTCTAAAGAAGAGCGGTTATTTTATATGCAGCTATTGAGGGATGCTGGGTATTGTAGTTCAGACAGAACTGTAGTGCTGGACGCTGAACACTCTTGTTCCTAAGAAACAAGTTCTTTTTTCTTAGCTCCCCCCCTTGCATGAATGAAGAAATCCATAATCCACTAACATCAGGAGACCGCCTTTGGTACAGTGAAATTTAGCAAGAGACGTACATAGTTATTAACATGTGTGATTTCATTTCATTTCTTAAAGCATACTTTCTATTAAACAATAGAGGGAGTCATGAAACGTTGAAAGAACTTAGCGCAATCTGTCGCTGTGGTCTGGTCTCTGCAGGAAATGACCAAATAGCTCTTGAAAGAAATAGATTAGCCAAGTCCCCAGGCAGACAGAATGAAGTCTTTTCAATAAACTGCTGAAAATCCAACATGAATCTCTTTTTATTTTATATATGTTGTGCAGAACACATCTTCAAAGCTTCTCCTTAGAGATCCTGTTGAGGTTTAGATGTTTCACCACAAGTTTACTAATGCTGCATCTCTGTTTATCTGTGTATCTGCCTCTCCACTAGATTTGTAGAAGGAAGACCAATCTTCTTGATATCAATAACATGTAATGGCCAAAATAAATGAAACTAATGAACTCATCTGTAGAAGCAGCATTCCTACATAAGAATTGCCATCAATTAGTGCTATGTTGTGTGGTGGGACTAGTATGACCATAAGGATGACAAAGTTAATGGGGCCCAGTGATCCTGAGAACCAAACAACCAGGCCAAACATGAGAATTATCTATTATTCAGTCAATGCTCTTCATTATGTAAGGACATCTTGGGGGGGGGGGTATTTTACCAAGTTATAAAAGTTACAATAATAAGAACTGTTACATTTTTAGTTTCTCCTGCTGTTGGGTTGCTTTTGGCCTCTACTAAGCTCTAACTTGTTTTAGGTTGCTCTCCCTGTAAGGTTTATATCCATTCTATTAAATATTTCTTGCTGATATGTTTCCTTAGGGCAGCGGCTCTTGAAATGCAACCCCCAGAGGAGCCTAGAGCACCTGTACTTACTAAAGTAAAACCAAATTAAAGGTAATTTAGGTTTTGGGAAAACACTTGGAGGCGGATTTATGAACAATTATGGTCATAAATTTTGCTGCAATTCAGAAACTTTTGGGCAAAAGTTATTTGTTTAGTGATTTTGTTAGACGTTGATATAAAAAAAGAAAGCAAAAACTGAAAATCAAATGACGCCACCTAAAACCTGACAAGATGTCCTTAGCATTCAAGTGAGTTGATAATCAAGTTTATTTTCAGTGAAATTAATGCCAAGCTAAACTTGCTTGAGCATGAATGAAACATATCATTTGTCATTTTTTTGATCACAACTTAATATAATTGTGACCAACTCTTTTGTTATTTTTTAAATAAATATTTGCAAAACTGAAATTTTGTTCAGAAATTAAATGGCTATTGCAAAATCTGCCTCATACTTGCTGTCCTAGTTAATTTTGGATACATGGCTTAATGGCCGATACTGCAAAGCTATTATTTGTGTTATCTGGTCTAACATCTATCCTTTGTATTCCAATACCTAAGATGTATGTGGCATGGAGGCTCGCTGATGAGCTTCATCCTCACTTAGCATCTGGTATGACCATGTTAGGCTACTTAGCTTTTAGAGGCCAGTATATTTTTCTGTATGGACTTTATACATTGCATCATAAATACTTGTGCTCCTGTGCTTTTCATTCCAGCTATTAATGCAACTGTAAAATACAATATAATTATAAACATTAAAGGATGGGCAAAGGTAGGTGTAAGTAGATTGACTTTTGCAAAGAACGTTTTAAACAATATGGAATCCATTATTCTGAAACCCATTATCCAAAAGGCTCTGAATTATGGGAAGGCCATCTCCCATAGACTGCATTTAAACCAAACAATTTAAATGTTAAAAAAATATTTATTTTTTCCTCTCTAATAATAAAGTACCATGTACTTGATCCTAAGATACGAACCCACAAAGCTACAATGATAAAATAAATATAAAACAAATGCTGATCATTCACCCCAAGGGCATATACAGCCTACTGAAAGGAAGTATGGCAATGACACCATTTATACAATCCATCCATCTATGGGGAAAATGCTGCCACACCAGACTTAAAATAATGGAGATTAATCTACCAGAATTCATTACTTTGCAAATATATTTTTTCTGGACATAACATGGCAAGCAGATGTGGCAGTAAATATAAAATATCAAAAAGTGACCACCCAGTTGCCATGCTGTGCTGGACCATGGGGTCATAGGGAAACGCACCTCCAGATGGGAACTGCCAAAAGTGAATTATATCTCCTCACACTCCAAAAATACAATAAAGAAAAGGCACAACATTCACAACAATGACATTACATAACAAACAACATGAAATCTACTTTTACTCAAATAACATAATAACTGACATCTAAACAGAGTATATATATCTGCACTGTCACCTTTTATTATTGTAACATAAATTTTTATAGAAAGATTCCTTTCTTTTTCACATGCAAAGTTATACAAGTACAACCTGTAGTGAAATGTAACCTGATCATTCCAAAACTGTGTAATTTTTTAAATAACAATATACTTGTGCATAAAACAGTGACAGTGCAATGCATCAAACAATACATACTAAATATATAATAAATAAAATGTTGTACCATATTTTTCAAAAACACAGCTGCATTATGCTTATAATATGAAAATACATACTAAATTTCCTAGTGTGAACACTAAGGGGCAGATTTATCAAGGGTCGAAGTGAATTCGAGGGAATTTTCAAAGTAAAAAAATTCGAAGTAATTTTTTGAATACTTCGACCATCGAATAGGATACTACAACTTCGAATTTACTTTGACTTTGATTCAAAGTAAAAATCGTTCGACCATTCGATAATCTAAGTACTGTCTCTTTAAAAAACTTAAACCTGCCGAAGTGCTTTGTTAGCCTATGGGGACCTTCCAGAGCAATTTTCTACGTCTTTTGTATTCGAAGGAAAATCGTACGGTCGTACAATAAAATCGTACGATTCGAAGTACGATCGTACTATGATCGGAATTAGATCGTACGATGAATAAAATCCTCCGACTTCCAATTCGAATGTCGGAGGATTCTATTCGATGGTCGAATTTCGAAGTATTTTCCACTTCGAAAATCGACCCTTGATAAATCTGCCCCTAAGAATATCCATAAATTTGAGTGCACTGTAAACAATACGTAGTAAAGTGCAATGTACCAAATTTAATTCCCAGCAACCAGAAGGTAACAACATCTAAAATATCCAAAAAAGAAATATCAAATCAGGAAGCTTAATAGCCTGAGGATAAAAACTTTTTCTCAACCTCTCTGTTCTGACCTTAAAGCTAAAACGTTTCCTGATTTTAATAAGTCAAACAGATACTTACAAGGATGAGTTCTATCTTTAATAATTCCGAATGCTCTAGATCTACATTTCCTTACATTAATATCTTGTAGTGATGTTAAACCGAATCGAGTGCAACCTTCCGCCACACGTATCACCCGTTGTAAATCATTACGATCTTGTACTTCACAGTTCCCAAACCATGAGATGATATTCTGTGTCAGAACACTCTCCACGGCACCAATATAAAAAGTCTTTCACATTTCTGCAGAAATTTCCGCAATTTTCTATAATAAAAGAGATGGTGCCTGGCCTTCTTAGACTGTGCTTGAATATGTTCAGACCATGTCAGTTCCTCAGAAATTTGGGCCCCTAAATATTTTAAACTACTTACCCTCTCTACTGCAGCCCCACCAATAGCAAGTGTGGAGTAAGACCTCTGCTGTTTCCTACTAAAGTCCACCACCAACTCCTTAGTTTTGCTGACTTTCAAATGAAGACAATTCTCTTGACACCATAATACTAGATATTTCACCTCCGCCTTATAAGCTGACTCATCATTATTGGACATGAAGCCCGGCACTACTGTGTCATGAGAAAATGTTACACTGGAGTTAGAGTTGGATATGGCCACACAATCATGGGTATAGTAGAGAGTATAGACCAAAGGACTAAGTACACCTCCTTCTTTGTGGAGCACCTGTATTTAGTATGATAATATTAGAAACACAACTACCAACTCTCACCACCTGTGATCTTCCCATTAAAAAAATTAAAAACCCAGGCACACAATTTAATCCCAGATCTATCAATTTAGTCATTTAGTCCCCAATCTATCAATTTAGTGAACAATCTATATGGAATTATTGTGTTCAAGGCTGTTATCAATAAATAGTAGCCAAACATAATTTCCAAGTTTCTTGTCCACATGGTTGAGAGTAGAATGTAAAACATAATAAAAAGCATCCTCTGTTGATCTATTTGAGTGAAGCAAATTGCAGTGGGTCAACATTACTAGGGATGACAGATGTAATAACATTCTTAATAAGACTTTCAAACACTTTCATAACCACTGATGTTAATGCAACAGGCCACTAATCATTTAAGCCTGAAGACTTATTATTCTTTGCTTTTGGGGCAATAATATATTTTTAAACAATTAGGGACCACAGATTGAGCCAAAGACTCATTGAAGATGATGTAAAAACTCCAGTCAGCTGATCAGCACAACAAATGCCTGGAAATACCATCCGGCCCCGGCACTTTCCTGATGTTAATCCTTTGCAGTGCCCTACGGACATCATGCTCTGCTATAGTAATGGGTTTCACACCCTTTATTAACAGGGCCAGATTTTGCATGCCGGTGCCCTGAGACCGGAATCATCCTCTGCCCCCCGTACCTGCACCTGTGGCCATGCCCCTCCCTCAGGATCGCATGCACGCAGGGGGGGGGACGTACAGGCCGGCATCTTCTACTGTTCCCTGCTCTTTCTGGATGTCGCGCAAGTGTGATCACTTGCAGAGGATCTGTAAATACAGGGACAAGCTCTCCTAAAACTCAGAATACCTCCACTGCGGCTGGGCAGCATGCCGCCCCTTTATCTGTGCCGCCCTAGGCCCGGGCCTTTGTGGCCTCGCCACAAATCTGGGCCCGTTTATTAACAGACAGTAATCCTCATTAAATCCCAATACGATTCACCTGACTAACCTCAAAATGGGCATAGAACACATTATAAGTTCATTGGCAAACATGGAGTCTCTGTGGGCTTACTTTTAGGGGCAGATTTATCAAGGGTCAAATTTCATTATTTAAATTATTATTTTCATTATTTAAAACTCCCATAAACTCCCATGAACTCGAAATTCGACCAATTGCAATTTATTAAAAAAAAAGAAAAATCTAGTTTTATAAACTCGGGTGAATACAACTGACCCGCAAATTCGAATCGAATTCAAAACTAATTTTTTTTTGAGTTTTACAAAATGTATAAAAAAGGAAGGCTGCAAACAACTCCATATTGATCCCAGGCCATCTTCCATAGGCTAAAACAGCAATTCAGCAGGTTTAAGGTGTTGAATAGCCGAATTTGAGTTCTTAAAGGGCTAGAGTATGTTAAATTGCATGTAAACCCTGTCACATACAAGGTGTATCATTATGATGGAAATATGTCTCCACTATCTCCCGGTACCGGCATTTTGCATGGTCTGAGATAAAAGAAACACACAAGCAATTAGCTTTTTCTAATAGGAGTATGTGGCCTTACTCTCCAGTATCCAACCAACTGGTCTGCCAATTGATGGATGTGGTGGAATGGTCATGTAAGGCCACCTTCTCATTGTTCCACTAGTTTGGGCTAACACCCGCACATCAAATGACCTTTGATCCAATAGCATCCCAGTACGTTTTGGTCAAACCCAAAAATATCATAGATATTTGCTCTTTGATTGATATAGTGAAATTTCTCAATTCCCAGGCAGAGGAATTCTCTGCAGTGACACTGATCAATAAAGGAGTTGCAGTTGAACACTGGCAGGTACAGTACCTATCCAATCCTTATTTGAATGGTCAAAATGAATTCAGGTGTCCATTCAAATCTGGGCATGTATAACCAGCTTTAGTAATGACATACAGTAACTATAGAATCAATTTTTGTATTAGGGAAGTCCACAATTGGCTGTTTGTGGGGCAGGGAAAATCAGTCCACTTTTGATATGATGTTGTCTGGATCAACCAAAATGAAAACAACACTATAAAAATTCTGCTGGAGAAATAATACTTTGGGGGATAAATCATGGTATTCCCATCTGGAGTTTTCTATAAATTATTATATTTACAGGAAATGAAATAGCCAGATAACCCTGACATGTAAGAGAATTATCTTAACTAGTAGGTAATATACAGTAATAGGGTAACAAGGACGTAAAGTTGATTTAACAGAAGACTTAACATTTTTTAAAAATTAAAACGAAAGATCAGTGCCAAGGCACTTAAATGCTTAAATACATGTTGGTGTGTGCACTCACATCTTATCTGTTCCATATCTCATTTTGGCACTGGATCTTGGAAGAGGGTTGTGATTTATCTCATGGAAACATGAAGCTTCCCAGAACAAGCAGTAAGCTGGCTGCTAACAGAGTGACTGAAGGAAATGTATGTTTAGCCACATGCCTCCCCCATCACTGAAAATAAGGGACACTTTACAAGAAAAGTTAATAAGATTGACTATTAACATGTTCAGTAATTACATGTTAGGACACGGAAGGACACATCATATAAGCCACTGTCAAATCTCTAAAGGCTCTAAAGTTAAAGACATTAGGTGCAATTTACTAAGCAGAAAGCAGTTTGCAAAATGCTTTTGTGGTTTTTGAGATATTTAGCTTTGTATTCAGCAGTTCCCTCAGATTGCAGTTTCAGCAATCCGTTGTTAGGATACAAATTACCCTAGCAACCATGCGTTGATTTGAATAAGAGACTGGAATATGAATAGAAGAGGGCCTCAATAGAGACAGTAATAAAAAGTAGCAAAACCTTTAAATTCGTAGCCTTACAGAGAATCTATTTATAGATAAGTTCAGTGACCTCTATTTGAAAGCTGGAAAGAGTCAGAAGATGAAGGCAAATATTTCAAAAACTATAAAATAAAGAAAAAATTAAGGCCAATTGAAAAGTTGCTTAGAATTAGATATTCTATAAAATACTAAAAGTTAACTTAAAGGTAAACCCCCCCTTTAACATTCAGCTATTGCAGAATTTCTGCAGGTTCCTTTCAGAGCAAAGATACCTCCAGCTAGCCCCTTGAATACAGCACTGCCTGAATTAGGGCAGATGAGGAGGGGCACAGAAGCATCCCCTCTCCTGTGCTGTATCTGTCCCTTACTTGGGTGTTATTCATATGCGCCTGGGAGCAGCAGGAGGTGCAGGCCGTAACAGATCCCAGTAGTTGCCCCTTGCCCTATAGCAGGTGGTAAGGACAGGGCTCGTCTGTACCTCCTGACACTGACCTCTGCTCCTTGTGCCAGATTTTCAATGTAAATGACCCCTACTATATATAAACAAACATTAGGGTTATGCCTTGTTACAAAAAATCTGCAGTGTGAAAACTTTCTTGTTCAGTATTTATATATTATTCTGCAGTGACCTTTTCAACAGCAAATTAAATGTTTTGCTTCGGAACATTTCTCAAACTACCCTGGCGTTTGGGTCCTTTGCAATTTCATAGGGTTGCAAACAATAGCATTAGAAGAATGATGGTGTCAGTGTTTGCTGACCCCTTTCTCACATTAATGCCTTGAATGGAAAAAAAGGAAGATTCCTAAGGACCAGTTGCAAAGTAGATACATGTGGATATGCATATCCCGTAAATACTGAGGATGAGGAGCATGTTGTTTTGCAATCTTTTTCTATTAACTCTTGTCGGAGATGATTTCTCATAAGTATAGTGCAGATTATTAGTAATGAACGAATTTATTCGCCAGCCAACTGTGGTGAAAATTTTGGTAAAAAACCCCCATAAGAAAAAACCCATTGAATTTGATGCATTTGGAGAAAAATGTCGCCATAAGAAATAATGGCCATTGGGGCAAATTCAGTAACCTGCAGAAATTTGCCAGCGACGGCTTTGCTCACATCGCCACACTTCTACAGATGAAAATTCTTCAGGACAACGCTAATTCACAAAAATACGAAGTTGCGTCCAGGGCGCTGAACGATGGCGAAGTTTCACTAGCGTTAATTCTGCAAGCAAAGCAAAGTTGCGCTAGCGTTGGCTAATTTGCATATGGCGGGAAATTACATTTCAATGGACGTATATGTTGCAGCAAATACATTGCATTACACAAGCCCAGGGAACCTTAATAAAATAAAATAGAGTTGTTATAATGCCCTACACATGAGCCCAGTGTATAGTTTATGTGCCATATGTTAGGAAATGTAGGGGGGAAGCCTAAAAAAATGATGATCTTTTACAGCCTATCATCCTGAAAAACTGAAAAGTTGCCAGTGTTTTTTGAGACTTTTTTGAGGAACTCCTTTCTACTCTATTGCACTTCGCCTGGTCTGAGGTGGCGAAGGCAAGTCTGATGCAAGTGGTAACGTTCAGTAAAATCCGCATCTTAGTGAATTTGCGTAGTTACGTCCATTCGCCAGAGCAAAATTCGCCTGGTGTTAGAGTGCGAAGTAGCGATAGAGTCTATCTCCTTCACTAGCGAATTTACACCAGAGCCCGAAATGACATTTTTGCCAGTGTTAGCCACTTCACCCTTTACTAAATTTGCCCCATTGACTTTAATGCATTAGGAGAAAAAAATGTTGCCATAAAAAACACACCCAGTGACTGTAACGCATTTCGAGAAAAAAAGTCACCATAAGAAATAATGCCCATTGACTTTAATCCATTTGGAGAAAAAAGTCACCATAAGAAAAAACGCCCATTGACTTTAATGCATTAGGACAAAAAAGTCGCCCGTTTCGCAATTTTTTTGGAGAAGAGAAACTGGATAGATTTGCTCATCACTACAGATTATTAATGTCAACAGACCACATTGGCTAACAAAACCCCATAAACACTGTTGTGCTGCTTTTAGTGCTCATCAGACCTACGGCAATTTAGAACCCCAAAGTAAAAGTGCAGGGTGCTTTTTATGAGCTATACTTCCCCTTTAATAAAACAAATTCAGTTGATTCAGGTGCGTGGCGTGTTCTCATTGACACATCTCTTAGCAAAGGTAACACGCAAAGCTGATCGGAATCCACAGATTTAAAATTACAGGTGTATTTGACAAATAAGGGCCGAAAGTCTGACATGTTTAGTCTCAGGAACCATTTGCAGTGAAAAGGAAAAAAGAAATGCACAGCAACATGGAGATTTGCCAAGTCTAGGGAATGAATTAGTGACATCATTTTCTCCCCTTGAACAGAATCCATGGCTCTGGAGAGCTTTGCTTCCTGATGCACGGAACAAGAAACAAAGGGGAGGCAAAGCACGGTTTATCTGCATGACTGATAAAATATAACGGCAGCATCGAGCTTAATCTTTTTGACAATTAGGTAACAATCAGCACTTTATACATTTTGGAGGTTATTTATCAAAATCCGAATTTTTCTGATTTTTTTTAAATAAAAGTCTGATCAAACTAAAATCCATGATTTGCCCTTATTTATCAATAAAAAACACCTTGTATTGGGAAAAACTACAACTTTTTCGGATTGTCAAGTGAAAAAGCCGGAATTTTCGATTTTGATGCCTGAAAAACCATGAAAAATTCTAGTTTTTGCTTAAAAAACAAGCATCAAACCCTGAAAACTCAACATCTTGTGAAGGTTAAAACATCTTCAAATGGTTTAGGGGACATCTGCCATCGACGTTTACAGTCTGGATTCAGACTTAATAAATCGCGAAAAAATTGCTTCTTTTTTTTTACCACAACTTTTTGGTATCAAAATGGATGCCACAAAAAATTGCGCCTTAATAAATAAAGCCCTTTCAGTAATAGCATATTTAGTGGTAATGGAATGTCTTAACACCTTTCTACTTGTGTATTCTTAAATAGGCTTGGCTACGGCGCTTCATCTGCACCAAGGTTTTTTACAGTATTAAGTGAATACAGATGCCAATCAAATCAGATAACCATTGGATATATCAAAGCCAGATGCTGTCACTAAGACCTTACCCCGAGTGCTCCATATGTGAATCACTGTGAACTTTATTACATAGGCAGCAGGAACACATTTCTGAGTTCAGAAAGTTTATCAGACTGTCAGTAGACTGAGCATGATAATATTTTACTCTTTAGGAGTCCATTGAAGTAATACAGGGATACACATGACACTGGTTATATATTTTATCTCTTCCTGTTACTGTATAGGCAGAAAATCCTCTTACACACGTTTAGCAAATGCCAAAAAAAACACATTCATAGGCAATGTAATAACAAATGAATGGTATGACGAAATCCTCAGTGCTTGTATTCATAGAATATAAGGAAATAGAAAAGAAACCTACCTACAGATATTTTCGGCTCACTGTGTAAGATCGGTAAAAGGCTGATTTCTGTCTGCTGCACTTACAAACTGGAATGATTCCATGGGGAAATTTACTAAAGGGCGAAATTTCGCTCTTTTTTTTAAAAAAAAAAAAAATATTTAACAGTTACAATTTTTAAACACAATCCCACTTTAGCGTTTTGTCTTTTTTTATGACTTTTCAGCATACAGCATATGATGTCACTGACATAAGATTGATGAGGATGTAGCTTCAACTTATTAGTTCGCCAGGTATAACCTTGCGAAGGAAACTCTGGTGAAAGGGGTAACGTACAGGAGTAACGATCGTTCACCTGGCGAAAGGGTGCGATGTAGTGATGGGCGAATTTGCGCGATCCGCCGCCAGCGAATAAATTCGAGAAACGCCTGCAAAAATTTGCGGCGAAAATTCACCGGCGTCAAATTTTTTTTTTTCGAAAAAACGGACGCCGGCGTCAAAAAATTTTCGCCGTTTCGCAAATTTTTAGGCGAAACGGCGCAAATTTGCCCATCACTAGTGCGATGTATTATTTTGCTAGCGAATTGTCCTTTATGCCTGTTAGTAAATTGGTGAAGTCCCAGCAGATTGTCTTTATGGTGAATTATCGATAGCGATGGCCACTTCACCCTTTAGTAAATTTGCCCCCATGTTTCAGGTCAAAAAACTGATTACAATATAAGAAATATGAGCAATATATATATAGTAAAAGACAAAGAAATGATCCAATCAATCCTACACCTTTATGTTCTGACATTCCTGACAATAAGGGGATTATTTATCAAAAGTGGAGTTTTAGAGTTTTGTAAACCTTGAATGAACTCGACTGAACTCGAAAAACTGAAATGGTTTCTAATTTAAAAATAAACTTGAATGGGGAAAAACTCGATTCAGTGAGTTCAGGCTTAACAACCCAAAAACTCGGATCTCTCGAATTGATCAAGTTTTCTAGAAAAATCCACAGAAAAAAACTCTTAACACCATAAAGGCTATTAACATGTTCAAATGGTTCAAGGAACCTCTGCCATTGACTCCTACATGACCTTGACAGGTTTTAGATGGTGTATCTTTGGATTTGAGCTTTTTTCAGGGTTGGGGTATAATAAATCTCGAAAATGTGAATTTTGACCAAAAAAATAAACTGCCTCACTATTATGTGTTTGTTAAGGGTGTTTACTGTATGTGTAGAGAAACTATTTGTAAATAGGAACTCCCCAAGTTTCTCTGGGGGAACAACTAGTAGGAGATCTTAGAGGAGACCCACTAGTGTCTTTCCATGAGGCTCACAGGGTCATGTGACCCATAGCTTATATAATGGAAAGGGAGAGAACAATTTATTCACTAGGACCAATCAAGTCAGCATGGAGAAACCCTTTGAACTAGAAATTCTATGTGGAATTGTTCTAGAAGGAAGAACAAGTTTATACTGGGATAAGTGCCCTGTGGCAAAGCCATCAATACAATAACCCATGAAACAAGAACAAGAATATTGGGGATATCCCATAGATGGTTGAATATACTGATAAGGATTTTCATGATAATACCACACATTGGGCCAGATTCAGTTCAGTGAGAAAAAGTTGTCTCATGGTTTATCACTTGAAAAGTCATGGACGAGATTCAATTTGAGGAGATAAAAGTTTTCTCCTAATTCGGTTCCAGTTTTCCCCCATAGACTTCAATAGAGTTTTCATATGATGAACTGTGCGATATGTTTTTCTGAATCGAATTGCATCTCAAATTGAATCCATGAGTTTTCACGTGATAAACCTTCTTCTCACTGAATTGAATCTGGCCCATTATATTGTACTGATATTGTATCTGCACTCTATGGGGCACATTTACTAAAGGGCGAAGTGGCAAACGATGGTGACAATTCAGGGACATCGCCGATTTACTAACAGGCACAGGCACCAATTTGCTAGCGAAAAAGATAGGTGCTCATTCGCACTCTATCGCCAAGCGACAATTCGCTCTGGCGAATGGACAGTATATAGAAGGAAGGGAGGAGAAATCGAGCACCGCACGATGGATCGTCGCCCTGTTGCCTTTTCTGAAGAGGAGCGTAAGCGGAGTATCGGTAAGTTATTTCGTTATGTACAAACTAATTTTTATAATTTTTTTTTATGTTACTGGTCCTTTAACAGTGGAAATGTAATGTATTTGCTGCAACATATAACATAAAGACGTCCATTCAACTTTAAATTTCCCGCCGTATGCAAATGAACCTGAGCACAAGACGTCTAGCGAATTTACGCTAGGCAGAAATGAACGTTAGAGCAATCTTCGTCGACATTCGGCGCCCAATATGAAACATTTTAGTGAATTAGCGTTGTCTGATCGAATTTTCGCCTGGTGAAGTCTATCGATGGGTGTGAAGCGGTCACTGGCGTCTTCTCCAAAGGTTCACCCGGAATGCAAGTAAAGGTATGGGGCCTGTTATCCAGAATGGTCAGGACCTGGGGGTTTTCCAGATGACAGGTCTTTTTATAATTTGGATCCTCATCAAGGATTGATTATATTTTAGTAAAGATACAGTACAACCTACTGTTTTATTATTACAAATAAAAAGGAAATTATTTAAAAAATTTGAATTATTTGATTTAAATGGAGTCTATGGGAGATAGCCTTCCCGTAATTCAGAACTTTCTAGAGTCAAGAGTGAGTTTATTGTAATTTCATCCATATATGTTATTACAGTACACAGTGAAACAAAACAATGTTCCTCTAGGACCATGGTGCTACACACAACATAGTTTTACCGGACAACAGACAAAAAGTGCAAGTGCAAAAATATGCTCCTGCAAGACAGGACAGCATAGTGCAGGGACAGGAGAAGACAGTGCACACTCAGTAGATGTAATATGTTAAGTAAATAATGCTAAACGTCAGACATGATGGGTGTATCATTGTGATATGATAGTAGTAAGAACATGATAAAGAAGTGCAGATGTGCTCATAGAGAACAATTGTATCCAATGGCTATTTGTTTATACAATGGCGTACAGTGGCTGTGTAATGTTGTGGTATATAGTAAGGTCAGATGGAGTGTGTGTGAGAGAGATCTATCCAGTCCTTGAGTATTCAGGAGCCTTATGGCTTGGGGAAGAAACTGTTACACAGTCTGGTAGTGAGGGCCCTAATGCTTCGGTACCTTTTTCCAGATGGCAGGAGTGTGAACAGTGAGTGTGAGGGGTGTGTTGGATCAGCCACAATGCTGGTGGCTTTACGGATGCAGCTAGTGGTGTAAATGTCCACGATGGAAGGAAGAGATACACCTATGATGTTCTCTGCTGTCTTCACTATTCGCTCCATGACAGTGCAGTTCCCAGCCCAGACAGTGATACAGCTGCTCAGGATGCTCTCGATAGTCCCTTTGTAGAAGAGTTTTTGTATGGATGGTGGGAGATGGGATTTCCTCAGCTTGCACAGGAAGTAGAGGTGCTGTTGGGCTTTCGTGGCTAAGTAGCTGGTGTTGTGGGACCAGATAAGGTTCTCCGCCAGGTGGACACCAAGGAATTTGGTGCTTTTGACAATCTCCACATTAGAGCCGTCGATGTACAGAGGCAGGTGGTCACTCCTAGTCTTCCTAAAGTCAACAACCATCTCCTTTATTTTGTCTACATTGAGAGACAGGCTGTTGGCTCTGCACCAGTCTGTTAACCACTGCACCTCCTCTCTGTATAGTGACTAGTCATTATTGCTGATGAGACCCACCACGATCGTGTCATCAGTGAACTTTATGATGTGATTTGTGCGTCAGCAGAGTGAACAGTAGAGGACTAAGCACACAGCCTTGAGGGGCTCCGGTGCTCAGTTTGGTGGTTCTGGAGATGATGTTTCCAATCAAGACTGACTGAGGTCTGTCGGTCAGGAAGTCCAGAATCCAACTGCAGAGGGAGATGTTCAGTCCAAGCAGGCTCAGCTTTTCTATCAGATGCTGAGGAATGATAGTGTTGAATGCTGAACTGAAGTCTATGAACAGCAATCGAACGTAGGTGTCTTTTTTGTCCAGATGAGAGAGATCCAGATGGAGGGTGGTGGCTATTGCATCGTCTGTTGAGCGATTTTGATGGTATGCGAACTGTAGGGGGTCCAGTGCTGGTGGCAGCAGGGTTTTTATGTGTTTCTTGACAAGCTTCTCAAAACACCTCATGATGATGGGGGTGAGTGCCACAGGACGGCAGTCGTTGAGGCAGGACACTGATGACTTCTTTTGCACAGTGGTGGTGGTTTTTAAGCACTTTGGGACAGTGGAGGTGATCAGGGAGATGTTAAAGATGTCAGTGAAAACATCTGCCAGCTGATCTGCACATTATCTTATCACTCTGCCAGGGATATTGTCTGGTCCTGCAGACTTCCGTGGATAACGGATACTTGAACTGGAATCTGGCCACCTGGGATTATGAAGCCCCTGTTAAAAAGTGTTATGTATATGTATGGGATCTGGAAGCCTGTTATGCGGAAAAGATCAGAATTACAGGAAGGCCACCTCCCATAGAGTACATTTTAAGCAATTTGTTTTACTTTTTAAAAATGATTTACCTTTTCTCTGTAATAATAAAACAGTACCTTATATATTTGATAACTAAGCTGTAGGGATCCATACTGGTGGCAAAACAATTCCATTGGGTTTATTTACTGTTTAAATGATTTACAGCAGACTTAAGGTATAAGGATCCAAATTATGGAAGGATCCTTTATCCAGAAAATGCCAGGTCCCAAGAAATCTGGATACAAGTTCAGAAAAGCTCAGAATTCCGGGAAGGCCATCTCCCATAGACTTGCATTTTAATCAAAGAATTACAATTTTTAAAAATGATTTCCTTTTTCTCTGTAATAATAAAACAGTACCTTGTATTGAATTTTTAGTAGACTTAAGGCACGAAGATCCAAATTACAGAAAAACCTTTTATCCAGAAAACCCCCAGGTCCCAAGCATTCTGGATAACAGGTTCTATACCTGTAATAGATCCTATACTTGTACTATAACCTCATTTAAAGAGAGAAGCACTGGAACAGTAAGAGGTACAATAATTTATGGATATTTCACAACATACAAAAATAAGAAAAAAACAGTTGGGGTTATTATGAGTGCAGTTATCATAAAAATTATCCAGTTCCTCCAGCCAAAAACTCTGTTTAAGAAGAATTTCTTTATAACTGTTAAAAATACAATAAGCATAACATTTCTGAGAAAACAAAAGTATTTACATACATCATCCTAGATTTGTTGTAGTGTTTCAAGTATCATTTAAATTATGTTATAATTATTATGTCTAAGAATCATATAACTTGCAATCATGTAAATAGTGTCATCTGTCTTCCAGTTCGTTTTATCAATTATTCCAAGAAATGAAGATAAACCAAACATTTACAGCATAGATACTACTATGCAGAGCACGCAATCATTACATTAAGAACTGTAGAACCCATGAGGAGTTTCTTGAATAAATGATCTGCTACAGAAGTAGGATTAAAGGTGGCCATAGACGCACAGATAATATCGTACTAAATTCATTTTCATACGATATACTGTGCGTGTATGGTGGGAAAACAGCCGACCGTTATTGGCAGAAGACTTGGATATCGGTCGCTCTTCAATCGGGCTGGAAAGAAAATTTTGTTAGGGCTCCTTTGAAGGCACCCATACATCGGCCATTGTTAGTGTTGAATCGGCAGATACAGGTAGAATTCTATTGTTTCTACCTGTATATCTAACGATTTGGCTCTACACATGTGTAGTGAAACAAACAATCTTCATTGGAAAGATCGTTTCCAAGAAAGATCGTAATTGTTACGTCTATGGCCACCTTAAACTGCACTTTTTTCACTTTAAATCGTTTTTGCAAAAAAATTCAAAGAAACAGTAGATATAGGGGGTGAGTGGCGATTGTATCATTCTTGTATCATTCATTCATTCTTGTATCATTCATTCACTCTTATCTTTTCTCCATTGTATTTGCTCTCTTTTTACTTTTCAGGTACTGTGGCGACATTGGTGTTGGTTCTTTCCTAGTAAGTTGTGGTTTTACATTCTTCCCATATGTCCACATTTTTGTCTTTTGTTTTCTATTGTAGAGGAATTATAGGCCATATGTTTGTAACTGAAGAATTGAGGAGTTCAAATTTGCTGGGGACCGTTGGTGTTTTTCAGTTCCTAGTTGGAAGAACTAGTTTCTAGTTTATATTTAGAAGAACTTGTTGCTGCTGTTAGGCTAAGGGCAGACATAATATTGGGTCAGTTTCAGCCTGCATATTTTTTCAGCCTGAGAGAAGTGGATCCACCCTGTGCCCCATCTCCACTGATATGAATAAGATTTGCTTGCCTGCAGTCACAAGTGGCAGAGGTTGGCCCAAATACGCAAAAGCAGACATTTTTAGGCCGACCTCCACTCCACTTCACTGCGTGCGCCTGCCCGCAAGCGGAAGTGATTCAGTTATATGGAGCTGGAACATGGAGCAGATCAGGTTCTTTCAGCCTGAAAAAAATACACAGGCTGAAAGGAGCAAAGCCAACAATCCATCTCCGCTTGGCCTTAAAGGGATACTGTCATGGGAAAAACATTTTTTTTCAAAATGAATCAGTTAATAGTGCTGCTCCAGCAGAATTCTGCACTGAAATCCATTTCTCAAAAGAGCAAACTGATTTTTTTATATTCAATTTTGAAATCTGACATGGGGCTAGACATTTTTTCAATTTCCCAGCTGCCCCCAGTCATGTGACTTGTGCCTGCACTTTAGGAGAGAAATGCTTTCTGGCAGGCTGCTGTTTTTCCTACTCAATGTAACTGAATGTGTCTCAGTGGGACATGGGTTTTTACTATTGAGTGTTGTTCGTAGATCTACCAGGCAGCTGTTATCTTGTGTTAGGGAGCTGTTGTCTGGTTACCTTCCCTTGTTCTTTTGTTTGGCTGCTGGGAGGGAAAAGGGAGGGGGTGATATCACTCCAACTTGCAGTACAGCAGTAAAGAGTGATTGAAGTTTATCAGAGCACAAGTCACATGACTTGGGGCAGTTGGGAAATTGACAATATGTCTAGCCCCATGTCAGGTTTCAAAATTTAATATAAAAACATCAGTTTGCTCTTTTGAGAAATGTATTTCAGTGCAGAATTCTGCTGGAGCAGCACTATAAACTGATTCATTTTTGAAAAAAAATTTTTTTCCCATGACAGTACGTATCCCTTTAATATCTGGAAAATGAGTTTCCTGCATGGATTCTGAAGTTTGTTCTGGACCAAACTACATTTTCAGTGGAACTGCCTTGACATCTGCTTGTGTGTTAACCTAGAGATGAGTCAGCTTCCCACTGGAATCTGCTAGGATTCAGCTAGCTGGTAAATCTTTTTGATCAATGAGTAGGTGGTGTGTGTAAATAGTCACTAACTTGTTGCACAATTCGATTCCATCATTCTGGCAACAGTTGATAAAGTGGTCATTGAGCCAAGACACAGATCCGCCTGTATATGCTCACGTTATAAAAGACAGTGGGCTGTCCATCATCTATGCAGTAAAATAATCCAGTTTCAAAACATGTCTAATTATTCTTATATAACATATGCCTCCCATTTACAGTTCTCAGTCTTTTTGTAGCGTGCTGTGTATGACAGCTGTAAAACAGGACAATTTCCTTCAATGTTACCCTTTGAAAAGCAATGTTATAACCTCAAGCATACATGTGGTTGCATAAAGAAAGATTAACAACAGATTTTGCTTGTTGATATTCTGATCATATTAACACACTGCTGCAACACTCCAAGTCTTTGTTCTACAGTGAAGTTGGTATTTAAAAGCTGAAATTATTTGGTTTTGCACTATGTCTTAAAAACACACCCAAATGTCTGACCTCTACTATCCAGAAAGCTTGGGACCTGGGGTTTTCCATAAATTGAATCACTATACCTTAAGTCAGCTAAAACACATTGAAACATTAAATAAACCCAATAGGATTGTTCTGCCACCAATATGGAAACATCAAGTACAAGGTACTGTTTTATTATTACAGAAAAAAGAAATAATTTAAAAAAGACAAATTTGTTTAAAGCGAACGCTATGGGACTTTGGAGTTTTTTGGGATAAAAGGTTTCCAGATTTTGACCCCATACTTGTATATAATTTTTCTGAATCTGGTTGGCTGATTCTTCCATATTCCAGCAAACTCACGATATGGGCCTATGAGCTGGTGTCAGGTAGAAGAGGGTTAAGTCATCTTTAGAGAATATGTCTGAGCTAGTGACGGACCAATTTCCTTCAATCAGGAACAATTTTTTCTTCTTCTCATTGGCCAATTTACAAACAATAGTATTTTTTTTAGTGCTCATTTAAAAAGCACTGTGTCTGGGGTCTTGCTGCGCTCTGCATCATGCACTGTTAGAAAATATGGTGCAAGTGCAGAACACAGCACTGATGGATACAAGGCAACCCTTTGCACCCTGAAGGCTACGGGGCTCCCTAATCTGCATGTCAGGGAATAGGGGATTGATAAAGGCAGCACCATATTCATGAGGACCTGTGTTCACAGATGCTAATGGCAGAGCAGATAAACCATATATGCTTGCATTGTTTTGCACTATGCACCCAGTTCTACCATGAATACATAAGCTCTATAATTTCTGCAAAAATGCTGGGGAGTATGTTGGTGCTATATAAAGCATAATGATAATAATTAATAATAATTAATAATTAGTGAGTTCACTGACTCATATTCCTGCCACATATTTTGAAACTGCTTTTTCAAGGTTTGTGGTACTAAAATTTCTAGAATCACTTTATGTGTGCAGGAATATCATAGCTTGCTACTGCTCTGCTTGGATGAAACATCTTGGGACCATATTAAGCAGCATAATTGAGCAAGAGGCCAAAGAAGAGAGGGTTTGAAAGGACACATAATTTTACAGGGAATAACAGTTATTTAGCAGACACTGAAAGCAATAATTTCCCTTGCCTCTTTATTCATTAGTCACTTCTCATTTTTCATTTACTATTATTAAAGACTGAAAATTGATATTACAAGTTCTGGTCTCCACAGTTATTGCTAAGGTTTTCATCCGTATATGAATATCCCAATTTAAAAAACACCAACAGTGTATATAATGATTTATAGATTTAATGAAAGCATTAGTAGATAAATAAACAGACTATGTGTTGTAGATAAGGTTATGCCGCCAGAAATGGATCTTTCCTGAAGAGTTTCAAGTCATGAGCTTTTAGTCTTGAGGGGCTGATTTTTCATTATATGAAAAACTGTACCAATCTGTAAAAATGTCCAAAACATGTTTATTTTACACTTTATTTGCTGTGCAGGAAAGTAGTATGAGACACTACTTTTCCTCTGTCTCTTCCATCTGACATTCCCTCTAAAAATCTTAGCTTTTAAATGACTTCTGGCACAGGTATGGGACATGTTATCCAAAAGGATTGGGACCTGGAGTATTCTGGATAACCAATCTTGCTGTAATTTGGATCTTAATACCTTAAGTCTACTAGAAAATAATGTAAACATTAAATAAATAGGATTAATTAATCTTATTTTGGATCAATTCCAAGGTACTGTTTTTATTATTACAGAAAGAAAGGAAGTCATTTTTTAAAGATTTGGATTATTTGGATAAAATGTCTATGGAAAATGGCCTTTCCATCATTCAGAGCTTTCGGGTTAAATTTTTTAAAGATTTGGATTATTTGGATAAAATGTTTATGGAAAATGGCCTTTCCATCATTCAGAGCTTTCTGGTTAATGGGTTTCCAAATAATGTATCCCATACCTGTACCTTAAATTACAAAGGCTCTGTGGATCTTTGTCTCTATATAATTCTAGGGCAGGCATAAAAAGATACAATTAGAAAAAAAAGCTAGTGGAAGTAAATTAAGCCTGTTGAATTTCCATTTATGAGAAGAAACTAATCAAACTAGGTGCCAATGTCCTGTCTGGTCCAACTGAACAATGGTTGGCTTATGTGTGGCCAGCTTTACTACTTCCTCCTTACCTAAAGGTTGCGGATTGAACCTAATCTTTCATCAAACAAACTCAAATTACAGTAGTTCCCTCTAACATTGACACATCTTTCACGCTTCATTTACAGTACATACGGAATGTTTAATAAAAAGAGACACAATGGCCTCTGGACAGAAAACACTCTCTTGACCCATATCATCTATTTAAATTGACACTATCATCCCTTTGTCAAAATTGATGGTCTCCTTTAAAGTCTAGCACTGAGAAATTGCTAACCTCACACTCTTAATTGGGTTCAGCAAGCATGGAACACTCCCAGTCCCAAAGGCAGGCTCATAAAATCATCAGAGACTTTTCCAATGTCCCAAAACACATTTCCTGGAGCTTATCAGAAAAAAACTGAAATCAAATCACTCAACTCCATCACCGATCCACCTACATTTTTATAATACAGCATAAAATACATAACTTCATACAGGGAAGGGTTGGTATGAAGACCACTCTGCCATTTTCAGTTCTGCCAATGTATCAAAAACTTGCAAGCCGCTAAGTTTTTAACACAGAAACAAACTGTTGCCTGGGGACAAAACACAGTCCAGCTATAACAAAAGGCCAGCAAGGCTGATAACTTAGGATAGTGGCTTTCACTATTGCCATTGTACCTTTCACATAGCTTGGAAATGATTCCTTGAGCAGCAGCCCCCCATAATGCTCAACTAATATTGGCCATGGGTATCCTGTCTATGTTATCTGTTTATTTACAAGGTTCTATGTATTATTTGTATTACTTTCAAAGTAACAATAAATGAATGACTACACAATTACAATGTAGCATTTGAAGGGTAATTAGCGGGGTTATTTATTAAGGTTCGAGTTGTGTTTTCCACGAAAATATGATTTTTGATGTTGATTTTTTGGTCAAAACTCACATTTTCGGGTAAAGAAATATTTAATATACCCCGACCCTGGATATAGCTTAAATCCAAAAATACACCATCTGCAACTTTTTGAGGTCAGGTAGGAGTCAATGGCAGAGGTTCCTTGAACTATATGAAGATGTTAATAGCCTGCATGGTGTATTTTTCGGAGAGTTTTGCCTGAAAATTCAAGAGATTTGAGTTTTTTTCCACAGAAAACTTGATTAATTTGAGTTGCCATAAGATGCCATTCGAGTTGTAAGTTCATTTAAGTTCATTCGAGGTATAAAAAAACTCTTAATATTTGGCTTTTATAAATAACCTCCTAAGAGTCAATTCCTGTAACAATGGAAAGAGCACTGAAGGCGCAGTATTGTCGTCCATTGCAAAATGCAGAGTATTGAGCACCGTGCAGTCCTGTACTTTTTGCCTGTCATAATATAGAGCAATCAGGAGGGATTTGCTCCATTGCTTAGCACCTACTGGTGCCTCAATGGCTTATCAATTAAGGGCTGACACAAAGTATGTGAGGCCATGCTTAGTTAAGATCTCTTTCCTATCTGACCACTCATGTGGTAGGCTAATTTGGCTGCTTCAAGCATTCAGTCAAGAATTTAAACAAATGATGGCTGATGTAGATCTACCATGTTTATGACATTTATGAATTGTTACTGTACGAAAATCATTCAGGTAATAAAAAAAATATCAGTACCTTCCTATCTCCAAATATGCAACATGAAACAAACACATTTCAGAACAAGTCACTTTAAATTATTAAAACATGAAACAGTCATAAATGATTAGGAGCTAATCTACACATGCACATTAAAGAAGCAAAATATGTCCCAAATTGCAGAAAGAGTGCATCTGTTATTATTCAGTACCTGCTGAGAAACTGATCCTTGTGTGGGATTAACCACCATTACTTCTGATCTGAAGATATCTTTAAGGTCAAAACCCCTGTCACCCATGATGCTTTACTCTAATCGACCTTTTATGATATCCATATGAGAAATATGTCAGAGGACTGTGACTTTTCATAAAGAATGTTCATTGTTTAGTATTACAAACCCCCAATTCCATCTCTAGTTCACATGTTTAATGTTTCAAATGATACTGTAAATTCATTACATCTTCTCTAAAAATTCAGCAAATAAACATCTGAAATGGTATACTTACACTGTATGGGCCTATTAATCAATATAAGGAGTCAAACATTTTCATGAATACATATGAAAATTACTTTTTTCTGCATTAAAATAAAGTTGCCTTTTGAGAAAAGATTTTGTCACAACTTTCACCCATTTTTTTGTCTACAATATTTATTTATAGTGTTTGGCTGCCTTAAGATGACATAAAAGAATCATAATTATTGTGTTATACCTGTTTTTTTACGGAGTTATTTATCAAAGGTCGAATTTTAGAGTAATGTGAATTTTTTTTAAACTCTAGTAAATTAGATTTTATTTACAATTCGAATGGTATGTAATTTATGAAAAAAACAAACATCTAAAATTTGATCGAATAGTCCCAACCCAAAAATTTGAAATTCATTTGAATAAAATTCAAATTGAGTTTTCCTCTGAAAAAAAACCTTGACTTTTGCACATCAAAATTTTTTTTAAGCGCAAGGAACCGCTGCCATTGACTTCTACATGAACTTGGCAGGTTTTAGGTGGAGGACAGTTAAATTAGAACTGTTTCCATGGTCAAAGTGTGATAAATCTCACATTCGAATTCAAAATCGAGTTGGTGCTTATAAAATCGGATTTGTGTGTTTTGACCAAAAAAAATTTTTTAATTCGAATTTACCATTCGAACCTTAGTAAATCTGCCCCTTAGTATCTAACACACTTTTTTGGGATGTTGCTTGGGACTTGAATTTAGAAAAAGTTATAAAATAGTGGTGCTTGGTAAATTACTACAATATGATTTTTTAGAGGAAATGTGGTGACATGGAAAAAGTTGCCCTGTTAGCAAATAGGATCCTTTGAGTGTGCAACATTCAATATATATTATATTAATATATATACTCAATATATATATAAAAAAATAAGAGGAAAAAGAGAAACTCGGCTTTTGCCGCTGCAGCTCACAAGGTTGATCAAAGTGGCCCAAATGACTAGCATACAAAATTGCTGCTATGAAATGCTCTGAGGAATTACTAGTGAACTAATGATTACAAATGAGAATGTCTAGAGGGGAAAGTGCCCTGAGCTAGTTCCACTTAGAGGGCGAAGGAATGCTAAACAGCGAGAGATTTCCTTTAAATCAGCACACTGCTCAGAGTACATTCAAATGTTTCTAGCAAATGCATTACAATTTGGGAACAGATTTAATAAAGATACAAAACAAAGAAAGAAGCAAACTAAAAAAAGATCCCTTCAGATTTTCCAAATCAGTAATTCTCCTATTAGTTTGCAGACTCTTAATTGTAATGCATTAATGATTATATATTCAGTAGGGTGTTAGCTTTGATAAATTTGTCAGTTCATTCAATCATTTCCGGCAAGGCAATAAAGTGTTTATTACTTGTGGAAAAATTCAAGATTCCCCAGTTCCACCTTCAGTAAATTGGTATGTGAAAAAGCCAAACTGGTCTGAATTACCAGTATGAATAAGAGAAAGATAGGGATACATATTAAAAAGGTTTTGACATTCGAGAGTTTGCAGAGAAGCAACTAGATTGGACTAGACAACTATACTTTGATCTCCATAAAGTGGTTGGCTAAAAGAAACCGGCACTTCTTGGCAGTCAGTCACACCCAGTTATCTAAGGGGGTTATTTAACTTGAATTTTTGCGTGGAAAAAAAAACTAGAATTTTTCAAGATTTATTATAGCCTGTGCTGCAAAAAGACAGAATTTGAAAATCTGCCATCTCAGACCTGTCGAGGTCCAATAAATCAATGGCAGAGGTCTCTATCCCAAATAGAAGGTATCATGGTCTGCGCTGGGTTTAGCCCAATTATCCAATGATTTTGGGCAAAAACTTGAAAAAATCAGGCTTTTCAAGAGAAAATTCCGATAAAATTGTACGATTTGGGTTTTTGCTCAATTATATCGAGTATTCTCCCAATCCGATTAATTAAATGTTTTTCATTAATAACTAAGGTCAAATCTGGCATTGGAGTTTGGTTGTGGATTTTTAATAAAACAGTAAGATAAATTTGTAGTTTAGTAAATAATCCTCTTAATGTACAAAATATAAGGGAGGACAATTCTGTCCAAAAAGGTTATTTATTCATTAACATGGAAACACCACATTGTATCTGAATAGATATATCATTGTATCTGATCTGTGTGTGAGTATCTCCAGCACCTAACCGCATCTCAATACTAGAGCCACAGGTAAAAGATCTAAGACTTTGTGTTGGCAAACTTTAGAATGGAACTACTGCTGGTAGAGTTCATCCCAATGTTGCTAAATGGATCTGTTTTGTGCAGTATCAAGTAAGGAATTAGAAGCCCCCTACTTTATTTCCTATAAAACTTTAAAGGATGGACATGGGTTCACTTCAGCAAAGCTAACTGCAGTCAGGTCTCATGAGATTACACAAATAGGCAAAATTATGTGAATGGACCGATTTCTGTCCGTCTGATCCCGCCAGCAGATTCCTCATGACATGCAAATTAGCTTTAGAAGGTGGCCATGATGTAACTTTCGACTAATGTGCACCATTTGCCTTGTTATTATCATTCTTTTGGGGACACCTTTAACACAACGCAATTTTAGCACAGTAATTATTTTCTAAGTGAAGGAATGTCACAATTAGTGCCTTCTGTGTCGTTCTGTTTTCTGAGCAGCAATTGGATCATTCCCTGGACATGTGTTCTAACATGTCGTAGGGAGAACTAACTTTCATCTGGTGTTTGTTAGAAATGAAAACATATCATTAAGTTAATTTTCTGACAATGATACTCTTTACTGACCTGGTCCATGGGAAAATTCTTTAGAAAGAACTTTACTAGCCATATAAATGATGCTATTGTAAAGCGGAATCTAGAGTGGTAATGAGCAGGCTTCATAAATAAGGCATATTTACTAAGGTATGTGAAATATAGAACACCAAGAAAATAGCATTCCGTGTTATTTTTACATTTTAACTGAAACAAAAATAATTTAGGAATAATGAATGGCAACCAAGTATGAAATATAAAGAGTATTAAAGGGGAACTCCACAAAAACATAAATGAAGCTTTTTGAAAAGTAAACATAATTTCAAGCAACTTTGTAATATACATCAATCAAAAATATGCAGACTTTTCATGATTTTTAATGGTTTCTGACAGTTCCCTAAGCCTAGCCCCCTGCTGATCTGTCTGACTACTTTGCTGACCTGACTGACTACTGTTACTTTGTATCAACAACCACCTAAGCCTGCATCCTCCAAACCCCACAATTCCCTGCACACGTGATTTCAATAAGGAATGAAACATCACAGTGCAATGCATTGTGGGGTATGTTGTTCCTGCATCAGCATTTTAGTCCCTCCGTCCCTGCCAGGATTTCAAATGATGCAGAAAGAGAAGACCTGTTAAACAGCTGGATCGCAGCATAGAAAATGGCATTTATTCATACTTTTTGAAGAAACAGGTAACTGTGATGACTATATTACGGGTATCTGTGTTATGTAGACTTCTTTATCAAATTTTGTTTTGGAAGCCGGAGTTCCCATTTAACTATTAATAAGAGGCTTTATAGTAAGTACCATATGCAGTGCAAACTATGTACCTTTTACCATGAGAAAGGCCAATAAACAACTTTTAGGACCTGCTTACTACCAGAAGCTGTGAACACGTAAAACACATAAGGTATGGGATTTGTGATGTAGTTTTCCAGAAAGTTATGAATTATTGTAAGACCATCTTGCATAGACTCCATTTTACTAAATTGATTGATTTTAATCAAACAATTTCCTCTGTAATAACAAAACAGTACCTTGTTAAGTACTTGATCCCAACTAAGCTGCATGAATCCATATCGGAGGCAAAGGGCTCATTTTGTACATTTCTACACAGACAAGCACTCGGGGCTTAAAATGAACTAAATTCCCTCAAAATTATAGGGAAAGGAAAGAGAGAGTAGGCTAGTATAGGACAGTTTCATGTTGACATCAGAGACCAACACCCAATATGCAGCCAAGTGGTGGTCGATTTTTCACCCCGAACCATGGGTTTTGGGCCAGCTCGCAGATCACTAGTCTTGACTAAAGCCCAGTACCAAAGTTCATCATTCTCAAGGTCTGGTTAGAGAGAAGCTCTAAAAAGAGGACTGAGAATGTCTTAGGGATGTGATGGATCATTTATGAAGCTTGTGCAAAGTATAAAATTCACATTCATATCATCAAGGTTTTAGATACAGTGCAGTATTTTTTCCAGAATTCCAATATTCTTGAGCACACCACAAAATATTGTGCACAATCGATTAATGTGGTTGCGAATTAGCAGAAATTAATCCCTGCAGGCCTGGGTGCAAATTTACATTGAGACTATTATTAGAGTCCTCCCAGCAATTGTTACTCCATTTGTGTGAGAGTGACCACGTCATGGCAACAATAACAGCATTGCCATCCAATTCACGTGATGCAAATTGTGTGTGTGTAGATGCAATCCACTTAGGTTGGATTGGCACTCTTAGGTTGGTGTTAATTCTAGGACTCCCTTATGTCTACTGGGCCCTGTACTTTGCACTTGCATGAAATTCATTAGAAAAGGCTGAATTGCCACTAGCTGCAATAAGGTCAGAGCATGGAAATGCACAAGTACCTTTGTAAATCACATCAAATCATGCACACTATTCCAGTTATTTTATAACTCCTCTTGTGTTAATAAATAAACCCTATATTACTGAAAATTGCTGCATATCTTGCCATATAAATAACTGATTATGATTGACTCGGTCAACAGTTAGTAAAACCCACACAAGAGTTCAACACACTTTGGGTCACTTATTCAGACAAATGCTAAAAGTAATGAAGTCTGTTAACTGTTCTGTTAGCAGAACTAGACACAACTATGTATGATAAATTCCAGTTATGTCAGGGTGGCATCTGGTGTGTTACTAGTAAGGACCTGTCAGGATACAGCGGATGTGCCTGAAAGTGTTCAGATACACAAAACAACAAAATAGCAGGAAAACAGAGATCAAATCTTTGTTCTCATAAACTACCATGGGCATATATGGTGCCCAGGCCACACTAGACATTATTTTCCTGTTGAGAAGAACATACTTGGATATTTCTACAAAGGCTACATACGGTGCTCTAAGCTCTGATGTTACTTTATTATGTTTATTACTGTTTTAAGTTTTGCATTTGCAGTTAATGTTCTTAACTGAATGCTCCAAGCAACCTGGTCTAGCAAGAAGAGTCCAGCATTTGTGATTTAGAACGGCCACTGCTAAACTGCATCATTAAGATGATTGCTCTAGACACAAAAAGGCCATTGAACTGTGGACATTAAAAATAATACAGAATTTGCGTCTACTAGTGCTTCTGTATAGTAATGCCCTGTGTGGATTGTGCTACCAAACTCAACTTGCACCTATTTGTTTGGAATTTAACAGGTGATGCTGAGGCAGAATTCAATTGGAATTATGTGGGTATAAACCCCTGAGATTTGGAATAATTTTTGTTCCCTAGTAAATAAGCCCTATGGGGGTAATGTAATGAAATTCACAAAGAGAACAAATTTGCAAATAAAAATTCACATGTCGCAATGTAATATTCTTTATTAGGCTTTAATTGCATTGTGAATCTTAATTGCGCATTGCAAACCTTTAACACCTGCTTGAATGTGGTGTAAACTTTTGCAGCAAACATAACAACTTTTTCATTAAGAAGTTTTATTACATTCACTGCGCAGACCATAACATTAGCAATCGCTATCCTACTATCGTGTGAGGGGCAAAGTGTTCACAAAGGCAAAATTGTTCACTTTGTGAACATTTATTTACATTGTTTACGAACTATTTTTACGTTTGCAACCAATATTACTTACATACATACATACATACATACACACATACATACATTATTTTATTACAGACATTGTGAACATTCACAAAAGCAATTTGGTTGCAAACTTTGCATGAAGTCATTGAGGTCTTAATCAGTCAAAAATGGCGCAAACATGGTCGATAACGGACACAAGCGTCTTTGCAAGCATTTTTTTTGATAACGAAGCATATTACATCCCCCCTCTATGTGTCTAAAGCTCAAATGCCTTGCAAGAATGTAAAAAAATGGTGCTCCTTTAAATGTTTAGGCATCTACACATTGACACGTTAAAAAGTGGATTTATAGCTTACACTGTTTAATTATTTGTACAGAAGTCATTACATTTCCTATCTAATTTAACAAAACAAAGAATACAAAGGAGAACGAACTGCTACAGTTCCAGACCTGTCAACAGTAACATCTGATGGATGCCTGCGGATTATTTTTTTGTTTGACGACACCACATTTACATCCTTTTTGCCCAGTGCTCGGCACATTACATACTTTTAAGACTTCAATGCCTCTTAACATATGTTTGAAGAATGTTCCCCCCCCCCTCTTCCTTCCATGGGCCTGCAAGCAAAACCTTTCTCTACCTTCAATTAGTCAGAAATGGAAACTTTCATTAAGTCAAATTCGAATTTGGAGCTTTCCAGATAACAGGCTTCTGGATAACAGGTTTCTGGATAACTTATCCTATACCTTGTGGTATTTCCTGGAAAAGATCTTTCCATTGTTTGTTTCAACACACACGCACACATACACACGTAGAGTTGAACCCTCAGATATACAGGTAGAGACAATAGAATTCTACCTTTATCTGACGATTCAGCACTAACAATGGCTGATGGATGCCTTCAAAGGCACAGATCAAAATTTTCTGGCCAGCCCGATTGACGAGGTGATATAAAAGTCTTCTGCCGATAAAGGTCTGCTTGTGTCCCACCATACACACAACGAATATGGCAGGAAAATTAATTTCGCATGATATTATCTGTGCATCTATGGCCACCTTAGACCATTTTCAAATAGTACCTCCGTTTTCAAATAGTACTCAGATCCTTAACAGGGTTGACATCAGGGCTTGGACTGGAATATTTTACAGTGAATTATAATGGAGGTGGAAGTATCATGCTGTGGGGAGGCATCAGAAGGGCTCTATTTGAAAGGATGCATCAAAATACAAGACAACCTATCTTGGCTGCCTAAAAACTGAAGCCTGTGAAAAAGTTAATCTTTCATCAGAACAATCATGGAGTAGCTCAGGAATAACAAAGTCAATGTCCTACAATGGGCAATCAAACCCTAACTGGGAAACTATTTATTGAGGTGCACAAAAGTCCCCCCCTAAACACCCTGGACAGAATCTAATTAAAAGAATGTGCAAATATCCTCCCAATCAACATGCAACTCTGGTACGTATACTTAAAACGGTCTTCATTAAAATTAGGGTCCTGGTAATATTGCTTCTTCTTGTTGCATTCCATGCTCTTACTGATTATGTTTTAGTCCAACACAGTGGAAAATATATAGGAAAGCTACCATTACGGATTGTTATCTTTATTTTCACAAAGCAATGTCTGCCTTAAGCTCAAAATAATATTATACCCTTTTTATAAATGAGGCGCTAATGACAAGAGGTCACCTGTCTTGCAAGACATGACATTGGTATCGCTTCTCCATGACAGGTCTCATCTTGCCATGCGGCTCATAATTTATTTGGATAGGAGAGTAAGTGATAACCTTTGAAAATTTCCGTTCCCACAGATGTAGAGTTCTTGCCACATGTCAACCTGTATTGGGTTTGACACTCGTTTGGATTTTAGTGACATACTTTTGATTATATCAGTAACGTGTATGCATTCAACATAAAATAAGAAAGACTTTCCAGAAGCAGAATAGTTAGGATTAGGGATATGGGTTATTCTGGAGCTTGCGTCTTATTGGTAATAAGGATATTTCTGTAATATGTTATATTTAACCCTTTAGCCAGCAGCAGCAAATAATCTATGTAGTGGGAAAGCTATGGAGTGTTAGCCACATAGATTTTAAATTTACAGATTCCATTGAAATCAATGCGTGCTACATTGCACCGTCCTGGAGTGATTGTACTGTTTTGTTTGTACTGTACTGTATGCACACGGCAGCTGAAAATTGACTTGGCTTTACCAAGCAATAACTTTTAAAATAATCATAAGTCAGGCATTCAGACATCCAGGCAGATCCAAAAAGCAAATTATATATATATGCATTCATTTAAACACCCATTTTGGGTCAAACAATTAAACAAGCTGTGAGGCACATTTCCCCAAAAATAGTTTGAATTTTTATTCTCTCTTCAAGTTTATTAGACAATATTTCCATATAGGAAGTGTTTTTGTGCAAAATCACATGCTCAAGCAGGTTCGTATAATTCAATACAGAAAATAGAGAAAATCCATTAAAATGTAAGTAATTGCCTAAAGGACCAAATAGTTTCCATCTCAGAGTCTGGCTAATCCCTGTCCAGGCAAACACTGATGCAATGTGCTATGTTCTGGCAAACACTGTGCATGTAAAAAGCAAGCAACAAACTAAAACAAAGCTGTCAACAATGTTATTTGAAAATCTGGCAAGGCATATAATGAATTTCAGGACTGGTGCATGGCTTTCAGAATAGAAAGAATAGGAGGCAGCTACAGCCAAATCCATAAATATTTGGAGATTGATCTGGTTTTGGTTTTAGCCTTTTGCCAAATATATTGGAGTTGAAGTTATATAATGAATGTGGTCTGAAAGCACAGACTGTTGACTTTAACTTGATGGTATTTACATCCAAACTGGTTTACGAATGGTTTAGGAATCACAGTACTTTTTATATGTAGCTCGTTCCTTTCAAGGGACCAAAAGTAATTGGACAATTGACTGATAAGCTGTTCCATGTGTGGGCAGTTCCCTCATTATTTCATTAGCAATTAAGCAGGTAAAAGGTCTAGAGTTTACTCCAAGAGTGGAATTAGCATTTTAAAACTGTCGCTGTGAATGCGATTTCCAAAGAGCTGCCAATGCAAGTAAAGCATGCCACTGTTAGGCTGAATCAAAACAAACTAATCAAAGAGACAGCAGAAACATTAGGTGTGGCCAAAATCAACAATTTGGTTTATTCTTAAAAATAATTAATGAAATGGTGAGTATAGCGAGGGGAAGGATTGGCTCATGATCAGAAACATACCACATTATCTATGAAACATGGTTAAAATAGTGGTATGGCATGGGCAAGTGTGGTTGCCAGTGGAACTGGACCACTAGTGATTATTTATGTCCCTGCTTACAGAAGCAGCAGGATAAATTCTAAAGTATATAGGTCTATAATATCTGCTACAATACTGGACAGTGCAAAAAGGACAGTGCTTCACAGTACAGATGGACAATTTGTCAAAGCATGCTGCGTAAGCAACCAAGAGCTTCTGAAGTCAAAGTGAAATATTCTTCAATGGCCGAGTCAGACATCCAACCTCAACCCAATTGAACATGCATGTCACTTGCTGAAGACAAAACTGAAGGCAGAAATACCAACGAACAAGCAGTAATGGAATCCTGCTGCAGTAAAGCCTGGCAAAGCATTACTCGGGAGAATTTGGTAATATCCAGACTTCAGGCACTCATTGACTGCTAAGGATTTTCAACCAAGTATTGAAAATGATCATTATATTTATAATTATGTTAGTTTGTCCAATTACTTTTGATCTCCATGTAAATCCTAAACAACTTATACAATATTTTCTCTTTAAATTAGCTGAAAGTCTACACTTCAATCACATCTTGATTGTTTCATTTGAAATCGATTTTGGTGACATACAGGGGGTTATTTAGTAAACTCCAGTAGGGCGCTTTGTGGAAAAACTAAATTTTTCTTTTAAACTCGAATTTTTCAATTATTAAAGCCCAAATCCGAAAATCCACCATCTCAGACCTGCTGATGACAGAGGTCCCCATCCTATTTCGAAGCTTCCCTTTTTGGGATTTTCAGGCAAAAATCAGAAAAATGCAGGCTTTTCTGGGAAAAAGCCAGAAAAAATTGAGAGATTCGGGAAAAACTCGCACAATTTGGGTTTTGGCTAGTTTTTATTGGGTTTTTACCCGAACCGATTCAATTGAGCTTTTTTGCTAATAAATAAGGTCAAATCGTGGATTCTAGTTTGGTTGGACTTTTTTTATTTAAATAATCAGAAAAATTTGGGTTTTAGTTAATAATACGTTTTTAGTCAAAATTACGAAAATTGTGTTACTGTCCAAATATTTATGGACTTGTATGTATACAAATGTGATTTAAGGGCTGCCAGGCAGGCGGAAAAGATAAACATATTAAAGAGTTGTCTAATTATTTTTTTTTTACAGAATATGTTGTATATCACTCTCATTAGTCCATGCCCCAGTGGAACTAGCAGTCAACATTCCCTACCATAAGACATTATTTTAAACATAATTCTGAACAATATTAAATATAGCCTAGACAAGTCTCATAACAATAGTAGGTAGAGTGATAGAATCACTTTGAAAACAATGTAACATGTTGGATTTACTGCAGGAAGATCACAACAAAGGTAAAGCGGGTGTTTTTTCAGATAAAATAAAAAGATCTGCAGATTTGGTAACCCAGTACTGTTTAGCATTTTTGCTTAGGAAATTGTAGTATGTGTCAATAGAGTATATTTGATTTCAGCTGGTTTGCTGAGCCCGGGGATGAATCAAAGCCACTTCCTGAGAAGAGAGTACTTGAAGGAAGTTTATAGAAAAGGGTTCAAGAGGTGCAGGGAACTAAATAGGATTCATATGTTGAGGAGAAATCCAGGGAAAAGAAGCAAATGACAAGCACAGCACAGATAGGAAAGCTATAATAAGGGTCAGTTGAATGCAAAGTGCTTCAGTTCATTCATACTGACATTAATGGGCAGTCACAGAGGAAATGACACAAAGGCCCTTATACATAAAAGCAGGTTACTGAGACTGGTAAATAAAAAGTTCCTTTGCAGTGCCCTTCTTAATGACACTCTCATTCTAACAAATTACTCCTTTCATTAAACGTGAGCTGGGAACTTTTGCATAAGTGAATGGCACAAGGATGGTTTCCTAATAGCAAACTGTAAAACTAAAACCATACAAAATGTTTAGTGTAGAAATTGCCTTCATTTTCATCTCAAATTTAGACTGAAATGATGTTAAGAATAAAGATTATGTCAAGTGATGCAGAGTTAATTGTATTACAATGATCATTGTAATTATATATTTAAATACATATACACATACTCTCTCTTTGGAGCTTATTTATCAAAGACCAAGATACTCACTAAAAAAAAAAAACTTTGTGCAAATTCAATTTTTGTTGGTATTTGTCTGTATTTTTTTTTTGAGTATTGTCACCAGCATTTTCCATTGTTCCTCGCTCTATACCATATTGTGATTCAACAGAGCTCAGAAAATTTACACCAAAAACATTGGTGGCTCAGTGTGGTATATGTATGCACACTTATGGAGTTATTTATCAAAGGTCGAAAGTTACAGTTTGTATACCTCGAATGGTTACTTATTTAAGAAAAAATTTGAATGCGAAAAATTCGATTAAGTAAGTTCGAGTTGCGAAACCTAAAAAGTAGAATTGATCAAATTTTCAGTGAAAAAAACTCGATCGTTCGAATCGATCAGGTTTTCGGGCAAAATCCTCTGAAAAACACTCTAACATCACAAAGGCTATTTACATCTCCAAGTGGTTCAAGGGACCTCTGCTATTGACTCCTACATGACCTCAACAGTTTTTAGATTATTTGTATTTTTTGGATTCAAGCTATTTCCAAGGTCGGGGTATAAAAGATTTCGAAAAATTTGATTATAATTAAACCCGAAAATGTGAATTTTTACCAAAAATAATATTGTAACAAAGGTCTACAGAAAGTGTGGCTAAGGCTTTCGATATTTCCCCCCCCCCCCCCCCCCACCTTTAGCTCTCTTACATACAATATAGGCTTTGTCTGCAGGAATGTAATGAACGTTTCAATCTTACATATAACAATATCTGCTAGCAATTCATATTATGCCCAGGTGTACATATAGGAAGATAATGATGACAATTCCTTTCATGAACCATTCCAAAAGAATTGTGTATATAAATGAAAATGTTGGTTATTTAAGGTACCGTATATACTCGCGTATAAGCCGAGTTTTTCAGCACCCAAAATGTGCTGAAAAACTCAACCTCGGCTTATACACGGGTCATACCGTAGATATGCCCAGCAGTGCGACCCCCTGTGACCCGGCCCCAGCAGGACTGTCTGTGACGCCGCCCGGAGCAGGTCCAGGAGCTCCGGGCGGCGCGTCCTTCCCTGCCGGCGTTCGCTCCCAAAATGGCGGCGCCCATGGCCGCCACGTGGGTAGCAGCGCCGGCCGCTACCCACGTGGCGGCCATGGGCGCCGCCATTTTGGGAGCGAACGCCGGCAGGGAAGGACGCGCCGCCCGGAGCTCCTGGACCTGCTCCGGGCGGCGTCACAGACAGTCCTGCTGGGGCCGGGTCACAGGGGGTCGCACTGCTGGGCATATCTACGGTATCTACGCCGGCAGGGAAGGACGCGCCGCCCGGAGAGTGGACACAGTGAACCGTCCTGCAGCTCTTTCACAGGGCCCCTGGCGGCCATTGTTAAAAGGTCCTAAAGCTTGATTCCAAGTTTGCCAGCAGCAGAGTGCTATCTGTGGAGCTGTACATGTACATATAAATTGCCTTGTCACTCCCCTTTCATTCTGTCATCATTACGCCAGGTACATAGGGCGGAGAACAATGCTGCCTGGCAAGTTCTTGCTGTTGTCAGATAGAAACATGCCAAGCTTGTGACTTATGGTGGGAGTCACAGGGAACTCCAACATTCAAATGTACTGGGTGCCAGTATGTGAGGTTCAATGGCTATTTATAACCTGGCCCACACTGATCCTTCTCAGGGTAAGCATATTTTTGCAGTGTCATGTTCCTGCTGATGGAATTATGGGGAGACTCTTTTAAATAGTTTTAGATAGATTTCTATGCCATAAAACATGATTACACATTTACACATTCACATTTTGAAATCTGACATGGGGCCCCTAGGCTTATACACGAGTCAATACATTTTTCCAGTTTTCTTAGGTAAATTAGGTACCTCGGCTTATACACGGGTCGGCTTATACACGAGTATATACGGTAATAACTGACATTCGGTTTAAGTCTTTGTATCATGTTAAATAATATTCTACCCATTAAATCTGCTACATTTACAGTGGGTACAGACCATATCCTTTTTTATATATATTCCACAGCACTTTACAGAGATTGTACATCATTCATATCATGTTTTATACCTATTATACATGTTTGATGTTAAACCATTCCTTGTCCTGACAGAGGTAACAGGAAATTATTGTATAAATACAGGTATGGGACCTGTTATATAGAATGCTTGGGGCTTTCTGTAAATTGTTTAACTATAGCTTAAGTCTACTATAAAATCCTTTAAACATCAAAAAAAAAAAAACAATAGACTGGTTTTGCCTCCAATAAGGATTAATTATAATTTAGTTTGGATCAAGTACAAAATACTGTTTTATTATTACCAAGAAAAGGGAAATACATTTCGAAATATTCAATTATTTTATTAAAAAGGAGTCTCTGAATAACCTGTATAGCCCTTTTAGCACTTGGACTAACCAATTTAGATGATGGCTCTTACCACCTGATTTTTAGGTAGTCCTGAGCCCTCCACATTATTATTGTGTAAGGATTGTGACCAGCTTACCTTTATTCCAAAGTATATATTTCAAAAACTTTTGTCTTGATAAATGACTAGAACACAACCTGTCATTTTACTTTTACTATAAAGTACAATAATCATAGTTCAAGAATGAGATCTGAGAGGTTGTAGCTTCCCTTTAAACAAAACACGCATATTACACAGGACACACCATTAATTGTCAATATATTTTTCAGACAAGTGGGTGGAAAACCCAAAACTAAGGACAGAGAGACAAGAATGTCCTCCTGAACACGCTAGACTCAAGTAGAGAAAATCATATCCCAAACAATCTGCTTTTCCACTTAACCAACACTATGGGCATATACTGTATATTATGCCGTGTAAAAAAACAGCGGGATAATACACCACACATCGCCAGGCTTCACCATGTATAAAATAGCGTAAAGTTTTTACGTGTTTTACGTGATGTCTGCTGGAAGCAATATAAAATAACGGCGGTAAATTTGGCATTTGCATGGCGTGGAATTACACACACCTTGATAAATTCACCATTTATTTTTCACAGCTATTTACACCATTTTTAGTTTTACACAGCATAATAAATATGCCCGTAAGGCAAAGACTTCTGCCTTCTGGGCACATTAGTGGTATAGGCACTGGATATTTGGTGACAAAAACTGGACTCGGTTCATGAGCTTCCTTCTAGAAACTGGTTACTGTGGAATGAATGACAAACAGAAATAGATAATAAATAACATTTCTTCTAATTTTAGCAAGGGAGTTGCAAGGATGCAATCTGTGTATTTTAAGTACAAAGCCTGCAGTTTAAGCTCTGCTCGCTGTAATAACTGCTAAATTGACAACTACGATCTGCAATCAAAAAGAAAAACTGCAGAGGGCCAACGTGGATGGTAAGGCCTCCTAATAAGTTCTGACAGATGAACTACACAAGCTAGGTTATTGGCTTAAATAAGAAAATGGGTCTTGTCCAGTTGATCAGTAATAGTCATTCATGTGCAAATGCTTCAAAGGCCTATGATATCAATAAATAGATCGTGAAGAGGGGTTAGTTACTTTATCATACATATGCAACACTTTAAATATATTCTAGTCTTGCAAAATAAACCCTTTCATCTTTACAGATCTCTGTCTAATTCATTCCTTATATTTACATGAAACATCTTAACCATTGGCCAAGCTACCTCGCTGACATTCTCACTGATTGCCGCACAAGATTAGTATGGGGTGCCGTTTGTCCCAAATACATTCTGTATACAAAACTATCCCTAATACACAGAATGAATGTCTCTCATGGTATATAAGTATTTGTGACCATACACAGAGAAAAAAATATACAAAAGACTTATTTCTATTAAAGAATGAAAACAAAATCTGTTTAGTGCACAAAAGGATGTCATTATATCACAAACTCCATTCTGTACAGTTTAACAAGCAATCTGTCTCACAAATGTATAACCTCGAATGTAACAGACACACTTATGTGCAGAGTTACTTACAGAATGAATTATGTAAAAACAAAGTTGGACATAATATATAATAGTGTAACTAACTACTGCTTGTCAAGCTAGATTTGACTGACAAAATAGATATCTGTGACAGAAAGCAAGATTTTATAGTACAGGATTCATTATTTCCACAAAATGACAGTTTTGTTTCACAAAACAGATAAAATAACCATTCTGTGAAGCAATACTGTCAGTCACATTCCTGAACCAATAAGAACAAAGCTTATTGCCATATACAAACAAGATGAGAAGTGGCCAGCTCTGCTCCACATGGCTAAGGCAAAGTATCTGACCTGCTATAGAGGGCGCCCTCTAATGTCCCCTGTGCTGCATAGTAATAAACATGAACAAACCTTTCCTAAAAGAGCTGCTGTTGAACACTACAGGTTCATAAATGGAAGTTTTTACAAATGGCTGAGAAATATAATGCTGCACTTATAATGAAAGAAAAGTATGCAAAACTTATATAAATATGATCATTTTAGGTGATATGGCTATTCTTATTGTTGTAACCTGCTTGTGTGGCCATTTTGGTTAAGGGCATTCCTGCTGTTTTGCCATTATCTTATGACTCACTCCTGTTCCTCTTCCTGTCTAAGCTCTGAGAGTAATAATGGGACAGGCCACACACACCTGCGATGTTGTAGCTTGTAGTAGTCTCTTAATAATGTGCTTAGCTATAGTTCAACTACTACATAGTAGCTTTAGCCAGAGACTTGGGACTGATCATGTGCACTGTACATACCTCACAACTGTCCATTTTTCAGAGGGACAGTCCCTCTTTTGACAGCTCAACCTGAGGTCCCTCATTTGTACTGGAAAGTCCCTCTTTTCTCTGCACTGAACAGCCAGAAAAATAAACAAAATTTCTGACTTAATTGGCTTTTGGCAGAGAGGCCAGTACAGCTAACAGGTGCAACTAAGATGCTTTATAACTATTTTGAGATAAGAAAATAAGTAATTTTAACAGTTTAGATAAGGAGAAATATTTTCACATTTTTATAACCTGCCAAACTTTGTAAAATGAACATGCTAATTAGGGGGTGCGGCCACAAAATGGGCGTGGTCAAAAAAATTGCTGCACTACATGCAAAAGAATTTTTTGTCTCTCTTTTTATTTCCAAATGTTGGGAGGTATGGTTCAACTACTACATAATAGCTTTAGCCATAGACTGATCATTTGCACAGTGCATACCTCTCAACTGTCCCTTTTTTGGAGGGACAGTCCCTCTTTTAACAGCTCAGCCTGCAGTCCCTCATTTGTACTGGAAAGTCCCTCTTTTCTCTGAACAGCCAGAAAAAGAAACAAAGTTTCTAACTTACAAGAAGTCATCTGTAGTATGGGTACTTCAATGTGGTAAACAAATTACTCACCACGTAAGGGAAGTGGCCCAGGTGCACTGCCCTGAGCCCTCAGCATAGGGGGCGGACGAACAGAAATGTAAAAAGGAGCAGGCACTCAATGAACGCAGACTTCCAGCAGGCACCAATTCAAAGTGTAAAGATCTTTATTGTGTCCAAAATTTCTAACTTGGCTTTTGGCAGAGAGGCAAGTACAGCTAACAGGTGCAACTAAGATACTTTGTAACAATTTTGAGATAAGAAAATAAGTAATTTTAACAGTTTAGATATATTTTCAAACTTTTATAACCTGCCAAACTTTGTAAAATGAACATGGTAATTACGGGGTGTGGCCACAAAAATGGGTGTGGTCAAAAAATTCGCCGCGCTACATGACAAAAATTTTTTTGGCCCTTTTTACTTCCAAAATGTTGGCAGGTATGACCATGCATTCTATATAGTATGATGTGTAGGTTATATGAGCAGCCACTCCTGAGTACTTAGTGTAAACAAAAGGGGGTCATTTAGGCAGGGGCAATTTTAGGGGATCATAATCTATTTATATAGAAGCAACAAGCTGCACAATGCTTTATATTTATTTATAACAAAAGACTCTAATGATGCCGTCCCCTTACCTGCCCAGTGCTTAACCCTTTCACATCAGAGTGGGTCGAGGGGGGCACAACACTAGAGCAGAGAGCACAACTGTGCCCATGTCACATGCATGTCCAGGGCCGCCAGCAGGGGGGGGACAAGTGTTCCGGGCCTGAAGGGGGGCCCAGAAGTGCTGCATTTCTCAAAGAGCCGGGTCCCCTTTACGAGCGCCCAAGCCATGCGGCCATTTCGCATATTACAGAATGCGGAAGTGCCGAAAAGACGAAGCTGAAGTCCTGAAGCGGCGAAAAGACCCGAATTCACAAAAGGAGGTGAAGTTGAAGTCCTGAAGCCTTTTGTTTACACACAGTACTCAAGAGTGGCTGCTCATATAACCTACACATCATACTAAACACAAGTGGGGGTCATTTATCAACACTGGGCACATTTGCCCATGGGCAGTAACCCATGGCAACCAATCAGATTGCTGCATCCATTGTTCTACTTGCAGCTGGCTTTTAAAAGCTTATCGCTGATTGGTCCCAAGTCTATGGCTAAAGCTATTATGTAGTAGTTGAACTATTGCTAAGCACATTATTAAGAGACTACTACAAGCTAATTGGTGCAAGATTACAGCTAGGAGGAGACATTGGAGTCTAACTATCATATACAAAACTTATAACTGACTCTGAGAGTCAGGCAAAGCAGCCAGACAAGCACAGTAACTTCTGGTACATTTAATGGCAGGTGGGTGTGGCCTGTCCCATTATTGCTCTCAGCTTAGACAGGAAGAGGAACAGGAGTGAGTCATAAGATAATGGCAAAACAGCAGGAATGCCCTTAACCAAAATGGCCACACAAGCAGGTTACTACAATAAGAATAGCCATATCACCTAAAATGATCATATTTATATAAGTTTTGCATTATATATTATATATTGCAGCATTATATTTCTCAGCCATTTGTAAAAACTTCCATTTATGAACCTGTAGTGTTCAACAGCAGCTCTTTTAGGAAAGGTTTGTTCATGTTTATTACTATGCAGCACAGGGGACATTAGAGGGCGCCCTCTATAGCAGGTCAGATACTTTGCCTTAGCCATGTGGAGCAGAGCTGGCCACTTCTCATCTTGTTTGTATATGGCAATAAGCTTTGTTCTTATTGGTTCAGGAATGTGACTGACAGTATTGCTTCACAGAATGGTTATTTTATCTGTTTTGTGAAACAAAACTGTCATTTTGTGGAAAGAATGAATCCTGTACTATAAAATCTTGCTTTCTGTCACAGATATCTATTTTGTCAGTCAAATCTAGCTTGACAAGCACTAGTTAGTTACACTATTATATATTATGTCCAACTTTGTTTTTACATAATTCATTCTGTAAGTAACTTTGCACATAAGTGTGTCTGTTACATGGAGGTTATACATTTGTGAGACAGATTGCTTGTTAAACTGTACAGAATGGAGTTTGTGATATAATGACATCCTTTTGTGCACTAAACAGATTTTGTTTTCATTCTTTAATAGAAATAAGTCTTTTGTATATTTTTTTTCTCTATGTATGGTCACAAATACTTATATACCATGAGAGACATTCATTCTGTGTATTAGGGATAGTTTTGTATACAGAATGTATTTGGGACAAACGGCACCCCATAGATTAGAGCCTCCTTAAGGAAGCATTTCAGTCATTTTCTGACAGATGCGTGTAAAATAAATTGGAAACCATTTGGAATCTCTTTCCATCACTACATGTATTTGTCCCTGTTCTGTCGGTAAGCATTCCCCATTAGGGGTTGTTTTATAACTTATTTTCCATTACTTGTTTTGGTTTCTTGTATCTGTCTCCTTTATATATTACCAGCAGTCTGTGAAACACCAGGCCAGAATGGGGCTCTATAAAGATAGCTTTATGGTTAGCTAAACATAACTGTTCCATTTATGACACAAGCTGGTAAGCTAATCATGCTGAAACTTCAGCATTGGCCTCAAGTCTTCACTGAAATGGATTTTTTTTGCTAAATAACTTTACTAGACACCAGTTCATGTTTACATGACTGCTCTCTAAATTTTAAAGCAGTAGTAATTTTTTCGAAATGTAGTAAATCAATTCAAACAGGAATAAGTATAAAGCAATTAAACAGCTTTAAACTAAACAGAATGACTTAATTTGCAGACAAGAGGTCATTCTTTTGTGCTCTGAAATTTGTCTCTGACATTTCCAACTAATCTCAAAATGTATAATGAACATCCCTTTTTAATTGACGTGTTGATTTATCCTTTAGTCTAAAAATCGATCACCTATTGCAATCGTTCGACCTACCACTATCCCTTCATATTAAATAAAGTAGTAAAAATAACAAATCAGACGATGCTCGGGCCATGAATTGACAGAAAGCAATCGTATGAAAGTTTTGTCCGACAAACAGTAGTGACAGTCTCCCACTGATGTCGTCAGATAGGCAATACATGCAGAGATATTATCATTAGCCGACAGAAATCTTGTAACCTGTCTGATCAACAAAACGGATGATCGCCATGGTACGAAAAATGTTGGCACAATCCACACACAGTCTGAAAATTGTACAAACCTTTGTTTCGGACTTTATCTTTGCATCTATGGCCGGCTTAAGAGCACAAAAAATCTGGCATGAGCCATAGTTTTGCCAACCTGCACTTAGACTGATCCATAGTTTTGGCTAGGAATTGAGCCCACCCAGTGATATCACAAATGTTAAAGTGGAACTGTAGTGGTCCCAAAACCTAACATAATCTGCACAAGTAAAATGTCTGCATTCCAAAATTGATTGGGAAATCTTATCTGCCAATTCACCATATGTGCCGATGCTTTGTGCACTGGCAGAAGAGAAGAAGGCCTGTGGGTCAGATAACTATAAGGATTGGCCCATGTATGGCAGCCTTAACCAATAATATCAGTGTGAGACAAAAAAAATCGCCATAAGAAAAAAAGCCCATTGACTTTAATGCATTTGAGTGAGAAAAAAATGTTCATACTCATAAACATTTTTTGACACCTACTGACACCAAGGGGCACATTTACAAAGCTCGAGTGAAGCCCCATAGGCTTGCCTGAGTTTTTTTGATCGAAGGATATTCCTTCGATCGTTGGATTAAAATCCTTCGAATCGTTTGATTCGAAGGATTTAATCGTTTGATCGAACGAATAATCCTTCGATCGTTCGATCGTAGGATTTGCGCTAAATCGTTCGACTTCGATATACGAAGTCGAACGATTTTAGTTCCTAGTCGAATATCGAGGGTTAATTAACCCTCGATATTCGACTCTTGATGAATCGGCCCCCTAGTGCGTTTTTTTTTCACCATATTGCAAATTTTTTCGCAGTTTTGCCAATTTTTCAGCAAAGCGAAATGGGACAGATTCGCTCATCACTAAATCAGCCCAACAATTAAGCGAGCAAAACTGTTAGGGAGTTGTTTATTAAAGCTGTGAAATCTTGAAAAATTTGAGTTTTTTTTTCACTAGAAAACTTGAATTTATCAAGATTTATTATCCCCTAATCAGAATGCTACAAAAAGCCAGAATCCGAAAATTCGCCATCTCGGACCTGTCGAGGTCCTGTGTAAGTCAATTGGAGAGGCACATACCTCAATTTGAAGTTAGCATGGTCTGCACTGGGTTTAGCCTGGAAATCTGACTTTTTCTGGGTTTTCAGTCAAAAACTCGAAAAATTCTGCAATTCAGAAAAAAAGCCCCAAAAAAAAATTTGAGCAATTCAAGTTTCCACTCTATTTTATCGAGTTTTTCTGTGATCCAATTAATTTTTTATTAATAAATAAGCTAAAATTGGGCATGTGAGTTTGGTTGTGGTTTGTTTTTATAAAATATGAGATAAAATCGTATTTTGGTAAATAACCCCCTCAGGCAGTCTGCTTGGCATGGCATGAATTTGCATACATATTGGAAACCCTAACTACACCCTAATGCTAATTACCCTAACTAAACTAGAATTCTGAGAAAAAAGACTGCATTGTATGTGCGTTGGGTACATTGATTCAGAACAGCTAAGGGAAAATGAGTAAGTTGTATTGGAAGAGACAAAAAAGTAATACCGATGTAATGTCATGATGTTAATGAGACAGTTAAAAAAATCCATGTACCAACCAATAAAACTAATAAAATAAACAAATTCTAGGAACATTTGAGAGCCTTATTTCTCCCTTTGGGTGGTCAAGCCGAGTCATATGGAAAAATTTCATATTACCAACTCAACTTTTAGAGGAAATTTTTTTGTTTGTTTTTGCTTCAGTAAATTTGCAAGTAAAATCCAAACTATTTTGCAACTGAAATATCCCACCTTACCCATCATACTGTACCTTAAATCTATATTGTGTCTGCCATATAATGTTAGTAAAGGTAGTCAATGCATTAAAGATTTACAGGCCTATACGTGGCAGGATCTGAATTCCATTATAACATTGTAATCACGTTTTAGCAACATTTGTACATTAGAACCTCAGGGAAACTAATATGAATGCATTTAATCTGGAGAAATATTATATTTTAGAATATTTATTTGTCCAGCCTGTGATTAAGTATAAGTGATACTAACACAGGGATAAAATACAAAGGAGAAAGGAAGTCGGCATGCAGCAAGCCACAATTTAACTGTCAGAGATGTATGAACAATGAATCCTAAGTTATTACATATCAGTCGCACAGATCTCAGTTCCAGATTTTTGGGTGGGTAAATGGAAATTTCACCCCAACGGCTTTCTTTTCTCACTCAAGGGTATTGTATACAACCTGAGCAAATGCAAGTTTAAAGTTATGGCATTTTTAAACAAACAAGATAAAATAACTGATGTGTTTCTTAAATGAAAGACCGAGAACAGTATTTTTATTACAATGGCAAGTAATGCGTGTTTCACTTCTATAATCAGCACAGCCCACAAGTTCATTTGTCATTTGTTCATGACAAAAATGTGCCTTGGGGCAGTAAATGTATTAAAATAATAGACCTGTAAGGAAGCGTGAAGGTTATATATAGGGTTTAAACTTTTATAATACAGGTATGGGACCTGTTATCCAGACCTGGGGGTTTCCAGATAACAGATCTATCCATAATTTGGATCTTCATACCTTCTACTAGAAAAACATTTCAACATTAAATAAACCCAATTAGGCTGGTTTTTCTTCCAATAAGGATTAATTATATCTTAGTTGAGATCAAGTACAAGCTACTGTTTTATTATTATAGAGAAAAAGGAAATAATTTTTTAACATTCGGATTATTTGGATAAAATGGAGTCTATGGGAGATGGCCATTCCGTAACTCTGAGATTTCTGGATAACAGGTTTCCGGATAAAGGATCACATACTTGCGCGATCTATTATCTGGAAACCCATTATCCGGAAAGCTCCGAATTACAGGAAGGCCATCTCACATAGACTCCATTATAATCAAATAAATATATAGTAATATAATAGTTTTAATATCTACATAACTGTATATGTGTTTTTCTTTTATTTTTTGCCAAGCGCCTAGTAGAGGCATCCCTTTGTTTTTTACAAGTATAGGATCTATTATCCAGAATGCTTGGAACCTGGGGTTTTCTGGATAAGGGATATTTCTGTAATTTGGAGCACCATTTCTTAAAGGGGTGGTTCATTTTTAAGGTAACTTTTATTATGTTATAGAACGGCCAATTCTAAGCAATTAGTTTTCATTATTTATTTTTTATAGTTTTATAGTTATTTGCCTTTTTCTTCTCACTCTTTGTTTGCAGCAAACAAATGCTCTGTAAGGCTACAAATGTATTGTTATTGTTACTTTTTATTACTTATTCTTATATTCAGGTCCTCTCCTATTCATATTACAATCTCTTATTCAAATCAATGCATGGTTGATAGGGAAATTTGGACGTGATTAAGATGCAAATTGAAGAGCTTCTGAATAAAAAGTGAAATAACTCAAAAACCTTCAATAATAAAAAATGAAAACAAATTGCAAACTGTCTCTACATCATACTAAAAAGTTATCTCAAAGGTGAACAACCCCTTTAAGTCTGCTAAAAAGCATGTAAACATTATATAAATCCAATATAATTGTTTTGCCACCACAAAAACGGTAGCAAACACAAGGTTCAAGCTACTGTTTTTTAATTACAGAGAAAAAGCAAATCATTTTTAAAAATGACAACTAAATGCTAATAATGGAAACTACAGAAGATGGCCAAACTGTAATTTTTGAGCTTTCTGGATAAAGGATTCCATACCTTACAATGTGCATGAAAGTTTGCAAAATGCTCTTATTTTAGAATAATTCACAACCTATTTGGTTCCTCTGTATAACACCGTTGCCCTATCATTTTATATCTTTACAGCTAGAGGTCAGCTACATAACACACATTCTCACCAAAATTATTGTGGTTGATCAAACTCTGATGGAGGGGCATAGTGGCCTGGTAAAAAAAAAATACAACTATATTGGCTAGCAGAAGCCCCAGGCTCCATCTTTCAACTACAGACCAAGCTGCAGTGCTTCCACTTAAGTTCATATTCTGATTATGAATAGGTCTAACAATGCTCTAAACATCTGGTTGACCTTAACTAACATCTGGATGAAAGTAGGATTGAAAAAGGTAGTTCACAATCCAATTGATTGTCGTTTCTATCCCTTAAATAGACTGTGACAACTGCTCTAATTTACCTTAGATGGCCTCTCAGTGGTCTGTGAGGGCTGAATGTAAAGTGATATTCTTGCAATGGCAGAATAATTAGATTTCAGTAAAATAAATAAATCATCCCATATGCAGATATAAATGAATATTGAAAGAAAATATTAGGTTTTGGATTTCAGTACAAACAGTTACTCTCTGGGTTTATCTAATTGACTATTATACCAAGAACACACTCATAAATATCCATATTCAGGCTGAGTCATAGTCCCTATGAGAAAACAGAAGCAATTCCTGGTTAAAGTAATAGATGCCAACAGTATAAAAGTCCATATGAATAATGGGAACATCCTGTCCATAAATATGTTGCGATCTCTGTGCCCCAAAAATGTTTCAGGTTTGTCTATGTAATTATGGCCATGGCATTGCCTTAATTACAAACTCGGATTCGGCTGAATCCTTCTGCCAGACTGAACCGAATCGGAATCCTAATTTGCATATGCAAATTAGGGCTGGAAGGGAAATCACGTGACTTTTTTCACAAAACAAGGAAGTAAAAAATGGTTTCCCCTTCCCATCCCTAATTTGCATATGCAAATTAGGATTCCGATTCGGATCGGTATTTGGCCAAATCTTTCGTGAAGGATTCAGGGGTTCGGCCGAATCCAAAATAGTGGATTCGGTGCAGCCCTACTATTTGTAAAAGAAAAAAAATTCTACTGACCAATCAATACTTATGAAAAATGTAGTGGAAACATATACATACAGTTGTTGATGCTAGTTCAACTACATCTCCATTTGCAAAATAAATAGAAGTACTTGTCTCATATACAGGAAACAAATGTCCGAAGTAGGGATGCACCGGATCCTGGATTCTGCACGATTCGGATTCGGCCACATCCAAGCACCCGAATCCAAACCCTTAAAATTAAATGACTTAAGCAAAAAATTTGCAAAATAGTGATATATTTAACCAAATGAATTGAAGTCAATAGGTGTTTTTGCTCAATTTTTAGTTGCACCAAATGCATTGGAGTCAATAGGCAGTTTTTCTTGCACCAAATGTATTGGTGTCAATGGGCGTTTTTTTCTTGTAGAAGCTAACTAAGACCATGGTCTAGTATAAAATAAAATATTACAATTCATCTCGAACTATTTCCTATTTAAACAAGGTGTGAAATATCATCTTGTCCAAATATAGTGAATTGTAATTGCTTCATATGACCTAGAAATGAGTATACCAACAGCATTGTTTGACACAGAAGTCTGCAATAGTTAGAGGTGGATTTATCAAAATGTGAGTTTAGAGCTTAATAAATAAAAACTCACCCACATTCTCTTTTTTTAGAATTGTATTAATCAATGTGTGAAAGTTAGAACTCACTATTTGATAAATACAGTTCTACAAATCCCATAGGAATGAAGAGAATGTGGTTGAGTTTTTATTTATTAAGCTCTAAACTCACATTTTGAAAGATCTGCCCCTCAGAAAAAGTATGTTTTATGAGACCTGCACGGCGTAAACAAACAACCAAAAACAAGCCCAAAGAAACAGACGAAGTAATTGTTTCTGTAACAAAAATCACTAACGTTAACTTAGATAAATCTACAGTAATTTAATGTTTTTCTGAATATCACAGTTATGAACCCAAAATTAAGATTTCTTTCTTTAAATATGACTCTATGGGGCTAATCATGATCATTTAATTGCTAATTTTTTGCTTTGTGCAGTATTTTTTTCCACTATAAGGTTTTCTTTTCAAACGATTAAAAGTGTGCCAGGTGACTATGTTTTATCAAAACCCAGGTATCGGATGATCATAAATCAGCCCCAAGGAACATTTTAGAGCTTTCCACTCTTTTCACTCTGCATTGTTCCTGGGTGCTATTCCTGTTTGTTAGTCTACTCTTGATCTTGCCTGTCCCAGATTATTCCAAGTTTTGCGCCTGTCCTGACTCCTGGCCTGTTACGATTTAGTACTGTGCATTTTCTGTAGGTTTTGACCCTGATTAGTGACCTCATCTACTCTCCTGCCTCCTGTTTGGTACAGCATTGCCCATTTGGTTTAACCCAGCCTGTTCCACGACTACACTGCTCACCTGTCCTTTCCTCATACGTTTGGTTCCTGTGCTTGTCCAGAACTCTCTCTCTGGTTCTCCCACATTAAGAACTGGCAGCATCTTGCGTAGTTCAGAAATAATAATACAAAATATTCCAGCGTGCGTTTTTTTGCAGAAAAAAAGTCGCATGCCAGTGAGAATCTCATTGTCCCATTCATTTTCAATGAGACTAAAAATCTTGAATGCTTTAATAAACTGGGAAAATAAATAAAGTTGTTGGGGAACATTCCCATTGACTTCTGCACAACCTTGCCAGCTTTTACTTGCCGAGTTTTATTTTGGCGACTTTTCATGGTTTTATTCTTTAATAAATGGAGACAATTCGAGGTTACAATGAAAATTCTTGGGTATATTCCTGTTTTTCACTGTTTTTTATTGAATCGTAATAAAAAAAAACTAAATTTTTGATAAATCCGCCCTTAATGTATGCAGAGTGCTAATTAATAGGTTCATGTTATTGTGTACTAAATAAACACCAAAGGATTTACATTTCTCAAGAATTGATGCAGAAGATTTTATATATTTTATAAATTTTCACATCAGTATTAGTGATGGGCGAAATTCGCGAATTTTCCGGCGAAGCAAAACGGCACAAATTCGCCCATCACTAATCCGTTTATAACAAATATTCCCTTTTGCTGCATGATTGGATTTATACCTGCATTTCACTAGCTATATTTTTATTCATTTTTGGCAAAGTCCATGTATAAATCCTATAAGCAAGTTCCTGAAGAACTAAAAATCCAATCCATTAATCATCAGCAGAAAATAATTTTATATTTCATTTTCAGGCCTTGTGCCTTTATGCGGTCATCTAACTCCAAAGTGACTTCTTATATCCTCATATTTTACAACAAAGGGTACATTATGTTTTATAATAAACTAATTTCAGTAAGTCGTGTGAAATAAATGACACCACTATAACTGATGACAAAACATGACATCACAAAGAACCATTTATAAGGATATCATTTACAGAATATTAATATTCATATGGGTTAAATGTTTGGACAGTGAAATACAACCCTCTCAGGCTTCTTGAGAAATTAGTAAAATAAACTCACTCCAGTTGACACAATTAAGAAAACATACACAAATGGCAAAGCGGGTTACCTCTGTGTTTCTTCATTAGATGTTTTAGTAGTATTAGCTACTACATCTGTGTAGAAAGTCTTCTGGCCCCTCTGTCTTCGTTTTCTACTAGGTGCAACATCAGGGGCATCATCAATGACGAGTGATCTTCGCTGGGATTTGGCAGCTGTAGAAATACAATAACAAATTATTCATTTATCTCTGTAAAACAATTGACTAAACTATAAGGAAGGTCTACGCTCATGGAAACCAATACAAATGAGATGACAGGCAAACTTTAATCATGTTGTGTTCTTTCAATCTGGGGGCATTTGCTCGGGAAATCTATATATTGCTTTCTGTAACAATACACGCTCTTTAAATATGTCTGAATTATGGTGTAACTGTACTTCTTTAACAAGATATATTGAACTAGATCCATAAAAAAGGTTATAAAAATGTCAATATAGAAAAATACAGCATAAACATTTTAAAGCTGATACATTGGGTAAGGTGCAAAATAAAGTCACAAAAGAAGGTGTGTTAAAAAATTCAAGGTGCAGAGGGTGAGTATTAAGTCCATGGAAACCTTGCTACCTTTTTTTTGGATTTTAAAGATTAAGTTTAAGATTAAGGGTGCAACAAACTTGTGTACACATGAAAACAGAGCTATTTTTGAAAGCCCGATATGCTCCAAACCCACAACACCAGAAATAAGTATACAGTCCTCGAGTTACAAACACCCGACTTACATACAACTCATACTTACAGTAACATACTATGGTGTGCTTGGACTTAATTAGCATTTAGCTTTAATAAACCACATGCCCCAATCCCCTCTGGTGTGTGTTATCTACTGCAGAGAACAGAAATATGCACAGAAAGGTAAAAATAAATACTATGTTAAGACAGACATTCTGTCTAAGTTGCATTTAATAAGTAAATGTTTTTGTTTCAACTTACATACAAAGTCAACTTAAGAACAAACCTACAGACCCTATCTTGTACGTAAACCAGGGACTGCCTGTACATATATATATATATATATATATATATATATATATATATATATATATATATATATATATATATAGAAACTATTGGAGGCCAGCACAACACGTAAGTAGGTAAATGTTGCCTGGGTGCGATAAGCCCAAAAAGTAGAACAACAGCGTCGAGGAAGGTACGCACTCACAGGTCTTATGAAGAAAAAATGGTGTTTATTATTCAAAGCAAAGACTGACGTTTCGGCTAGCACTCTAGCCTTTCTCAAAGTGCTACAACAAACAATTACAGGCCCTAATAAACCCTAAAGTGGCGGGAGGGGAGGTAGTGACATCATCGGTGGGGGATGTGTGGGGGATGTGCACACAATAGAGTGGAAAAAAACAAGGTAAAATAAACAATCACAATACAGATAATATGTACAGATTCACAATCCATATATATATACACAAGAGTCAATCCTGGAGGTGAAAGGTTGTTGCAATTAATATCAACAGTTTGGCCATTTAGTCCATAAACCACAAAATGTATCAAATGCGGTTAATCCTATCGAGTGATATATTTAAAGGGAAATGCAACAATTAATATCAACAGTGTTGCCATTTAGTCCGTAAATCACAAAATATATCAAGATGCAGTTAATCTTCTCGGACAATGTTGCCAAATAAAAATACAGCAGGTCCCAACAAGCTGGAAGTCCTTGAAAGTTCATTAAAAGAAATGGTAGGCGCTATACAGTACCTATAGTAAGCGGTTCCTGGCTGAATGAAACTGAAACTGAAACACCTCCCGTCTCAGTTTCAGTTTCATTCAGGGTTAATAAATTAGGCATTATATTTTGGTAGGACCGCAAAACAAATAAAATTAGGGAAAACTTCGGGGATGTAAAATTGGGATTTCACTGTAGTGCAAACACATGCTCAATTTTGCATCCAAAATAGAGAATTACCGATTGTGTTTTTGAGCCCCTAGGTGTTTCCATTTGCCTATAACGCGAAGGATTCTGGTGAAATTCATATAGCTCTTTGCTTGCCATTACTTCTAGCAGTAACCAAAATGCTAAATATGTTATGTACTTACAATTTAGTAAAAATACAAAATTTAATTAACTAGGGGGTGATAAGAACACTATGTTTATTGACCATAAATTGTAGACACTTGTGTCTGCACTTTAAGGTCAATAAAATAAGCTCCTAAAATAACAGCGTTATGTTCAAGGGCTTCTCAGTAACATCTGCAATCTAACTGAGACAGTTTATACACTGAACAATTAACAATATTCTAAAAGTCAAACTCTAGATAATGTAGTTGGGCATCACTTTCTAACAAGCCTGAATATGTGAGTTGAAACCTGAGATTTCCTGACGAATGCAGCAATCTCAAGGGCTCTGCCAGAAATGTGTCAAAATAAAACAATGCCACCAAAAAAGGGAACCAGAACAGGATTTTCTGTTTATTTAAAAAGTAATTCACTCTACTCTTCCTTTTGTTAACATTAAGCAACCATCAAACTCTCCTCGTGATTTTGACTGTATTATTCACCTCTGTGTAAAGAATCTTTTTTTTCTTTTAATCATGCATGCAATTTGTAAAATAATATAATTTTTTTTAAATCAAAATGAAACATAATTGAGGGTCATGGAGCCCTTGCTCTTTCTCCCCAGGCACCTTAGTAATTGAAAAGATTCACACCAGTGCAACAGTGGGACACAAATATGATACTGTACCAGGGTTCGACTTGGACACCAGGCCTGAAGAAGGGCAAGCATTAATACAGCACAGCATACGGCTCAGTAAATGTTCTTAGCCTACAAAAACACTTTTGAATCAAATTTTAAACATAAATCAAACATAAAAGGGATCATAGACATCACCTATTGCTGTTTATCCTTGTAAAACATTAAGGGGGTTATTTACTAAAACACAAGTTTATCTCATATTTTTATTAAACCAATATCAACCAAACTGCTATCTATGATTTTATCTCATTCATCAATAAAATTATTTTAAAAAGTCAGATTGTTAAAAACCTCAATAAAATCAAGTGAAAACCTGAATTGTTCAAATTCGCTTGAAAACCCGATTTTTTTGGATTATCGGACGAAACCCTAGAGCAAACCACGATATCTTCAAAATGTAAAAGGGACTTCTACATGACCTCGGCAGGTTTTAGGTGGTGGTTTTTCGTATTTTCGATCTTTTTACAGCTTCGGGGTATAATAAATCGCCAAAAAAATTAAAAGATGATAGATTTGTTTTTTCCCAAAAACCCCAATCAGAAAAAATTGCTGTTTGGTAAATAACCCCCTAAATGTAGTTGCAGTTAACACAGCCTGGTGTCACGGACAGTGTTCAGGTCAACAATTTTTGCGTCTTTGCAACAAACTAATCAATGCCAATACAACTTCAGGCTGTGACCAGTTTAACATACTATAAAACAGCAAAACAGCATTTAGTCTAGTATTAGCATTAGTCAGCAGTATAAATCTAGTCTAACAGTATTAAGTCTAAAGCAACTGGACTCAACTAAACGGAAGAAGCCGATTGCATGAGTGGTGAAATGGTTTCAAGAAAAGTTCAGTTAATTTAGACTTAATTCTAGTAGATAATGTATATCTTGACCTGAATGAATTAAATATTTAAAAGACAAAACATTTTCTCAGTGTGCCCCAAAGATAAACACTAGGCCTATATATTATTAGCTTTATTAAGACCACAAAAGTGCTTGGTTATATAATCACTTGTGCTCAGTTTGTTATTGCCTTCCTACTGCTGCCCATCACCCTTTTATTTAGCAGGCACTGCAGGCAAACGTAGCTATCACTACAGTGCCAGATGGCCAACTTGAGGTCCTGAAGTGCTAAGTAAGAGTAATAGTTCAACTGAATGTAGGTAAAGATTGAAATAAGTCCCCCCCCAAAAAAAAATAAGCTATCAGTGTAATATTATTTATTCATTCACAAAGGACATTTACTATACACATTTAGGGGCACATTTACAAAGCTCGAGTGAAGGATTCGAATTAAAAAAACTTCGAATTTCGAAGTGTTTTTTTGGCTACTTCGACCATCGAATGGGCTACTTCGACTTTCGACTACTACTTCGACTTCGAATCGAACGATTCGAACTAAAAATCGTTCGACTATTCGACCATTCGATAATCGAAGTACTGTCTCTTTAAGAAAAACTTCGACCCCCTACTTCGGCAGCTAAAAGCTACCGAACTCAATGTTAGCCTATGGGGAAGGTCCCCATAGGCTTGCCTGCGTTTTTTTGATCGAAGGATATTCCTTCGATCGTTGTATTAAAATCCTTCGAATCGTTCGATTCGAAGGATTTAATCGTTCGATCGAACGAATAATCCTTCGATCGTTCGATCGTAGGATTAGCGCTAAATCGTTCGACTTCGATATTCGAAGTCGAACGATTTTAGTTCCTAGTCGAATATCGAGGGTTAATTAACCCTCGATATTCGACCCTTAGTAAATCTGCCCCTTAGAGTGGCAGGAGAAGGAAGCTATGCAAGACAATAATATAGTGTAATTAATTAAAATTATTATTACTAGGGCTTGCACCATTGTCACAACACTTCTCTATCTAATCTAAGGCTTAATAATAAAAAAAAACGAACTTTCTGCAAAATGCAGTCCATACAGATTTCACTAACCTCTATATAAATGCATTCATTCCTCTATGTAGAGGTCATTTTATACCTTTCTTTTTATTCATAATGCAGCCCACTTGCTTCTGTCCCCACATACAAGACTAGTTACACAACAGTAGGTCTAAAAATGTGTAAAGATTAGCACAATAATGACATCTAATGAAGTTTCAAACAGTACAAAGCTCTAACTATCCAATACAACCAATTTTGTAATTGAATATTTAACAATGGCCTTGGCACACCTAAATGACTTACAATAAAGACTAGCATTTGGATGTGCAGCAAAGAATGCTGGGATGCCAGCATTTACCATTCAATCTGTCAAGATACCATAAATAATAAACCATGGAAAGCCACTTTAGTGGATAACAGGTTTCAGATAACTGAAATACAACTTCTTAGCTTTCACCAGCTATATAATTGAGGCCTCTATCTCTGACCCATGTCACAGAGTGCTTTACACTATATAATACATTCATTGTTGCACTGTAAGTCAGTTTATGTTTTCTGCAAGAGACATTCCTTCGTGCTCTATGATATCACAGATACAGATATGTATTAAAAAGCCATGTTAATGTAATATGGAAATAATACATTGAATCTTAAAAATAGAAGGGAATTAACTTAAGCTCGAATTGCGATTCCTGGAATTTTTTCTAGAAGTCAGAAGTCTGCACAGAATTCGTAAGGTTGCAGCAGAAATTTCCAAGCTGGGTATTGATAATCAGATGCCCAGCTTGGAGGAGTTTGTGCAATTTGTTACAAACATTCCCGTGTCTTTTTTTTATTTGGAAAAAAAACTCAAAAATTGCGTTAATCAGGGCCAATGATTCTATTTTTTTCAGGTGGTCATTACAGAAATAAACCCAAACATGGTAAATCGGCCCCAGAAAGAACTTTTGCATACCTATGCATCTTCAATGTGTTGCCTACAGATTGCATAATTACAAGTTCATAACATATTAATAGCCAAACCTTTGGACCACTATGACTATGAGCAAGTGTCTTTTGATTTTCTTGTCCAGGACCTTTCTACGGTTTTGATCACTTTATCCATGTGATGAGCCATAGCTTGTATTCCTAAAGGCCCCCCATACACAGGCCGATAGAAGCTGCACACAGACCAAGTGGGCAGCTTATCGAGCCATGTGTAGAGCCCCCCAACGGGCTTTCCTGATCAATATCTGGCCGAAAATTTGGCAGATGCCGATCCGGCAGGTTAGAAAATCCTGCTGGATTGCGGCATCTTTTCGGTCGCGATCCGACTGCCCGTTAGGCCTTTGTTCTGATTCGATCGTTGGGCCCACGATCGGATCAGCTGTATATCGCCTACTTCAATGTGGGCATATCGGGGAGAGATCTGCTCGTTTGGGGACATCGCCAAACGAGCGGATCTCTACGTCTATGGCCAACTTAATGCTTAATGCTTTTCTTTCTATACTTTTACTGCCTGTCCTGACCTTTGGATATCTACTACGAGATTGTCAGTAATATTCTAAAATAATGTTTTACTTTCTTTCACTAACATATATTTTCACAAACATTTTCACAAGTGCACTTAGGCTGTAAGCTCTACGGGGCAGGGGCCTCCTTTCCACTATGTCTCTTACCATATAGCACTTAAGCTCTTTGTCCTGATATGATTCTGTATATATTTATTATGTGATTTGTCTTCCCTGTGTGTGTGTATATATATATATATATATATATATATATATATATATATATATATATATATATATATATATATATATATATATATTGTACTTTTATGCACTGTACAGCACTGTGGCTCCTTAGCAGCACTTTACAAATAAAGTTATACATACATACATACAAGTGCAGTCACAAACATCTGTTTTTAGTAACCACACTTACGCCATTAAATATTAATCAATTGTGAAAACATCTTTACTGTCCAATTCACAACTGCAAGAGATATTTAAAGATAAATGATGTAGAATTCATTTCCTTATTATAAAGTTGGAATGTCTGAGCAGTCCTAACCAGTGGTGCAAAAGTAAACTCCTGGGAATAAAGTTCCCACAAGAAAATAGGGATATACAAATGTTCCAGGGGAAAGAGGTCAATATAAATCAATATTGGGGGTAAGTATTTTTATTTATTTATTTAATCTCCCTAATGCCAATTTGACAGATTATTGCACAAAAGTAACCTTTATTTATGTGTGTACTCCCAGCTTCTGAGAGAGTTTCTTCTGGGAATTCTGGTTTACATACTCCAGGGGGTAATGTCTTACAGAAAATCCCTTCCGTAAGCATTTTTTCAACAACAAAGTGAATGCACAACCAGGGATAACACAATTACAGTACTAATCAATCAGAAGGTATTTTAAGGTATTTGGTTGCCTGCCGAAACGTAATTCTGCATGGGTGACAAAGCTGATTCTGCCCCATGTGCCATAAACCTAAAAACACACAGACATTAACTAACTCCTTATTAATTTAACCATTGTGTGTGTACATGTGTGTTTTGTGCATGTAAAAGGAACATTAGATGTTGAGCACTACCTACAATGAATCCTCTTTGTAAAGTGCTGCATAACATGAGGGCACTATCAATATTTAAAGGAAAATAGTTCCTTTTCAAGAATCTATCTTGATGTCATAACCTGATGGGCTATGTGTGCTTATCAAAACCTGACCAAATATTTACCAAGTATTCCATGTATGATCCTTCACACCACTGGAAGAACAAGGTGAATGGGTAACAGATCAGTTCTCTGATTGTATTACTTAACCCATAGCCCAGGAGTTAAAGGTACTTTAATGGCCCTTTCTCCACTGACTGTGGTAGGGTTCTGTAGAGGATCCTACAACTCCTGTATCCATATTCTTTAGGATATCAGATGGAGTAACAGAGAGATGTAAATCTCTCCTCATGAAATATTTTGTAATTAAAAAAACAACAACAGAAAAAACAATAGATTAGAGGCCATAATTTTCCTACATGTTTTGAGTATTTAATTGATAATTTGGGATCGTAAAACATTCTTGAGTTAATAGATATATTTCTATATGTATTCATTAGAAACTGTGTACAATTTCAGTTTGTCATTTTTACTCCAGCCAGTTTGGAAAAAAGAATTCCCTTAGGGGTGAATTTTCAAGAATTATTGTGCAAAAAAACCCCACAAACACTCGAGTATCAAAATTCAGCATCTAAAAGATGATGAATTCATGTAGAAGTCAATGGGCGTTATATTAGCCAAAATATTTTTTAATTTGAGTTTTCGAGATTAATTAGCAATTTGCCAGCCATTGAAAACAATTGTAGAATCTGATTTCACTGCCTTGAATTTCACATTTTTACACAATCAAGCTTTTGAAATGTGAATATTTTAATAAATAAGCACAAATCAAAGTTTTTTTATTAGAAAAAAAACTCAAGAATTCCATATTTGGTACATTGGCCTCCCGGTGTCACTAAGGGACTTCAATTAAATCTCAAAAACAACTAAAAACTGAAAAGGACCACTCTGAGTAAGTTTACATGACTTCATTTTTGGGGTTAAGAACCTTTAAACACAAAACATAGCCCACAACATCTAGTAATACTTGATGATTTTTTTTTTTTTTTTTTGCAATTCAATATACCAATATATACCAATCAACAAAAAGTATATTACAAAAATCACCCAGTATGTGGGCAGTTTATGACTGACAGAACAATTTACAAAACTATTTATTGAATGAAAAAAAATAAAGAGGGGGATATTTTACTGCAATGGATGTGGATTTATAGATTGGCTTTTGAGCGGAGATAAAATGGGTTCAAGTCACAAAAACATAATAAAACATGTTATAATGCTGTGCACAGGAAGAAACAAGACTTTTCTCTTTAAGAAATTATAAAAAATGGTAGAAGACAATACACTGATTTTTTTCTACCATCAACTTGTCAATTTGTCAGACTGCAAAATATTAAATATCTTTGTGTGCATTTTAAATGGCAAAATTCTCTACTAGGTTCAACCTCAAAGTTTAATATCCTTAAAATACTGCAAATATTGAGTTCAGCATACAGTACTATAAAATTCATTTTACTCGTAAGCTGTTCTGACAAAAATCAGACTCTGTTATTAAATTAGATCTGGAAGTAGAATATATCTAGAAGATCTTTATATCTTTGTTAATCCAATTACCAGAGTTCCTTCCACATGGTTTTAATAATAATGTAAAAGTCTAACCAAAAATACATAATATATCTCAGGTTTCAGATATATGCATTACACGTGTTACATTACGTTTCATGTGCTGCTTATAAAAACAAAATGCAATGTATATAGGGATTACCACTTGGACGGTGTTCTTGATACTAACATTTTTATGAAGACGTTTGCGCTGTAAATCACAACGTTCTTTTTGGCAATATTAAATGAGACAGCATGACCCACTCCCAGGATAATGTAGCCATGTATTTATGAAGCACACAAAAGTAATTAAGAGGCTTTGAAGCTGTTTTATCTAATTACATCATTCTCTTGTTCAATAGTGTAACTTAAGCAAATAAAGAAAATAAGTTGTTCATTCAACTGAAAAATGTAATCTTAGCAGTGATATGGGAAAGAACACACGGGATGATAACCGCTACTATTGGTTATATAGATCTCTCTACATTATTGTAATGTATATAACTACGGACATTTAGGGGCTTATTTATTAAAGTTTGAATGCCAAAAACTCGAAAAATGAAAGGTTTTTTTACTACAAAAATCTGAATTTTTAGTGGAAAAAAACTCAAATTTTCCGGGATTTACTATACGCATAGGATGGAAAAAGTCAGAACCCAAAAAATAAGCATCTCAGACCTGCCGAGGTTGAATATAAGTCAACTGGAGAGGTCCCAAAGATATCCTGACCTGCACTGGGTTTGTGCAATAATCTGAAGATTTTGTGGTATTCGGGCAAAAATTTGTAATTTTTCGGGCGTAAAATTTGAAAGGTTCGTAAGAGTCAATTTTTATAATAATATTTAAGTTTTTTTTTTTTTTTGAGTTTTTTCCTGACCTGGAATTTTTCGGGAAAATGTATTGATAAATAAGAGGAAATAACTCGTACGGATTTGGTCGGAGCACATTTCAGAAAATAATGAGATAAATTCGGATTTTGATAAATAAACCCCTTAATTATGCGGCACAATACTCTGCAAAATTATTGGAAGAAACTATACCCAACATGACATGTCTATATACTGACATGGTCTTCACTACACACTCTAAGCGGAGTCTATGGTAAGATTTTGGAATGAGACCTTGTATCTATTATTGTAAAATGATACAGAATTAATCTTGCATAAACTGTACAAATAATAGAAAGGGGATATATTCTTTCCTTAGTAGTCACATTAATAGGATTCAGATTATGGAAAACTTGACATTTTAGACATAACAGAAAGAAGCTGGCAAAATCCTGCATACCCAGCACAATCCACAGGGCTTTGTGATAATTATAGATTTGACCATTTCCATCAAAAGTCTTTAGAGCTGCAACTGTCATGGCAAAAGCCATCCATCTCTAGTCATCAATACTAGACATCTTCCTTTCAACCCCAGGGACTTCAAAATTTTGAGCGGTGTCAGTCTTTCTCAAAGAATAGTGTAATGACCCCAGAGCTAACTGCTTGCAATTCAGCATCTCACCACAAAAAAGACTGGTTGGGTTTATGATAAAGATTGTACTCGACTTTACTACATGTTTTCAGGGAAAGGAAAAACATTAGGTTATGAACAGACGCAGTCATTTAGAAGAATGGAAGTAAGAATATAAAATATCAGATCTATAAAAACCTGAAGATAGGAATAGAATACAACATACAACATTAAGGGGCAGATTTATCAAGACTTGAATAGTAAATTCCTCTAACAGAATCATAAAAAAGAAACACATTTAAGAATAATACAGTATCTCAACTTTCTAGGTGCCAAGAAATCACACCTGCATCATAACGCATATTCACATACAATATGCTCATGTTTTGGATTGTTATAGGCAAAGTCTTGTGGCTCACATCAGATTTCAGCAATTTTATAGTCTCACACCATTGTCAGCCATAAGAATAATATGTGACTTTACATGTGCACACAGATTTCACATTTTATTAACAGTTAGGACAAATGGAAATGGGTTAAGTTTATACAGAGTTCACAGGGAGAGGATATGAAGGAGAAAAGGGGAAATAGCAAATAGCATGGAATAAAATTGTATCACAGGGAGGAACCCTCACCAAACTGGAAAAATAGAGAAATAAGATGGTTAGGACACAATAGAGTCAATCCACTGATGGTGATTTCGCCAGAAAAAAAAACCTGTACTACAGAAAGCAATGCAGAAGAATACAGAAAATAGGGCGGATATCGGAAAAAAAATACATGACTTATAGTTTTATAGTTTTTGTGCTAAAATCTGCCCCCTCTACCCCAAGTGGAGAACAGATTGTATATGTCACTGTGCCACTGATAAAATGCGCCTCTCACAGATGCGGATATCATCCTCTTGCTCCATCCGCACATGGTCTCTCTTGTGGGTAACTACAGGAGCTGATGGTTATCTTAACTTTTTGAGGCATACCCGCATATTTTTGAGACTACATATTTGTAATACATCCACTACGGGGGTCATTTATCAAATATCAATTCAAGTTTTTATCTCAATTTGAACATTTTTTGCAGCAAAAATCTCAAATTCCAGTTTCCATACTCACATTTTCGAGATAAGTTAAATGCAAAAACACTTGAAAACATGAATATAAAAATTCATCATCTAAAGTCAATAGGAGTATCAGGAAAAATTCAAACAATTTTTAAATTAGATTTTTCAAGATAAATTCAAAATTTGTTGGCTACACAAATTATGAGCAGAATGTAACTTCAACATGTTTGAATTTCATGTTTTTTACACAATCATGTTTTTGAAAATCATGTTTTTTTAATAAATAAGTGCAAGTTATTTCAAAATAAAAAATTTAGTTTTTTTTATCAATCTTCCTCAAAGACTATGGGGCCGATTCACTAAGCTCGAGTGAAGGATTCGAATGAAAAAAATTCGAATTTCGAAGTATTTTTTGGGTACTTCGACCATCGAATTGGTTAAATTCGTTCGAATTCGAACGCAATCGAACGATTTGAAGTAAAAATCGTTCGACTATTCGACCATTCGATAGTCGAAGTACTTTCCCTTTAAAAAAAACTTCGACCCCCTACTTCGGCAGATAAAACCTACCGAAGTCAATGTTAGCCTATGGGGAAGGTCCCCATAGGCTTGCCTGTGATTTTTTGATCGAAGGATTTTCCTTCGATCGTTGGATTAAAATCCTTCGAATCGTTCGATTCGAAGGATTTAATCGTTCGATCGAACGAATAATCCTTCGATTGTAGGATTTGCGCTAAATCGTTCGACTTCGATATTCGAAGTCGAACGATTTTAGTTCACAGTCGAATATCGAGGGTTAATTAACCCTCGATATTCGACTGTTGATGAATCGGCCCCTTAGTTCGTGTTATGTTGTATATTAGGTATAGCTTCCCTTTTCTGAAAACCGGTTATACAAAAAGCTCCGGGAAGGCCATCTCACATAGGGGCAAATTCATTAGGGCAAATTTTCACCAGCGAACGATCTGCCACACATTTCGCACCACTTCGTCAGGTGCAAATTCGTAATAACTATGCTAATTCACCAAAATGCAAAGTTGAGTCTCAGCAGCCAAACACTGGCGAAGTTTCACTAGCTTTAATTTGTCAGCGCGAGCATTTCATAGCAAACATCGTTAGTACTCTTACCCTTAGATCAATTTGAATAGTGCAGGTACATATATGTCATATAGATTTATTAGAGATGTTGCTGCAAATGCTTGAAGTGGCCACTTATTATTACAAATGTCCAAGGAAGCAAAATAAAGACTAAAAAGATCCTCTAATGCCCTAGACATGAACCCGCCATAAAACAAATGCGGCAATCCCGCTTTAAAACGCCAGCATTTTTTTTAGAACGTTTATGACTTTCCGGCATACACAATATAATGTCACTGAGATTGAGGAGGATTTAGCTTAATTTTATCAGTTCGCCAGGTCTAAGGTGGCGAAGGAAACTCTGGCGAAATAGGTAAACGCTCTGTAAAATTCACACTTTAGTGAATTTGTGTAGTAACAATCGTTCACCTGAGTGAAAATTTACCTGGCAATAGGGCACAAAACTATGCTAGCGATGGTCTCTTTCGTTAGCAAATTGTCCTCTACGCCTGTTAGTAAATTGGCGTTAGTGGTGTCTGCGGATGAGATTTCTGGCAAATTTTCTCAAACGATGGCCACTTCGGCCTCTTGTAAATCTGGCCCATACAGTCTTTTTTAAGTAAATAATTCTAATTTTAAACAATAACCTCTTTCTCTGTAATAATAAAACAGTGCCTTGTATGTGATGGTAACTAAGCTGCACGAATCAATATTGGTGACAAAACAATCCTATCGGGTTTATTTAAAGGGATACTGTCATGGGAAAAAATTTTTTTTCAAAACAAATCAGTTAATAGTGCTGCTCCGGCAGAATTCTGCACTGAAATCAGTTTCTCAAAAGAGCAAACAGATTTTTTTATATTCAATTTTGAAATCTGACATGGGGCTAGACATATTGTCAATTTCCCAGCTGCCCCAAGTCATGTAGCACTATTAACTGATGCGTTTTGAAAAAAACATGTTTTCCGATGACAGGATCCCTTTAAGGTTTAATAAATGGTTTCATTAGACTTAAGGTATGGGGATGCAATGGTAATGCAGTCATGCATATTTAAACAAATTTAAGATAAAGGCAACCTCTATGTATCTGGTGACACTGGTATTATGGGAATGTGACGGTTTACAAAGTTTAGCAACATGCAAACAGTGGAGATCATCAGGGCCTTCACATTAAGAGAGAGAGTGTTGCTACAACCATTTCATTACAGACAATAAATTTGCTTAGACATGAGAAAGTGCCCAATGATAATGGTGTCTTTAACATGAGAAGTCAGGGTTCATTAAAGATAAACATTCCCTTTTGCTACCAAGGCTCCTACATTGTGTATTTGTTTTGTTAGCATAGTATTCCACACAACCGCAAATGTTCATCTCTCTCACCTGCTCTGCATATGCCTAAAGAGATCTGAAGCAGACGATCTGATGATTTAATAGCTAATATTCTTTCTGATCGTTCTCAACAAAAAGTTCTTTTTAAAAAAATATTTACAACTATGTCAACAGATGAACAAAGTTCAATTTTTCTTCCCATGGTGAAGAAATGTATTCAGTACTATAAATCACTTACAAGTCACTAAAACATTATTTTTTTTTTTTTTTTAAATCAATGAAGACAACAAACGCATCTCCTCTATTCTTTACTGTAACCCTTTGGAGTTATGGCCACTGTAGATTCTACATTCTACATGGCAAATAAAAAGTTAAAGATGACAGCAGCTGATAATTATTTTAAAGGGGTTGTTCGCCTTTGAGTTAACTTTTAGTATGATATAGAGAGTGATATTCTGAGACTATTTGCTAATTATTTTCACATTTTATTATTTGTGCTTTTTGAGTTATTTATCAGCTCTCCAGTTTGCAATTTCAGCAATCTGATTTCTATTGCCCAAATTACCCTAGCAACCATGCACTGACTGATATAAGAGACTGGAATATGAAAAGGAGAGGATTTAAATGGACAGATGATTAATACATTGTAGCAATAACAATAAATGCATAGCTTTACAGAGCATTTGTTTTTCAGATGGTGTCAACGACCACCATTTGAAAGTTGGGAAGAATCAGTAAATAATTAAAAAACTATGAAAAAAATAATAAAGACCAAATGAAAAGTTGCTTAGAATTGGTCATATTATGATCTACTAAAATTTAACTTAAAGGTGAGCCATCCCTTTAAAGAAGGTTTAGAATAAAGTTACAGAATTGAAGGTCTGGCAACAAGTACAGTTTCTATTCTTTATGCTTTATGTAATTTCTTATACAAATTGCTGAAATAGCTTAGCGCGCAGTCATAAAGTGAAATTGGGAATACCAGATCTATCAATAGAAATATCCAAAATTTAGATTGTATCATGGAATGAGTACTAATTTGAGATTATATTCTTCTATTTATCAGAAAACGAAAGCAATTTCAAGTCGCTGTATTTTTCTCTGAATTTAAGATGGCACTCTTCCCACGAGTGCTGAATAGAGCTGAATTCTGGAGATTGTGCTAGCCAGTCATGTTTCATACCCAAATAGGTTTTTCTTTGAATTGACCTGCCTACACCAATCAAGTGCTGGCCACAGGGTATGTTATGATGCTGAAAAAAAAACCAAGAATATATAAAGTAAAGCTAGCCACTTACACTCTGATATAATTGCCCAGAAACTAAGTTTTGCATGATTTTCAGACCATGTACAGGCTCCGTAAAATCATCCCAAAATGGCAATCAGTCATTTAGTCAAAAGGACAGGTTTGATTGAATATGCACCATTTAAAAGTAGGATTTACACCCTACCGATGACCAGCAGTGGCCTGGGGGTTTGTAATACTCAATTATTAGTTTTGAATTCATCACGTTTAGGATATTTTTTCCATGTTTAGGGTTATTGTCCTATCCTTTCAATTTTGTTTTCCTTTACAATTGAATTATAATTATTAAGATGGAATAGCACATTTGAACTACTTTTCTTTAGACAGCATGATATTTTACAGGGTCCCTAGTGGGGAAACAGATGGAGGCAGAAAAAAAAAAAGAAAAAATATGTACAAATATGTTTTAATCAATGTCACACTATCATTGTTTGCATAATGTCAATATAATCACATGAAGCTGAATATCAAGAAAAGTAGAGAATATCAGTTTAACAGGTTTGTGTAATATTTACACAATGGAATTTGCAAAGTCCATCTGTACACTGGTAATTCTACCAGGACTCTGTTGGAATGCCTTTCAATCAACTTAGAGTAAGTACAAAACACATGATCTTAAAGTCAGGTTCCAGTCATACAGTGAATCGTGCTGCTAGTACTGGTTTCCTCCTTTTGTCCCTTTCAATAGATTACTGAGAAATTCCAGTACACCTAAGCACAAGCCACAAAGGGATCTAACACAGAATGTATTCAGAAAAATGATAAGTAACATTGCAGTTATGACTCAGTTTAGATTTTTACATTAGCTGAGCCACAAGAGATGAAATGCATACCTTATGTAAACAGAGCCCATCAAGATTAGTCTTTGGATCAACAATATTTCAATCATATTCAGAAGCCTTAACGAAAAAGGGGCCTAATTTGCTAAACTGAGTGATGTGCAAAAAATTTCATATCATGTCTTTTTCCTAAAATGCATTTCACACCAGAATTTGAGGATAATCTCATCAGCTGTAAACAAGCACTTTGGGGCAGATTTGTTAAAGTTCGAGTTGTGTTTTCCACTAAAATTAGATTTTTCAAGGGGCTTATTTTGTTCAAAAATCAGTTTTTCGGGTTAAGAAAACCTTGAATTTTCCATGTTTTTTTAAGAAAAAAACTTGATTTTTTTTCTACATTTATTATACCCTGACCATGGAAATAACTCGAATTTGAAAATGCACCATCAAAAACCTGTCCAGGTCATGTAGGAGTCAATGGCAGAGGTCCCTTTAACCATTTTAAGATGTTAATAACCTTCATGGTGTTCGAGTTTTTTTCAGAGGGTTTTTTTCCTTTGAGTTTTTCCTTATATTAGAAACCAGGAACTAGGAGTTGTGAGTTCATTCGAGGTATAAAACAACTCAAAACTGTGACCTTTCATAAATAACCTCCATAATGCTGCACCAAACAACTAGGACACAGAGTTGTACGACAATTGATAAAATTTGATGTAATTTTGCTTGCTTTAAAAATACAAGATGCAGTGGAGAGGGGTATTAGTCATGGGTGGGCTGACCCGAAACATGCGGTCAACCCATGGGTTGACCAACGGTTGGGCAGGTTTGGGTTGAAGTTTGGACAACCGTTGCAGGTTAGTGTTGGGTGTGGGTCAGAATGGGGAAGTACATTCCTCCACTGCTTCCACAGATTCCCTGTCTTGGAACCAGAAACACACATATAAGCAGCGTACTGAGAAGACAAGGGCATGGGTCAGTTGCGGGTCCTACAATGACAACATTTTGTGGGTTGGGGTTGGATGTGTTTTAAGGCATTGCGGTTTAACAAATGTGATTTTTAGAACTTAAGCTCCACTGAGACAGGGACTGGTGTTATCAGCGATTTATTATCTCTGTAAAGTTCAGCCAAAAAGGTTGGCATTATATAGTTCCATAATAATAATAATAATAATAATAATAATAATAATAATAATAATAATAATAATAATATAGCAATAATAGTGAGAAATTCTTCCATGAGGGTATTTGCACTCACACTGAAAAATAGGTTATTGTTATTGGAAAACAATCAACTATGCCTACTATGAGCTGCTGCAGTATTAAACACGTATTTAGTATCAGAGGGCGGTCAGCTGGCTGATGAAAACAAAATAAAAGTGCAGATTGAACTCATATTTTTCGTCTGTCTACACAAATGAGGAACCAGTTAAAGAAGACGAGGAACCAGTTAAAGAAGGTTTCCTTCTTAATAGTCCCAATTCTAGTAATACAACTAATGATGCATGGTTCACACATGAGGAAATTCAAAAGAGACTTGAACATGTTAAGATTAACAAAGGTCCAGGGCCAGATGGTATTCATCCCAGGGTACTTATCGAGCTTAGCTCTGAGATTGCCAAACCTCTTTGCTTAATTTTTCAGGATTCATTGAGGTCTGGCATAGTGCCGAGAGACTGGCGAATTGCTAATGTGGTGCCTCTATTCAAAAAAGGATCCTTTTCTCAGCCTCAAAACTATAGGCCAATTAGTCTGACTTCAGTGGTAGGAAAGCATCTCGAAGGGTTAATAAATGATAAGATACTGGACTTTATAGCAAATCATAATACTATGAGTGTGTGCCAGCATGGTTTTATGCGCAATAGATCTTGCCAGACTAACTTAATTTCTTTTTATGAGAAGGTAAGCAGGGACCTCGATTCTGGGATGGCAGTGGATGTGATTTACTTAGACTTTGCTAAAGCATTTGATACAGTGTCACACAAAAGGTTACTGGTTAAATTAAGGAATGTTGGCCTGGAACATAGTTTGTAACTGGATAGAGAACTGGCTAAAAGATAGATTACAAAGAGTGGTGGTAAATGGAACATTTTCTAATTGGACCAGTGTTGTTAGTGGAGTACCACAGGGCTCTGTACTAAGTCCCTTGCTTTTCAACTTGTTTATTAATGGAGGTGGGCATTGAAAGGACTTTTTCTATTTTTGCAGATGATACTAAATTGTGCACAACTATAGGTTCCATGCAGGATGTTGCCACTTTGCAGAGTGGATTGTCTAAGCTGGGAAACTGGGCAGCAAACTGGAAAATGAGGTTCAATGTTGATAAATGCAAGGTTATGCACTTTGGCAAAAATAATATAAATGCAAGTTATACACTAAATGGCAGTGTGTTGGAAGTTTCCTTAAATGAGAAGGATCTAGGGTTTTTTGTAGATAACAAGTTGTCTAATTCTGGGCAGTGTCATGCTGTGGCCACTAAAGCAAATAAAGTTCTGTCTTGCATGAAAAAGGGCATTAACTTAAGGGATGAAAACATAATTATGCCTCTTTATAGGTCCCTGGTGAGGCCTCATCTGGAGTATGCAGTGCAGTTTTGGACTCCAGACCTTAAGATGGATATAAATGAGCTGGAGAGAGTGCAGAGACGTGCAACTAAATTAGTTAGAGGGATGGAAGACTGAGGGTATGAAGGTAGACTGTCAAGGTTGGGGTTGTTTTCTCTGGCAAAAAGGCACTTGCGAGGGGACATGATTACACTTTACAAGTACATTAGAGGACATAATAGACAAATAGCAAGGGACCTTTTTACACACAAAGGGGATCACCGTACCAGAGGCCACCCCTTTAGACTAGAAGAAAAGAAATTTCATTTGAAGCAACGTAGGTGGTTCTTCCCAGTGAGGACAGTCAGGTTGTGGAATGCACTGCCGGGTGATGTTGTGATGGCTGATTCAGTTAATGCCTTTAAGAATGGCTTGGATGATTTTTTGGACAGACATAATATCAAAGGTTATTGTGAGTCTAAATTCTATAATTAGTATAGATATGGGTATATATAATTTATGTGAAAGTAGGGAGGGGTGTGTGTATGGATGCTGGGTTTCATTTGGAGCGGTTGAACTTGATGGACTTTGTCTTTTTTCATCCCGATTTAACTATGTAACTATGTAACTATACAGACAGGTTAAGTGACTCCTAATAATACACCGAGGGGCATACATCATATGAAAAAGTTTGGGAACCCTTCTTAATTGTTTGGAGTTTTGTTTATCATTGGCTGAGCTTTCAAAGTAGCAACTTCCTTTTAATATATAACATGTCTTATGGAAACAGTAGTATTTCAGCAGTGACATACATTGTATTGAATTAACAGAAAATATGCAATATGTATCATAACAAAATTAGACAGGTGCATAAATTTAGGCACCCCAACAGAGATATTACATTAATACTTAGTTGAGCCTCCTTTTGCAAATGTAACAGCCTCTAGATGCCTCCTATAGCCTTTGATGAGTGTCTGGATTCTGGATGGTGGTATTATTGACCATTCGTCCATACAAAATCTCTCCAGTCAGTTAAATTGGATGGCTGCCGAGCATGGACAGCCTGCTTCAAATCATCCCATAGTTTCAATGATATTCAAGTCAGTGGACTGTGATGGACATTCCAGAATATTGCACTTCTCCCTCTGCATAAATGCTGATTTCGAAGTGTGATTAGGGACATTGTCTTGTTGCAATATCCAATCCCTGCCTACCTTCAACTTTGTGACTGATGCTTGAACATTATCAATTCTACCCAATATTGATATTGGGTAGAATTCATCTGACCCTCGACTTTAACAAGGGCCCCAGTCCCTGAACTAGTCACACAGCCCCACAGCATGATGAAACCTCCACCAAATTTGACAGTAGGTAGTAGATGTGTTTCTTGAAATGCAGTGTTCTTCTTCCGCCATGCAAAGTGCTTTTTGATATGACCAAATAACTAATTTTTTGTCTCATAAGTTCAAAGTACTTTGTTCCAAAATGACTGTGGCTTGTCTAAATGAGCTTTTGCATACAACAAGCGACTCTGTGACGTGAGTGCAAAAAAGGTCTTCTTTCTCATCACCCTGCCATACAGATGTTCTTTGTGCAAATTGTGCTGAATTGTAAATCCATGTACAGATACACCATCTGCAGCAAGATGTTGTTGCAGGTCTTTGAGGATGATCGTTGGGTTGTCTGTAACCATTCTCACAATCCTCCGCACATGCCGCTCCTGTATTTTTCTTGGCCTGCCAGACCTGGGTTTTACAGCAACTGTGCCTGTGGCCTTCCATTTCCTGATTACATTCCTTACAGTTGAAACTGACAGTTTAAACCTCTGAGATAGACTTCTAAAAGATCATACTGAACAATATTTGTTTTCAGATCTTTTGAGAGTTGCTTTGAGAATCCCATGCTGTCACTCTTCAGAGGAGAGTCAAACAGACACACAACTTGCAATTGGAAACCTTAAATACCTTTTCTCATGATTGGACACATCTGCCCATGAAGTTCAATGAGCTAATCCAACCAATTTGGTGTTGCCAGTAATCAGTATTGAGCAGTTACATGCATTCAAAATAGCAAAATGACAGGGTGCCCAAATTTTTGCACAGCCAGTTTTTCCCATTTGATTTCATACAACTAAATGCTGCTTCACTAAAAATCTTTGTTCAGAAAACAGCCAGTACTCAGATGTTCCGGGAAATGAAAGACATACCACTGTTATCTTAAATGATTTATTATCTTAAATTATTGTGCAGGCTGAGAGGGGTTCCCAAACTTTTCATATGACTAACATTAGGATTTCTATAGAAGTCAATGGGAGCTGTGCTGATCCTATTGGACCTTTTTTTTAGCCATTCTGACTTTTAGAGGTTTTTTGATTTTTTTTTGTTTCGCTAGTAATTGTTCGAAACACTAGACTTTTAAGAGGTTTCTTATTTTTTTGTATTTTTTTAGCGTATCATTCAGCTTTTTTTTTCGTTCGTGCTTTTTATATTCTGATCTTTTAATAAATTACATGGCATTTGTGGTTTGTAGAGAAAATGACTTTATTCGTGATTTCAAAAATCTCTAAAACAATAATATTGATTAATGGGCTTCCCCATGTGTGAATGTGATAGGAACCTTAGATTGTAGGCTCCACTTGGGCAGGGACTGATGCAAATTATGTATAATCCCTGTAAAGTGGGTGAAGCTGTATTGGCACTAAATAAATACAGGTATGGGACCTGTTATACAGAATGCTCAGGACCTGTGATTTTCTGGTTATCAGATCTTTGTGTAATTTGGATCTTCGTATCTTATGACTACTAGAAAATAATGTAAACATTTAATAAACCAAATATGCTGGTTTTGCTTTCAATAAGGATGAATTATATTTTAGAGTGGCAATAGACGCACAGATAATATCGTACAAAACTAATTTTGTACGATATTTGGTGCGTGTATGGTGGGAAAAGAGCCGGCCGATATCGGCAGAAGACTTGGATATCGGTCGGCTCGTCGATCGGGCTGGATGGAAAATTTTGATCGGGTGCCTTTGAAGGCACCCAAACATCGGCCATTGTTAGTGCTGAATTGTCAGATACAAGTAGAATTCTATTGTTTCTAACTTTATATCTGACGATTCAGCTCTACACTTGTGTATTGAAACGAACAATCTTTCTTGGAAAGATCTTTTCCAAGAAAGATCGTAATTGTTACATCTATGACCACCTTTACTTTGGATCAAGTACAAGTTACTGTTTAATTTTTACAGAGAAAAGGGGAATCATTTTTAAAAATTTGGATTATTTGGATAAAATGGAGTTTATGGGAAATGGGCCTCCAATTATTCGAAGCTTTCTAGATAACAGGTTTTCGGATAACAGATCCTATACCTGTATCAGGAAACAGTACAGCTTTAGGAAATAATTTGGCCTGTAAGGCTTCTGAAACAAAAATGTCAACAAATAAAGATTACAAACAAAACAGAATAGCAGTTACATGACTATTACAACTAATATTTCATCTAACGACACAAGTATTTTCAAATTGTTTAAAAAAAAAAAAAAAAAGCATATGAAAATAACAATGGTCTGGTCATTAAAGATTCAAAACACTGACTTTCAGTATGTGCTATAACAATCGTGATTTGTATCAATATTTCTTGGAGATAATTCCTGATATTTTGTATTGGTTTGTTGGATGTTGCAGTTCAGAAGTTCAGCAACAAAACGCAGTATTAAAAGGTCAGAAAATGAATCCAAAGGAATAAACAGGGCAATATTGCTCAAAGGCTAGAAAAGTATGGCTAGTTTAGTAAAGGAACGATACACACCGCCCTACACACAACCTGTGTATTGTGTGTCTGATAAACCAAGAGCAATGCAGGGACCTGTAAAGAAATAGTTCTACACACAATACGACTTTAAAGGAACAGTTCAATGTAAAAATAAAAACCGGGTAAATAGATTTGTGCAAAATAAAAAACTTCCTGCTTTTCAGCTCTCTAACTCTGAGTTAGTCAGTGACTATAAGGGGGGCCACATGGAACATAACTGTTCAGTGAGTTTGCAATTGATCCTCAGCATTCAGCTCAGATTCAAAAGCAACAGTTATGTCCCATGTGGCCTCCCCTCAAGTCACTGATTGGGTTCTGCCTGGTAACCAATCAGTGGAAACCAAGGTAGCTGAAAAGCAGGAAGTAGTGTTCTGGCTTTTATTTTAGACATCCAGTCACTCCAGCCTTTATACATTAAATTTCTGGCTAACTAACTATATTAGAATCATTTTTTATGTTACTGCACATTAAAAAATATCACAAACAGGAAAACTGACTGACGCTGCCATTATCAAATGATGGAACTAGGGAATTAAATGCCACACACACTTGCAATCAATCACATTGTACTCAGTACAGTCTTTAAGTGGTTACTCTATGACCGAAAGGCCATAATAGAAAGTGTGTTTTAATAGAAATTTGGGCCAAAGAACAGTTTTTAAACAAGCGGTTTGGCTTAGCCTAATTTAAAAAATGTATTTCCTCAAACATTAGGTAGTGGTGATGGACAAATTAAGGCAGCCAAAATGTATAACCATTAAAGCACATTTTGTGGCCAAATGTAAACACATTTTCATTGCCAAAATAAATAAATAAATAAATGAGACACCTCAATTGCTAATAACATGTACAAAAGTCATTCACGCATGAGAAATGAGAACAGCTCAAGCACCAAGTTTTAGTCCCAGTCAGCCCTGATAGTGATTAAAGGCTTCATTGGCTCACATTCAATTCAATCCAGTGTTACATTCTTTGTTCAGGGCCAGGTCTTTCACTGGGGGGCCTATTTATCATGCTGGGTAAAAAGAATGTTAACCATTTACACCACACATCACCAGGCGTCACAGTGTAAAAAACAGCTTATTTATGAATTTGTGTATTTATTTTCAGTGGTCCCATACCTCTTTGTCAAATTATGACAGGTTGGTAGTTTAAAAACGATGTATGGCCGGCGTAAAATAAAACACACACCTTGATAAGTTTGCCATTTATTTTACATGGCTTTTTACTGTTTACTTTTTTGGCATTATTTGCTTTACACAGTATGATAAATAGGCCCCTAGTTCACTTCATACATAATTATGAATGCCATTTAGTTAAGCAGGTAAACCTCAGGAAGAAGGAGTGCATAGCACATGATGGAGGGAAAAGCAGAAAGAATGGCATGGGGAGGCAGTAAAAATAAAGGGAGAGAAGTAGTGATATGTGGATGAACAAAAAGGTCAATCTGCACCCAACCCTATCCAGCCCTCTTCCAACCCAACCCAGCACACCTTCTCCAGTGCTCAAACAGGACATTATTGAATTAGAGAGGCTACAGACAGAGGCTGAGTCGCTATGTTTGGCATAGTCATACAGGCTAATACATAAGATAGCTTTAAAAAGGGGTAGGATGGCTTTTTAGCAAGTGAGGGAATACAGGGTTATGGAAGATAACTCATAGTACAAGTTGATCCAGTGACTGGTCAGATTTCCATCTTGGAGTCAGGAAGGAATTTTTTCTCCTGCAATGCTTAACCCTTGTTATTAACACAGTAAATATTGTATCTCAAAGTAAAACGGACTCCTGTGCTTATAGCCTTTCATTACAGAAAAAGTCATTTTAACACATTTCCCTGATTTTACACAATTTTTCTTAGTCCCCTGAAAAACGTAAAATGGGGGTTCTGCTGTAGTAATACTAGGTGCCAGTAGGAGGAACAGCTGCTTCCATTACATGGAGTGAAGTTTGTGCTTGCTGAACCTCACAGAGAGACTAAAGATGCAAACTTTGCACGGTGTATATCTGTAGAAATAAGTCAAATCAGCTGGACTTGCTATGTTTTTTCCTTGAAAACTTTTCACCAGTCATCCAATTGGCTTTCTCAATACAGAATAACATATTCTATATATAATTGAGTGAAAGCCCTAATTGTCCTGACTTTTTTCAGGCTAAACCCAATGTAGACAACGATAACTTTAAATTGAGATTGGTGCCACTCCCACTGATTTATACAGGACCTCGACAGGCCTGAGATGGTGGATTTTCAAATTCGGCCTTTCTGCAGCATCGGGGTATAATAAACCTCAAAAAATTTGAGGTTTTTTCCCACTAAAAATTCCAGATAAATTCGAGGTTTAGCAAATAACCCTTTATAATTAGGGGTTCTCATCTATCAACTAACAGCCCTGATGCGCATTTTGCCACTTCAGTTTCCTCATGATGATGATGAAATCATCATGAGTCATAGGTCAGGTTGGGGGTCTTATCTATATTTTTGTTTATCTTATATAATATCATGTGTATTATCTATATTTTACTCCTTTATATGTTTAAAAGTTTTTTCTGCCCCTGCCCACTCCTGATGATGTCACTTCCAGTTTGCAGCAGCAGCACTTCCTGCTAAATGGTGATCAGAAGGGCAATTACGGGTTGGGCAACCGTGGGCAAAATTGCAGGCTGCGGGTCCGGGTTTCAAAAATTTGTTCCCCACAGGATTCCAACTCTCTGACTTAACTCAGTCTTGGTTGTAAGGCTGAGCTTGATACTTATGTTGCAAAGCACCAATTTCAGGTACCACTCGTGATTATTAGGGATGTAGCGAACGTCGGAAAAAAAGTTCGCGAACATATTCGCGAACTTGCGCAAAAATGCGAGCGGTTCGCGAACGGTTCGCGAACCCCATAGACTTCAATGGGAAGGCGAACTTTAACATCTAGAAAAGACATTTCTGGCCAGAAAAATGATTTTAAAGTTGTTTAAAGGGTGCAACGACCTGGACAGTGGCATGCCAGAGGGGGATCAAGGGCAAAAATGTATCTGAAAAATCTGCCTGTGTGTGCTTGGAAGAGATAGTGTAGGGGGAGAGCTGTTAGTGATTTCAGGGACAGATGATAGTAAGCTTGCTGGCTAGTAATCTGCTTGATACTGCTCTGTATTGGAGGGACAGAAGTCTGCAGGGATTTGAGGGACATTTTAGCTTAGGTAGCTTTGCTGGCTAGTAATCTACTGTTCTCTTTAAACAACTGCCATACGTTGACCTTGTAGGCATTGTTTGCCCAGTTTTTTTGGACGCAGCCACTGAAGCACAGTTGCCAGAAAAAATATGCCATATAAATGCTGAAAATAGTAATTTTTCGCCATACGTTGACCTTGTAGACATTGTTTGCCCAGTTTTTTTGGACGCAGCCACTGAAGCACAGTTGCCAGAAAAATTATGCCATATAAATGCTGAAAATATAAATTTTTTTGGTTGCAGCCACTGAAGCACAGAGGCCAGAAAAATTATGCCATATAAATGCAGAAAATATGCATTTTTTTGGTCGCAGCCACTGAAGCACAGTTGCCAGAATAATTATGCCATATAAATGCTGAAAATATAAATTTTTTTGGTTGCAGCCACTGAAGCACAGAGGCCAGAAAAAAATTTTGCCATATAAATGCAGAAAATATGCATTTTTTTGGTCGCAGCCACTGAAGCACAGTTGCCAGAAAAAATATGCCATATAAATGCTGAAAATAGTCATTTTTTGCCATATACGTTGAGTCAACGTATGGCAAAAAATTACTATTTTCAGCATTTATATGGCATATTTTTTCTGGCCTCTGTGCTTCAGTGGCTGCGGCCAAAAAAACTGGGCAAACAATGCCTACAAGGTCAACGTCGTTGACCTTGTAGGCATTGTTTGCCCAGTTTTTTTGGCCGCAGCCACTGAAGCACAGAGGCCAGAAAAAATATGCCATATAAATGCTGAAAATAGTAATTTTTTTGGTCGCAGCCACTGAAGCACAGTTGCCAGAAAAATTATGCCATATAAATGCTGAAAATATAAATTTTTTTGGTTGCAGCCACTGAAGCACAGAGGCCAGAAAAATTATGCCATATAAATGCTGAAAATATAAATTTTTTTGGTTGCAGCCACTGAAGCACAGAGGCCAGAAAAATTATGCCATATAAATGCAGAAAATATGCATTTTTTTGGTCGCAGCCACTGAAGCACAGTTGCCAGAAAAATTATGCCATATAAATGCAGAAAATATGCATTTTTTTGGACGCAGCCACTGAAGCACAGTTGCCAGAAAAAATATGCCATATAAATGCTGAAAATAGTCATTTTTTGCCATACGTTGACCTTGTAGACATTGTTTGCCCAGTTTTTTTGGTTGCAGCCACTGAAGCACAGAGGCCAGAAAAAATTAAACCAGTAGGGTTTGCACCCTAGTTTGTAACGGTGGCGGAGGGAGGAGGAGGACGCTAAAGGACAGCTGTGTGTGGAGTCATGAGGCTTGAAGAGAAGGACAGCTGCATAGAAGTCAGAACAAGTCTTCCGGCGTGCAGTAACCCTCCGAGATCCACCCCTCATTCATTTTAATAAAGGTCAGGTAATCGACACTTTGTGACCTAGGCGAGTTCTCTTCTCAGTTACAATCCCTCCTGCTGCACTGAAGGTCCTTTCTGAGAGCACACTTGAGGCTGGGCAAGACAAGAGGTTCATGGCAAATTGTGACAGCTCTGGCCACAGATCAAGCCTGCGCACCCAGTAGTCCAGGGGTTCATCGCTCCTCAGAGTGTCGATATCTGCAGTTAATGCCAGGTAGTCCGCTACCTGCCGGTCGAGGCGTTCTTTGAGGGTGGATCCAGAAGGGTTGTGGCGCTGCCTTGGACAGAAAAACATTTGCATGTCTGACGTTACAGACTGGCCAAAGGGCTTTGTCCTTGCAGGTGTGCTCGTGGCAGGATTACTGGCACCTCTGCCCCTGGAATGTTGATGAGTTCCTGAAGTGACATCACCCTTAAAAGCATTGTACAACATGTTTTGCAGGCTGGTTTGTAAATGCCGCATCTTTTCGGACTTGTGGTATGTTGGTAACATTTCTGACACTTTATGCTTGTACCGAGGGTCTAGTAGCGTTGCGACCCAGTACAGGTCCTTCTCCTTAAGCCTCTTGATACGGGGGTCCTTCAACAGGCATGACAGCATGAAAGACCCCATTCTCACAAGGTTGGATGCAGAGCTATCCATCTCCGCTTCCTCATTATCAAGGACTGCATCATCCACGGTCTCCTCCCCCCAGCCACGTACAAGACCAGGGGTCCCCAAAAGGTCACCACTAGCCCCCTGGGAAGCCTGCTCCTGTTGGTCCTCCTCCTCCTCCTCCACAAAGCCACCTTCCTCCTCTGACTCCACTTCTGGCACCTCTCCCTGCGTTGCAGCAGGTGCCTGGGTTCGTTCTGGTGATTCCGACCAGAAATCGTGCGCTTCCAGCTCCTCGTCACGCTGGTCTACAGCCTCATCTGTCACTCGTCGCACGGCACGCTCCAGGAAGAAAGCGAAGGGTATTAGGTCGCTGATGGTGCCTTCGGTGCGACTGACCATATTTGTCACCTCTTCAAAAGGTCGCATGAGCCTGCAGGCATCGCGCATAAGCACCCAGTAACGGGGGAAAAAAATCCCCAGCTGTGCAGATCCAGTCCTACCACCCAGTTCAAAAAGGTACTCGTTGACGGCCCTTTGTTGTTGCAGCAGACGTTCCAACATAAGGAGCGTTGAATTCCAGCGAGTCTGGCTGTCAGAAATCAAACGCCTGACTGGCATGTTGTAGCGCTGCTGAATGTCAGCAAGGCGTGCCATGGCTGTGTAGGAACGTCTGAAATGGGCCGACACCTTTCTGGACTGGGTGAGAACGTCCTGGAATCCTGGGTACTTGGAGACAAAACGTTGGACTATTAAATTTAACACATGTGCCATGCAGGGCACATGTGTTAAATTGCCTAGTCTCAACGCTGCCAACAGATTGCTTCCATTGTCACACACCACTTTTCCGATCTGCAGTTGGTGTGGGGTCAGCCACCGATCGGCCTGTGACTGCAGAGATGACAGGAGTACAGATCCGGTATGGTTTTTGCTTTCCAGGCACGTCATCCCCAAGACAGCGTGACAACGGCGTACCTGGCACGTCGAATAGCCTAGGGGGAGCTGGGGGTGCACAGGTGTGGAGGAGGAGAAGGAGGACCCAGCAGCAGAGTAAGAAGAAGAAGAAGACGAGGTAGAGAGCGATGGAGGAGTAGAGGTGGTGGCAGAACCGCGTGCAATCCGTGGCGGTGACACCAACTCCACTGTTGTTGTTGAGCTACCCATTCCCTGCTTCCCAGCCATTACCAAGTTCACCAGTGGGCAGTGTAGGTGACATACCTGCCCTGACCATGCTTGGAGGACCATGCGTCAGTAGTCATATGGACCTTTGGCCCAACACTAAGTGACAGAGATGCGGTAACTTGGCTCTGCACATGTTGGTACAGGTGTGGTATTCCCTTTTTAGAAAAAAAATTGCGGCTGGGTACCTTCCACTGCGGTGTCCCAATTGCTACAAATTTGCGGAAGGCCTCAGAGTCCACCAGCTGGTATGGTAAAAGCTGGCGGGCTAAGAGTGCAGACAAGCCAGCTGTCAGACGCCGGGCAAGGGGGTGACAGTCAGACATTGGCTTCTTACGCTCAAACATGGCCTTCACAGAAACTTGGCTGGTGGCAGATGACTGGGAATGGGAACAGGTGGTCAAGGTGGAAGGCGGAGTGGAGGGTGGTTCAGACGGGTCAAGGAGAGCAGAGGTAGAGCAGTAAGATGCTGGACCAGAAGGAGTGTGGCTTTTAGTTTGCCTGTTGCCTTTGAGGTTGTTGCTCCCAAAGTGCTTTGTGCTTGCCGCTCATGTGCCTTCGCATAGAAGTTGTACCTATGTGGCTGTTGGGCTTACCAAGGCTCAGTTTCTGACTGCACTCATTGCAAATTACAATGCTTTTGTCAGAGGCACACACATTAAAAAAATCCCACACTGCTGACTTTTTGGAAGTGTGCGATCTGGCGGTAACAGTAGAAGTTGGCGGAGTTGGCGGTATTGGCGGCAATGGCGGGTGCGTTGGCCGGCTGAACACAGGTGCCGATACATGTTGTTGCCCTGCTGATCCCTGCGGGCTGTCCTCCCTGCTTCTTCTAAGTCTTATTCTCCTACTGCCTCTCTGACTCTCCGTCTCTCCATCTGAACTACCCTCCTCTTGCTCTCTTCTACTAGGCACCCACAAAACATCAATCTCCTCATCATCATTCTCCTCAGATGCATCAATTTCTTCTGACACATCACAGAAGGAAGCAGCAGCGGGGACCTCCTCCTCATCACTCATTATGTCCATCTCTATCGTGTTCTCTGCCAGAATTAAATCTGGTGTAAGGTCCTCATCTCCTTCATCTTCTTCTGGCAATAATGGTTGCGCATTACTCAGTTCAAGAAACTCATTGGAAAATAACTCCTCTGACCCCAGTGAAGAAGGGGCACCGGTGGTGGAGGAAGTGTTACGTGGGGTGGCCATAGCAGTGGAGGATGAGGAGGATGTTGTGGTAAAGTTAGAAACGGTAGAGGATGGGGTGTGCTGTGTAAGCCAGTCAACTACCTCTTCAGCATTTTGGGAGTTCAGGGTCATTGGCTTTTTAAAACTGGGAAATTTGCTAGGGCCACAGGATTGCATAGCAGCACGGCCCCTAGCACGGCCTCTGCGTGGCGGCCTGCCTTTGCCTGGCATTATTTTTAAAAAAACAACAACAACAACAAAAACTCAGTTGGTTTTTCTGGAAACGATAATACACACAGCTAGATGGCGGGTTGAAGAAAACACTGTGCAAATAATGCCTACAAAGTCAACGTATACACTACTACAGCGGTGGATACGGATTAACGTAAAATATATGAATGCTGCTTGAAAAAAAGTAACTCAAGTGGTTTTTCTAGAGACGATAATATTATCAATATTTAGACAAAATGTGAACAAGGTCACACAGCTCGATGGCGGGTTGAAGAAAACAGTGTGCAAAATAATGCCTACAAGGTCAACGTATACACTACTACAGCGGTGGATACGGATTACGTAAAATATATGAATGCTGCTTGAAAAAAAAGTAACTCAAGTGGTTTTTCTAGAGACGATAATATTATCAATATTTAGACAAAATGTGAACAAGCTCACACAGCTCGATGGCGGTTGAAGAAAACAGTGTGTAAATAATGCCTACAAGGTCAACGTATACACTACTACAGCGGTGGATACGGATTACGTAAAATATATGAATGCTGCTTGAAAAAAGTAACTCAAGTGGTTTTTCTAGAGACGATAATATTATCAATATTTAGACAAAATGTGAACAAGCTCACACAGCTCGATGGCGGGTTGAAGAAAACACTGTGCAAATAATGCCTACAAGGTCAACGTATACACTACTACAGCGGTGGATACGGATTACGTAAAATATATGAATGCTGCTTGAAAAAAAGTAACTCAAGTGGTTTTTCTAGAGACGATAATATTATCAATATTTAGACAAAATGTGAACAAGCTCACACAGCTCGATGGCGGGTTGAAGAAAACAGTGTGCAAATAATGCCTACAAGGTCAACGTATACACTACTACAGCGGTGGATACGGATTACGTAAAATATATGAATGCTGCTTGAAAAAAAGTAACTCAAGTGGTTTTTCTAGAGACGATAATATTATCAATATTTAGACAAAATGTGAACAAGCTCACACAGCTCGATGGCGGGTTGAAGAAAACAGTGTGCAAATAATGCCTACAAGGTCAACGTATACACTACTACAGCGGTGGATACGGATTACGTAAAATATATGAATGCTGCTTGAAAAAAAGTAACTCAAGTGGTTTTTCTAGAGACGATAATATTATCAATATTTAGACAAAATGTGAACAAGCTCACACAGCTCGATGGCGGGTTGAAGAAAACAGTGTGCAAATAATGCCTACAAGGTCAACGTATACACTACTACAGCGGTGGATACGGATTACGTAAAATATATGAATGCTGCTTGAAAAAAAGTAACTCAAGTGGTTTTTCTAGAGACGATAATATTATCAATATTTAGACAAAATGTGAACAAGCTCACACAGCTCGATGGCGGGTTGAAGAAAACACTGTGCAAATAATGCCTACAAGGCCAACGTATACACTACTACAGCGGTGGATACGGATTACGTAAAATATATGAATGCTGCTTGAAAAAAGTGACTCCGGTGTTTTTTCTGGAGACGGTAATATTATGGATATTTAGACAGAATGGGAACAAGGTCACACAGCTCGATGGCGGGTTGAAGAAAACAGTGTGCAAATAATGCCTACAAGGCCAACGTATACACTACTACAGCGGTGGATACGGATTACGTAAAATATATGAATGCTGCTTGAAAAAAGTGACTCCGGTGTTTTTTCTGGAGACGGTAATATTATGGATATTTAGACAGAATGGGAACAAGGTCACACAGCTCGATGGCGGGTTGAAGAAAACAGTGTGCAAATAATGCCTACAAGGCCAACGTATACACTACTACAGCGGTGGATACGGATTACGTAAAATATATGAATGCTGCTTGAAAAAAGTGACTCCGGTGTTTTTTCTGGAGACGGTAATATTATGGATATTTAGACAGAATGGGAACAAGGTCACACAGCTCGATGGCGGGTTGAAGAAAACAGTGTGCAAATAATGCCTACAAGGCCAACGTATACACTACTACAGCGGTGGATACGGATTACGTAAAATATATTATGGCTGCTTGAAAAAAGTGACTCCGGTGTTTTTTCTGGAGACGGTAATATTATGGATATTTAGACAGAATGTGAACAAGGTCACACAGCTCGATGGCGGGTTGAAGAAAACAGTGTGCAAATAATGCCTACAGGGCAAATAATGCCTAAAAGGTCAACTTATACACTACTACAGCGGTAGTAAAATAAAAAAAAGTAAAATAAAAAAAAAATGAATATTAAAAAAAAAAATTAAAGTTGGTGCTGCTGAACTACTAGGAGCAGCAGATTAGCACACCAGTCCCACTCCCCAACACTGCTAGACTAATAGCACTGGGCTCTTATAGTAGTAGTAGTAGTAGTAGTAGTAAAACAACAAAAAAATAAATAAAAGCAGTCCTTACAAGGACTACTGTTATTGCAGCAGTCAGCAGATGAGATCAGAAGCAGGACAGCTGCCCACTGCAGCTACATACAGAGCACTGCAGTAGAAGGTAGATTACTAGCCAGCAAAGCTACCTAAGCTTAAATGTCCCTCAAACCCCTGCAGACTTCTGTCCCTCCAATAACAGAGCAGTATCAAAACGATTACTAGCCAGCAAACTTTCAACTGTCCCTGAAATCACTAACAGGCAGCAGCTCTCTCCCTACACTATCTCTTCAGCACACACAGGCAGAGTGAAAAACGCTGCAGGGCTTCGGTTTTTATAGGGAAGGGGAGTGGTCCAGGGAGAGCTTCCTGATTGGCTGCCATGTACCTGCTGGTCTGGGGTGAGAGGGCAAAAAAAAGCGCCAACAATGGCGAACCCAAAATGGCGAACGTCGCGCGACGTTCGCGAACTTCCGGCGAGCGCGAACACCCGATGTTCGCGCGAACAAGTTCGCCGGCGAACAGTTCGCGACATCTCTAGTGATTATTGACTTAAGGTAACTTGAAAATATTCACAGCTTTTATTTTCCTACACAATTATTTTTGTTCAATATGGCAATTAAAGAAAAAGTGGCCAGTTATACTGTATGGCTGTTCTGATTTTCTTACCAGTCTTTGAGGCAACTGCAGGGCTTTCCTGCTCCTCATCAGTTGAGCCACCAAAGGCATCATACTTCATTTCACTGGCTGCAAGAGTATCAACGGGAGCAGAATCTTCACTGTGTTGAAAAAAAAAAATATGAGTGAAATTCCAGAATTACACTCCAGTGATGAGTATTGTGGTACTGCAGCACAACTGAACCTTTATACAGTAAAACCAATTAACTTTAATGACCTTCACTTTTAGGAGCAGATTTTTCAAAGGTCCAAGTGAAAATTCGAATTTCGAATCTTCGAGTTTTTTTTAAGTGGAATTCGACTAGGGAATAGTTATAATTCCATTCGAGTTTTTTTAAAAATCTCTAATTAGATTTATCATGTACTGGCCCTTAAGAATTCGAATTCGACTATTCACCACCTTAAACCTGGTGAATTGCCGTTTTAACCTATGGGGGATCCTGGGATCTATTTGGAGTTTGCAGCCTTCCTAATAATCAAGTTTTTTTTAGAGAAAAAACTCGAATCAAATTCAAATTCGAGTTTGCGGGTCAATCCCATTCACCCGAGTTTGAAAAATTAAAATTTTTTGATAACTTTCGATTGGTCATTTTTTTTCCGACCTCTAAATTTGAACCCTGATAAATCTGCCCCTTAATGTAATTACATTAATTACTGGATTTGAAAATCTTCAAAAACTCCTATTTATTCATATCATGCCAAACATACACTGATCAGCTGCCCATTTGCTCCCTTTATACTGTAACACTTGCTACTACAATCTTGTTCATTACTTACTTGCACTTCTTGTTTCTGGCCTGTGTTTTCACTTTCTGTACTATGTTTCCCTTAAATTTGATGAAGTGAAGTTCACACGTTTCTCTTATTTCTCCAAAGGCCCCAACTAGCTGAGGTTTCTGTTTACTTTCTTGTGTTATTTAATATTATGATTTTTGATTACTATTTGACTCGTGTTTCCCTGGTGGAGACCTTTACAAGTGCATTATGTTCCTTCTTTTGCCAGTACATAAGAATAGCTCAAAAGTGTGAAGGATCAGTAAAAACTGAAAACAACATTCAGTGCATGAAAATGTGATCATTTGCATCTAAATGGATAATACAGCCAGTCTACTAAAGTAGAGTAAAGTCAGAGCTCAAAATGTGCTAATATACCTTTTTTGTTTTAGTCTTTCTTGTGCCTCTGATAATTTTTCCTTTAGGTTTCTGATTTTTGCTTTCTTCTCATTTAGAACACAAGTAAATTGAGTATAAAGGGTTTGCTCTAGTTCTTCTTTGCCATCCACAAACTTTTCCAGCCTGAAATAATACATTTAAATATACATTTAGACTATTGTGAAAATGCACTTGCTTTAAACAGTTTACATTCTAGCTGCAACAAAACAATTTTCATGCCATTTTTATTTAGGATTAGTACATTTATAAATCCTTTACATTCTGTATAAAAGTAAAATTCTGACTTTTATGCATTATTTACAAAGCTTTTTAGCAAATGCTAATACAATGTTTTGACACTAGTGATATGCAGCCTGATCCAAAGTCAGCGGGAGCCGCGGGTCGGGTGGGTTCGGGTCAACTACTGCACAAAGTTTGTAGGCCGACCTCCTACTGTCCCACTTCTGCCGGATGCGCTCTTTTTTATATAGTCGTGCACTGGCGGGTATATAAGTAGGAGCTCATGGCGGGTTAGGGTTGCAGTCTTGCACATCACTATTCGACACAACTGAAACTGCACATTTGCACAAAAGCAAGGGGAAAATTGTGTTCAATGATGTACAGATTCTCCAAGGTGATGCACTTATTTCCTAAAAAGGAGCACCAGCCTGTGGAATAAACAGTCTGGTTTTAGTGTTTTTAGAGGTTCGTGAAAAAAAAAAAATTCTCCACAACCATGAATGGCATGAAATGTATAAAAAGATTATAAAAAGCATAAACATAAAACGATCTGAATACGACAACAAAAACCAGGTATGGTACTGTTATCCAGAATGCTCAGGAACTGGGGTTTTCCGGAGTCCTTACGTAATTTGGATCTACAAGGTACTGTTTTATTATTACAGAGAAAAAGCTAATTATTTAAAAAAAATTTAGATGGTGAAGTTTTGTATTCAAGTTTTTTCGTGGTTTAATGCTTAATTGTGAATTTATCTTGGTTTAGCGTAATCATTAGAATCCATAATTTTTAGCCCTACAAACCATGGTTTGTGGTGCATCACATACAGATAGCCCCAGTGATTTAAGATTTTCTTGTTCTTTAATTGAATTGCTGAATTTCTGGGGGGAAAAATCTGCTTTTTTAAATATAATATTAGAATATTTTGGACACAAAAAGTTTTGGACACAATCACCTACAATGGTCCTGCATCATTGCCTCTAAGAGGGGAGTTGTGCCTGGTGCAATTGTGGATGATGTGAACACTTGCGCATTAGAATGCTTCAGATAGAATTGTGCCGAAAATTTGGCATTACATGTGGCACTTGGCATCAAAATGACATGGGCTCAGTTTTTTAGGTGCAAGTTTGTTTAATCAATTGGTGCAGGCCACATTGGGAACGCTGGAGCTACTGGCACCTTCAGAGGTGGTGGCTCCAAAGTTCCTCTGCATCAATGGACACACTTGCACAAATTTCTTAACAGAAGATTAGACAAAGGCGGCAGCAGCACTGAGCCCAATTATTATGAAAATGCAGCTTTGGACACAAAATAACAAACAAATCCTTTTTTTTGGGCAAACTTTGCACTTGTGGTAAGTAAATGACCCTTATTATAACTTGCATTACATTTTTTGCACTTAACACTTGAATTTTTACATGAGCAACATAGTGTATTGTATTTAGGTTACTGGGTTGCAGTCTGGAAAAAAAAGATTTTCATCTCCCCCAACATAAACTTACTGTGCGTGCATGTCATTCCAGTCACACTGGAGCCTTTCATTTTCCTTTTGCAGGTGTTCATTTCTGCTATATAATTCAGCTGTACAGCCCAGGCAATAGCTTATCAACTCTTTGATGACATGTGCCGGGTTCTGGACAGATTTCAGTTTAGTTGATCCAAGCTTAAACTACAAAAATAAAAAATAAATAGTTATATAACTTAGACTCAAAACTGTGAGAGTATGTAGCAAATACTGCAGCACTCTATGGGGGATGTCAAATCATTACAGAAATGTGGATTTTACCATTCTCTGGGAAAAAAACACAGCTGCATCTCAATTGATGACATTGGTACAAAAGTCACACCAGTTCTAGTAACCCACAACCACCAAAACACCAGGTCAGAACTTACTGGCTGAAACATCTTATTGGTTGTTATGGATCACTAGACCTGGTGCAAGCTTGCTGACTTTTATTACACTGACATGAAAATACTGAAGCTAAGTAATATTCAAAAGGTTTTTCTTAATTACCACTAGAGCAACTCTTCTGAAGGTAACGGGATGTGAAATTCACTTTAATTTTAATTTTACTATTAAAATCCGAACTTTTAGTGAAAAAAAAACTAGAATTTTTCGGGATTTATTATATAAATCCCGAAAAAGTCTGGATCAGAAAATCCGGCATCTCAGACCTGCTGAGGCTGTATATAAGTCAACGGGAGAAGTCTCGAAGATATGCTGATCTGTGCTGGGTTTCGTACAATGATCCGAAGATTTTGTGGTTTTCGTGCAAAAATCAGAAAAAATCTGGTTTTTTTCTGAACTGGAATTTTTCAATAAAGTGGATTAATAAATAAGGGAAATAACCCATATGGATTTGGTCAGAGTATATTTTAGAGAACAATGAGATAAATTCGGATTTTGACCCCCTTAGTGTCTAGTGAGGACCAATGAAGTCTTACCAGTTTTTGTTAAAATTTAAAGCAGACTACTGTAGGTCTTAATGTTTACCAAATACACTTAAAGCCACACAATTTTATCTTGCTTACATATCATTCCCAAAGTAATCATGATAAACTGCACATTTACTTGAAAAGAGAAGAAACTTCTGTGCCTTCCTACATTGATCTATTTTGGAAAAAATAAATTTACATGCAGGTCAATGTACACCAAAAAAGCTCATATTGTACTGCTGATATTACTTATCCTCATTGTGCGAGGATACAGGGTTAAACAGAGAAATTCCCAACATAGGTACCATCAGAAAACCAAAAATGTTTATCTGTTAAATGCGCAAGGGCAGCAAACATGACAGGTGCCATTAGCAATCAATTGTCTAATAGAAGCTGGTGGATTTAAAACATATGTTTATCTCAATTTGTGTTCACACTTCAGATATTGATTTTATTACCCTGTATGTTAACAACTGTGCTATTTTCAAACCAGAAAATGAATCAAATATAGACAAATACCAACAATAAGACTAGAAGAATGCAATTTAAAAATTGTGTTTAGAAATGTGTAAAGACTAAAACGGTTACAATAAGTTTGAATTTGGAGGAGTAAATATCCCACAGTACAAGTTAACAAAGAACATGTAAAAGGAATGTTGATATAATTAATTTTTTTCCTATTTGGTTTGAATTGGTTTTTTTTTCTGTGAGCTGAAGCCGCTTTCTCCGAATAATGATCTGACTTTTTGCCTTAGATTGTAAACCCTGATTGGCTTAATCTCATTAACCCATTTTTGTCACCCTTAAATATATAATATACATGTCGCAATATCTTAATTAGTAAATAATTCAGACTATTGGTACATTACAGTTCAGAAGCCACAACAATTAGCAGCAGAATTTAATAATCAACCCTGTAGTATATATGACAGACAAAACTCATTTTCTGCTTGATGTTTTGCGATGACCCCTAAGCTTAGCTTCTCAACAACTGCTCAGAGCCCACTGAGCATGTGCGTGTCACAGACACTAATTACAAAATCCAAGATGGGAAACTTCTGTGACAACTTTGAAGGTTTAATTAGTTCAGTATATATAGTTTAGTTCTCCTTTAAGATGGATAAAGGAATCATGGCACACACTGGGCTAGGAGAAACTGATTAGGGCAGTGATAAGTGGTTGTCTAATCTTGGAAATGAAGTAAAGGATTAAAAAGCTAATAATGTCAGACATGTCTGATTTGTGAATGGAGTGTTCTTTGGCAGTTATATAAAGAAACTATGAGGGTAAGGCCACACAAGGAGATTCGGGGAGAATAGTCGCCTGGCGACACTTATTTTTTTTTTTTTTTTGTATGCTGAAATTCTTTCGACTATATCAGTCTTCACAAAGCTATTAAAAAGGGTGCATAGAGAATTCAACAGACCTAGTTTTGTCTACAGCATGTAATTCTTTTTACATTTATAGTGTTTGGTGCACATTGCAGTTGTGAATAAAGGTTTTTTTTTTGGCTTTTTTTTGGTTATGGCAGTTCTGGTTCATTTACTCAATGCTGTAAATTTGTCTGTACAATAAAATGCATATTATGAATTATAATTTTTAAGATAATCACTGAAAACTTTTATAATGGCGTTCTATTTCAATTTTGGAAACTGTAAAAAGTTTTCTTGCAAATATGACCAGAGCCGTCGTCTTTTGCGCGACTATCTCCCCGAACTGCCTCAGCATTTTTCCCCATAGGCTACAACGCAAAGTTAATGCACACACGGCGATGCATTTTCTATAGTCGCCCGAAGTTGCCTCACTGAGTTCGGGGAGATAGTCGCGCAAAAGACGAGGCTATTAGTCGCCAGGCGACAAAATCTCCCTGAATCTCCTCGTGTGGACTAGCCCTGACATGTTGGGTTAATCATGCAAATGAAAGAATCTTAGATAAGGTATGCTAATTACAAACTCTCCAATGTTAGTTAAACCCATGGTGTTTTCTACCACTGAAGAAATTTAAAACAAAAACATTCAAGTAATAAAAATATTGTTACAGTTATTTTTTACTTGAGATAATCTCAACAGGGATCGTCTCTCCGTTCTCAGTAATGAAACAAAACAATACAAAATTATAATCTTCATCTAATTATATAGTAAAAATTGTTGGAAAAGAGAATAACTTCCAAAGAACAACATTCCAGAAAAAAAAAAGAAACCTGTACATTACGCTGGAGTTGTGTGTGAGTAGCAACATAGTTGGCACAAGTAAAACAATATACAAAGAAATGAAATCATGTGTTTTAATGTCGTGCTTACCTTTGAGTTATTATTACTTTATGTTTTTCTTTAGACCCCTTAAAAAGATACTAGTTATATAAGGCAGAGGCCATTTCCAGAGATGCGAGCAATGCCCAATGCTGCATGCTTTTGCCTCACATCTCAGATGTACAGAGCAAAGATGCACCCTGACAGAGAACATATCTGATAAAGATAAGAAGCTTAAAGTGATACTGATACTAAAAAACGACTTTTTAAAATATGAATGTACATTAAAAGTTACCTATAGGTCATGTTGGTCGTTTTTTGCTGAGGTCTGTTTTTGTCCCATCTCAGCCTGTCAGTTAAAGTTTCTAATGCTAACGGACTCCTGTTGCACAAATATGGCAGCCCCCTCATAGATGAGCACGGGGAGTCAGATGTGTAATGTAAAAGCTTTGAGAAAATTATGGCAAAATTACAAATAGCAACAAAGCCAATATGATAGATGTAACATGGTTTAATTTCTGGTGTCAGTATCTCTTTAAATTTTAATCCCAATCGCTTGGAAGAGAAAACTTACAGCAGATCATTTAAAGGAGTGCAGTCTACCATGTGTCGCCATATGAATGCTCTTGAGTTCTCAGAGGTGCCAGTTCTGAAAACCGCTGCCTACATTGTTCAGACAACAATCTTCCTGAATGATGCATGGTCAGCTTAGAGAGTGGTGGGAAAGAGAGGAGCATCTGTCAAGCAAGTTACAAGGAATGTGGTTCTGATAGGGTTCCCTTTCACCTGCCCTATGCTATTTGTGCCTGCCATACTCTGCTCATACTCATTTTTCACTGTCTGTGGGAGAAAACAAGTGAGCCTTATTGGGAGTCCTCAAGGTAGTCAATTACATGCTGGATATTACTTTGCCATTTATTGTTGGGTGGTCAATGCCATTTGAAGCTGGACCTTACTATGCCATTTTATGTCAGACGTTACGGTGCCATTTAGGCCATTATTTATCAAAGTTCAAGTTTTTGAGGGTAGTTTCAGTAAAATCCCGGGTTTAAATAAAAATCTCAAAAATAATTTTTTGAGATTTATTATTCCCCAAAGCTGAAAACAGACCAAATCCAAAAATACTCCAGCTAAAACCTGTCAAGGTCATGTAGCAGTCAATGGCAGAGGTTCCTTCAACCATTTGAAGATGTAGCTTTCATGATGTTGAGGTTGTTTTCAGTGGTTTGAGCTTGAAAACTCGATAAATTCGAGCAATTCTATTTTTTTTTTCCACCGAAAACTCGATATATTTGTGCTATAATATTCAGGTTTTCCCTCCCTAATGCACTGACTAGAGTTTTTTTCATAAATAAGATATAAAAAAAAAAACTCACAAAATCAACCTTTGTTTAATAACTCCCTCAATGTTGGGAGGTCAGTCCCTTGCAATTTGACCTTAAATGTGGTTGTGGTTTAAAACGGGTCACGGTTATCCCTGGCTTCCACTGCCTTCTACCATACAGCCCACAAAAATTCCAGGTGGTATGTCTCTCTCCAATGGTACCACAGAAGTGGCACAGCACTAGTCTAAAGGAAAATGCAGGGACTATGGAAAAACAGTTACCAGCTTTTCTATGTGGGGTTATAGTGGGTTTAAAGGCAGTTAAAGCTTCATCTGTTTAGAAGATAAATAAGAAATTAAGACGCTCATTTGCCTATAATCAGAAAAGGCTGTTTAGAACATTAGACAGAAGGATAAACCACTTTAAGTAGCATAAATACCACGGGGAAAGGATATATAAATAAAAAAATAAGCAAAACTTCCTTTCTGAGAAAGACCACTAGGGATCAAATTCTTGGAAGAGGAAAGTATTAAACTAGAAATCTAGTAGTGTTTCAGTCATGCATCTTAACTGGCATTTAGACACTTGTTAATGCAAACTACACATAATGCAGGAAACTGGAGCTCCCGATGTATATAACAGCAGGAATGATGTCTGTAAATGCATTCTTTTTACTGTCACTCTGGAGCACACTGTGGACACCTATTAAGAGATCTGTATAACTTCTAGTATAACAAAACAAACGTGTCCCTAGGATGTGTTTTGCAAAAGCAGACGAAGAATGACTAAAGGAACTTATTATGTTGTAAAGGATCAATATTTTATGCGTAACAATATTTATTTAATTATAAAGGAAAAATAAAATGATCTTTCTGAATAAACTCTAAAACATTGATCTATTTCATATGTTTAGATTTGATTTTGATTTAGAAATTACTAAAAAAAAAGACTAAAAAGCTTACCTGAACATGGAATTCCATTGGGGCTCAAGGAAGTCTATAGTGTATGCTTTTACTACATAATGGAAAGTATAACAGAAGAGATCTACTTACTTTGGTTCACAGTTAAATAGCTAATCTGTCAACCCTTATATTTTAAAATTATTACTGTTATTTATCAAGTGTTGACACATTTACGCAGCAGAGATTATACATCATTTACAACAATCCCTGTCACAGCGGAGCTTACAATCTAAGGTCCTGATTAAATTCACACACACTATTGGCAATTTTAACCTGCCTGTATAACACACACAAATATGCATATATATATGTCCCGCATCGCCATGGTAATCGTTCACGTCGGTTTCGCTGCCTGCAGACACGAGGAGCTAAAAGACGCTTCTGACATTTTCCCTGTATGACTCATATGGAGATAAGCTTGAAAAAGGGTGTGGATGGCCCCCGAAATGTTGTATTACCTCTGTACAGATGTGTATTTGATCTATGTTGGATATCTGTTTTTTATGATAGACAATAAATGATACGTTTTAAAACTTTTATAACTATGGAATTCTTATGCAACAGAATTCTTAATGAATCAGATGAAAATTGAGCATAGGACTGACCAGATATGGGATGACTTTGACGTAGTTGGCCAGCTTAAATATATTGCAATATATGGACAAATAATCCCTGGTTTGTTTAAAGGGTAAGGCATTTTTCAGTAGCTGTATGCACAAAATGTCTCTGTCTTAAATATATCGATAATGTGTTGAGTGCAGAGGACTCTTGTATTTGTCTATATGTATTTTGTGGTCACAGCCTCATTGCACCCCCGCCTAATGGTTTTAAAAACTAGTGGTGAGCACGACTTTCCCTCGTTTGTTGACAAAGCCCCTAAGGTGGGCCGAAACGTTGGCCACGCAAATTGAACACAATAAAATGTGAATTTATTCATCAGAATTATATATATATATATATATACTCCAAGAAAGACCAGCAACACCAGGGTTTCAGTGTATCAAAGCAAAGTGTATTCAAATATGCATGAATAGCCGACGTGACGTTTCGGTCCACGCAGGGACCTTCCTCATGGCAACCATGCTCATAATCCAAATTCCCATAAATACCCAACAAAAGGAAGTGACATCAATAGCAGTTGCACCTACATGGGGTGTCCCTCTCTGAATATTACAGAGAAAAGAGGATCCCACGTGGCTTTCGGATTAATAATATGCCAACCATTGGGCGCAGTAACCAGGATTTCTGTAATCGGTGGTGTGCAGCCCTTGATAGATGTTCACAGGAACTAATATTGCTGGTAATTGAAGAGTCGGGACGGGAGCTGAGGACAGTGCGTGGTGAGATAATACAATTTGAGTCCGACAATCTAAACACTCTGCGGATGGACAAGGACGGTGACTAGCTAAACAAGCTACAAGAACAGCTGATTAAATACAAAGGTGAGATACTGGCCTTTAAAAGTTCGAAATACCTTCGTGTGCAGCAGGATTACAGAGAGGATGGCGTATACAGATGGCGTCATGGAGGGAGATCCGGAGCACAGAGTGAGAAAGCCGCTGGGGTATATTTCAAGCAGCGCGGAATCGGAGGAAGAACCTGTGGCGGAGGTGAATTCCATACAGCAGCCTTTTTTAGGCGGAGAGCAGCCCCAAGAAGCAGGGGCCACAGTAAGCAACGCAGAGGAGGCCGCAAACACAAGCAAAGCAAGAGGTCGGGGCAGACCTCCACGCCAGGGGAGCAGAGCACTGCCGAACAGGCGATTATAAACCTGTCAGGACATCAGCTAACGCCACCTGAGGTAAGCGTATTGATTAAGGGGTTATCCTATGTTCCTTCTGTAGTGCCTCAGGACTTTAACATTGTTGTGGACAATTATAAATTTTCGCGAACATTGAGACTGCAGGAGCACTTTAAAGGAGCCAGGGGAAGCATAACAGAGGACAATAGGATTATACCCCAATTTAGAGCTAAAAGTGTCTTTGACCCGAATATTAATAATGCATCTTTACGTACATTTTCGCGCATGTTGGACGCAGCAGTACCAGATCTCTTACAACAACCACGCAATAGGGGGAATTGTACCAAAGAGGAACGCACGGCCCTAAGAGGGTTACGTGAGAATTCCAATATAATCGTGAAGCCCGCTGACAAGGGAGGTGCAGTAGTTGTTCTTGACTATGAGTATTACAGAACTGAAATATTGGGACAGTTATCAGACGCAAGTTGTTACCGTAAACTAAGCTATGACCCTACTCTCAAATTTCAGACACAGCTCAAGATTCTGTTGGAGGAAGCATGCACCCATGGATGGATATCGGAGACTTTATACAATGGACTATACGTTGAGCATCCGGTAAGACCTGTGATTTATACTATACCAAAGGTCCATTAATCGTTAACCCAACCCCCGGGGAGGCCAATTATATCGGCCAGGGGCTCACTGACTGAAAAAATATCGGGGTATGTGGATATGTTACTTCAGCCCCTAGTAAGACAGCTGGGTTCTTATCTAAGCGACACAACAGATTTTTTAAAAATGGTTGCTAGTATTGATACAGCCAACATGAACTTCCTTTTTGTAACTATGGACGTCCACAGTCTCTATACGTGCATACCACACGATAAAGGAATAGATGCAGTGAGAAAACTGCTGTATGAAAGCCCAACATATGCAGGTCCCCCATCGGAATTTGTGATAGATTTACTTGATTTCATATTGCACAAAAATTACTTCAAGTTCGAAAACAATTTCTACATACAGTTGTCGGGGACCGCCATGGGTTCTAATGTAGCGCCTACTTATGCAAATACGTTTATGCATGATTATGAAACAACGTACATATATGGCCATCCAATGTTTCGTAAGCATGGAGGGTACTATAGGCGCTACATAGATGATTTATTCTTTTTGTGGTATGGCACTGAGGAGGAGCTATCGCTCTTTATATCCGATCTTAATGGGACAGTCTCTCCAATACGGTTTACTGCACAGAAAAATTGTAACAGTATAGACTATCTTGATGTAACAGTGTATAAGGACATAGAATCACACCGATTACATACTAAGATATTCCAAAAACCTACGGATAGGAATTCGTTGCTGCATTACAGCAGTGGACATCCCCGTCATTTGCTCAATTCGTTGCCAAGATCACAGATGCTCCGTGTCATTCGCATAACGAGCAACGAGCTAGAAAGGGCTAAGGCATTGGAGACTATGGCTCAGAAATTTCGTGAGAGAGGGTACCCCAGTGATATAATAGATAAAACAAAAGAATGGGCCGAATCCCAGGATCGAGAGCTTATCTTGAGGGGTCCAATGGGTACCGTTGAAAAGAAAAATGCGGAGGATATAATTTACTATATGACCACATTTGATGCATGTACTCCCTTAATTAAGCAATCTGTATTACAGCAATGGCCTATTGTTCTATTGTACTGACACGGAACTCACGGGTATTAACCGTAAACGGATTCGTTTTGGACACAGAAGGCATAGGAATATAAAAGAACTTCTGTCACCGGCGGACCCGGTAAGCAAATACAAATCATTGATGGTTACAGGCAAAGTGGGTGTTTACAGATGTGGTGGTTGTGTTATGAGCAGCTCCTTGATCACAGGAGACAAATTCTTTCATCCACACACGGGCAAATCATATGAGATTAAGCAGAGATTGACCTGCATTTCACAGAATGTGATATATATAATTAAATGCCCGTGTGGTTTATTATATTGTGGCAAAACTCGTAGACAACTGAGGGAGCGCATCAGCATGCACCGGGCAACCATCAGGGCCGCACTCGACCCCAAACCCAGGAAAGACACCAAACAGGATATATCGAAACAACCAGTGGCTCAGCATTGGTTGATGGCTAAACATCCTGCTTCTGCATTTAAATGCATGCCTATTGATTGTATTGCAGATCTACCAAGGGGAGGCAACATAGATCAAGCTTTGTTACAGAGAGAAGCATTCTGGACATATAAACTGAACTGTGTTCATCCAAAGGGTCTAAATACCTCATTATCGTTGAGCTGTTACCTGTGAGTGAATGAGTCCCCCGTATAGTCAACATACTTTGGGCAATTTTGCAAGGAATAATTTCCCTTCCTATGAAGTGTGGCCTGATGTTCCATGTATTTAGTACGGATTCTGACTGTCTCTTTTTTTGCCTTGGATCTAGATTAGAGCCCCTAAAAGTATTTGAATAGAATGGGATTATTTCCCACGATCTCTTCTTCTTTTTTAGATTGTATGAATAGTATTTAACTTCAAGGGTGCTCATATACGGTTTGAGGCATTTATAATTGTTTTTAAGAATATAACTTTTAGCCATTACATACTGAGTATTGTAGACACTTTGTTACCTTCAAAGCACAGACATAATTTTATTGAACATATAGTTCATGCACATATTTAATGTTTTATGCATTCATATAAAATATTTGGTACACATGATATTTCACTAAGTAACATGTTGAATACACTATTGGCATTTGCCGGGCTGTTTTAGATATTATCTTTTATCATTGATCTTAAAAATTTTTTTTGAAGATGCACAGCAGTCACTAATTGCTATTGATGTCACTTCCTTTTGTTGGGTATTTATGGGAATTTGGATTATGAGCATGGTTGCCATGAGGAAGGTCCCTGCGTGGACCGAAACGTCACGTCGGCTATTCATGCATATTTGAATACACTTTGCTTTGATACACTGAAACCCTGGTGTTGCTGGTCTTTCTTGGAGTATTTACAATTCTTACCTTGCACCCAGGTAACACGTCGTCAGCAGGGTGCTGTCCTAATGAGGATATATATATATATATATATATATATATATATATATATATATATATATATATATATATACAGTCCAAAAGTCCTTACCACACACCGTAATGTATATATAATTTTTACCTTTATCAATTACCTGGGTTTTTATCAATTACCTGGGTGCTATCGTCACTGAAAAAATTATCCAAATAGCAAAGAAAAAGATGCACACCAGGACTTTTATACAAAAAGTTAAAATTCCATATTTATTGGTTTACATTAAAAAGAAGAATCGGCCAGCGTTTCGGTCTGCTCCTAAGAACTTTATCAAGACACTTGGAAAAAAAAACAAAAAAAAAAAAACATTCGTTTCACTTGTTGGCCTAGGAATGCTTTATTCCAAACTTTGATTATGTGATTGAGAACCGTGCACCCCTGAGATTGCTTGATTGGAGTGCAGATACTGAAGATATATATATATATATATATATATATATATATATTTATATACACCAAACGACTAGGAACGCACGACCACTAATGATCCAAAGACAGGGTGCCAGTCTGTAAATCAGTAAATCATCCCTTCTATGACGGCACTCCAGAATCAGTCAAGCTTAAGTCAGTAGATACAAATCATATAGGTTTATTAAACTGGACCAACGTTTTGATTCCACACAGGAATCTTCGTCAGGGTGCAACCTGTGTCTAATGACAAGCAGGGCAGTGGTGTAATTTCACCCAAGGAAGAAGGACACCTCAAAATACTGTAGAATGAAGCAAAATAACAGTTCCAATTAGCTGTATAATCATTTTAATAGAATCACATTTCTTTCATGCACAATATTTTGTCATTATTGGGATAGAGTTTACCCTTTAAACTGAATGTCTCCATGACTAATCTGTTCTTCTTTAGTATATTTAAGACATGGTGATCCACACTATGGAACAACCTAACCTACAAGGTCTATTATCAAGACAGAGTGGGTCCTGTAAATAACAGTTCCTAGCTTAATTTGTTTGTAGGGAGTGTAAGTTGCTTTCATTGGTATAGTAATTCCCTGGTGCACGTGCAAATGAAGGTTTATTTGTGGACCAACATTTCAATTCTGCACAGGAATCTTCATCAGGGAGAAGAACAGTGTTCTTCTCCCTGACGAAGATTCCTGTGCGGAATCGAAACGTTAGTCCACAAATAAACCTTCACTTTATTTGACCTTTTTGTTTAAGCTGATTGACTTTGGAATGCCGTCATTGGTGGAAGTTGTTTACATATTGGCAGACTTGCCCCCAGCTTTCATTACCTACTCATGGTTGTTCATTCCTATTCGATGGGACTATATATATTTACCATTGTCATGAAGGCTTATAACACTTAGAATGAATGCTGTTATGCTCATGTTGCCAGACCAAACCTACATGACTGTTACTGTTATTTCTGTAATTAAAACAAACTAGAAAAATAACAAATGACTCAGTATACAATGCATTGCAAACATAGAGTATGTATATACTAACAAGTTTATATATTAATATAATTTTCATTTGCTTTGTACATACAGAAACACAGAGGAGAGGGAGTGCCATGTGAGCAAAAGCTCACAATTTAGCTTATTTAGATATCTTTTATAATATAATATGCCATTCAAAGTGTTTGTTTTGCTAGTGTCTCAGTATCTGACTACAATAAACAAGTAGTAATAGACCCTACTTATTCTAGGAAAAAGGTTACCTAGAAACACTTGCACAAATACTGTATTTATATGTATTGGGACGGTTATTTCAAATTAACATTTTAGATGTGTATGCAACTTTTATTTCAGATGTAAATATTAAAGCATCAGAAAAGGAACAAATTAAAGCAAATGAAAACGTTAAAACACACAATTAGTTGTAAGTCAGGCACAAATTTTCTTTTTTTTTTTCAGATACATCATGGGGGTTATTTATTAAAGTTAATTTGTTTTGCTAAAAATCTTGAATTTGAATAACGTTTTTAAAAACACGGTTTTTTGATTTTTATTCATCACAATTACACATACAAATTTTGATAAATAGGCCTCCAAATGACACATTTTTAACCAAAAGTATCCGAATACTCTAAAATGATATTTCCCCAGTTTGAAAACTCACTGCTGAGTTCCAAAACAAGAAAGGATCAGGAGTGCAGGCAAATAGAAGGACACAAGCAAAGCCATTTATTGGCTGGCCTTGTGCAAAGGCCACCACTTGACCATGGAGCAGTGAAAATGCATCCTGAAGAGTGATCATCACGTTTTATCATCCGACAGGAAAATGTAGGTTTGGTCTAGAGTCCCAGGATCTATTAAAACCAAAGTGTGCCATGATATTCATGACCATTCAGTGCTTCTGACTTGTGGCAATAGTTTGGGAAAATCCCTGTCCTGTCTCAATACAAAGAAAAATTGAAGAACTTGACAGCCCTGTACAAAACCCTGACGCGAGTTTAAATACATCAGAATTAAGTGAAACCCTGAATGGGAATAAATCCTAATCCCAAACCACACCAGTGGCCAACCTCACTAATGCTTTTGTAGAAAGAGGTGTTGCAAATCCCACCAACAAAGTTCCAACATTTAGTGGAAAGTCTTCTCGCTTTCATGTTAATACCTGTGGTTTTAAAACATGGAGATGGACTTCTAATTCCATTAAATTTTATGGATACTTAACAAGGTCTTTAGTTTGCTCCTTCCTTCACACCTTCCCTTTTGCTTCAGTTTAGCCTTTTCTATGTCACCTCTGTCTACAACATTTATTTTCAGAATACTGCTTCCCTGTGTCTGTAATTTTTTTCCAAATTATAATCTGGGTTTTCTATTTTTGGTGTTGATAAGGGATTTGCATCTGTATAGACATTATAATTCTGCTGTCAAAGTCTTCTGTAAACAGTAGATTATGATATCTTCACCCCTGCACTGTGGATGTTGCTGGTGTTTTAAGTGTCAGTTTTTCAGTCAGCAGCTGCTGTTGGCCTGCCTGATTACTGATGACTGAAACTTGCCAGTTGTTTGGGTTTTTTCAACATATTTCTAATTTTAGGTTTCTGTGCCTTCAAACTGTATGTTTTTTATTTTTCAGAAAGTTATGCAGAATTCATTTTGGTTTAGACATATCGGTAAAAGGGATAAGTGAGCTTTGTCCAGAATGTCTATTAAATACTGAGAAATAATGCAATCAAGTAGAAGAATAGCCAGAATCACATCTGCAACGTACAAGTTAGTTGGAACCTTAGGTGATTGCGGGTACTCACAGATGCACAGGACACCCCTGTGGGTTCCGGTGTTCACTGACGCCCTTTTGGGGCCCCGGGCTTTCTGCTACGGAACTGAAACAAGAGGTTGTGCAAAATAGAAAAGTCCAGAGCAAGGTAGTCGAAGTTAAGGCAAAGGGATCAAGGCAAGCGGCAGAAATCGTAGTTAAGAAGTCAGGCAGGAGTCAAAAACCAGGAATACACACAAGAATATAATGCTTCGGCAGGATCAGAAAACTGAAGCCAGCTTGGGCACTCACAAAATAGAGGACTGGGCTTTTAAGGTTGGCGCCAAGGATTTAAATCCGGCGCCTTTTCGAGTCATGATGCTCACTGTCACTTTAGCCGAGGACCAGGGAGCGTGCATCTGCCCACCGGGAGGTAATCTCCAGGCACATCTCACAACTTCTCTGCAGGGCAGCCATCAGGGGGGGACAGGGGAGAGAGTTGTAGGGGGCCCCAAGGGTAAGGGGGGCTCTGCCACATCACACTTTCTTGATTAGCGGGGCCCCCCTGCTTTCTGCGAGCTGCTGACTTCGGGAAGGAGGTATCTTCTGTTTATTACTTCCCCTTATTGGTCACTGAGTTTAAGTCCCAGTTGAGCTGCTCAGGGATTGGATAGCTGAGGTTTGAACTTATCCTCCAGCTCACCCCATCACCATGCAGCTTTACCAGGACTTTAAATTCTGTGACCAATAAGGGAAGAAAATTTTGTTTTTTTTAGTGTGTGGTGGAGGGTGGACCTGTGGGGTGGGGAGGGTGGACCTGTAGGTGGGGCTTGTGGTGGGCACAGCGATTTCTGATGGCGGCCCTGCTTCTCTGCACATCATAACTGAAAATGCACCAAAGCCAAAGACAGCAGATCTGGATGTCCCTTACCAAGCAAGCAAATTTAACTTACACAGTGTGCCTGGTCATAACATTCCAACCATAGCAAGTAGCATTAACCCCTTATCTTCAACAAAGCAGAAGGTTTTAAAGTATGGTAAAACAAATATACTATGTTTATTTAACCTGGGTGGTTTTTAGGGACTCCACCCTTCCAATGTCTAAGTTGGAGAGGAGAGAGAGTCATGACTACCCCACCTCCTAGCCTATAAGATTGTAAAGTTACAACATCTCAACCGGTATTTCTACAGCCTAGCCAGTAAATCTGCAGTTAGGGTTGGGGCTTGTTCAACAAATTTTCCAGCAAAGCACTCGCCAGTAAATTTCTATGTTCCTTTACTCCTCTGAACCTTTCTGATAGTTGATAAAATCTTTAAAGCTCCACAGCCATCTTCTCACCACCTACATCTTGCCCATTCCATCCCATGGGATGTCATAGTCCACACCTTCTACCAACTGTCCAGGAAAAGAAATAAGCCCAAAATGGTGGCAACCCTTATTTCTGTTACTTGTGTAGAAAGAGGAAAAATTTAATTTTGGGACGTATTAGACCTGCCACTTTCCTTAACCTCAGTGAGGTTGTGCCCATTGTTTTGGTTATACATGGGCCAATAAACTACCCTCTCGAGTTGTCCACACAGCATGTTGGCGGTGGTGTGGCCACCGTGACTTATAAACATATAAGGAAGTTTTAAACACGTTTTTGAACTTATTTGAAATTAGCTTTCCCTTGTAATGATTTTAGACATTGTGCTCTAGGCAGTATAATAATAATAATTTCTGTGTAAACACTTATATATCACAATACAACTTTTGGGTTAAACAAACAAACAATAAATCAAACATAGAGCCATGCTGACATTCATCCCAGTTGCAGAGTGAAACCATTATTCTAACAGATTTTGGTCTGGAAAACATTAAGATTTCTTTAGTTCTCTAATCAGTCAGCAAGTGGTCCTGATTTTTTTTTTATGCTGAGCCACCATTATCTCAAGGGAAATTGTGCAAAAGTAACCATGACGTCTGTAGGTGTGGCATGGAATGTCTCTAGCTGAATGTTACATTATCATGGAGTTGCAGAAAAACGAATAACTTATTTTACTTACTGGCAAATCATAGTAAGTAAGACAGTAACAGCTGCCAGAGGCTGTAGCATTGTGCCCTACAAAAATTACTGTAAAAGGCTGTCTTTTTCCACATATGATTTTTTCCAATAACCGTTCAGTTCAGTTGCAAGGCAAATAAACAGATGGCCACAAACTAGTTACTAGAATACCAGACCTCATAAGAAACAGAATCTAAAAATTCATTATGAATAGAAGATTAATTCAATATGTATATTTAAATCAACATCTGTAGCATAATGCACTGCATGCAGCAGGAACTCGCCAATGCCATGCTGCACAGAGGAAGCGCAGTTCCTCTTCCAGGTTCCTCTGTGGCCCACCCCCCAGAATATTCTGGGAGGCGACAGACCCCAGAATTTTAATAAATATGTGTATTCATCACCAAATAGCGTCTGACGTAGTTGTGCGAAATATGGTGAAGTTTCCCGAAGCGAAAATTCGTAGGTAAGATTTCTTCCTTTGTCTTGAATTTGTAATGTCCAGGAACTTCCTTCTATACTCCCACATGACCCCATATTACTGTCTTTTTGCTGCCTTTGCATAGCAAAGTGGCAATTACTTCCTAAATCAGGGACTCCTTAAGAAAATAGACTTTATAATTCAAAACATGGCCCATGAAAGCATTCAAACATTTATAGGAGGAAAAATAGCTACCATATGGCAACTCATTAATAAGGGAAGTGTTGCTTCGTAATGATACTGCATATGCTTATTATGTGGAATAAACAATAAGCGGCTTGCCATTGCTTACATGAGCAAAGCAAGTGTTTAAACAAAAGAGAAAAAAAACACAAACCAAAATGCAATTGGAAATATATGGGAAGATCAAAGGAAATCAAGTGCTACATGAGTTTGAGGTTTAGGATAAATCTGTTTCTAACCATATGATCTGAAAATATCTTTTCATTGAAAATCCTATCCTAATGGCCTGATTGTCAGTTAATCTTAAAATAAAACCATTTGGTTTTTAACTCCATTTGGTCCTGGAAAAATAGTGGCACAGAAAATTACAAGGGACCGTAATGGAAATAACTAAATATATAGAACTGGTTTGTGTAATGTACACTACAGACATTCTTCTCACACACAAATGCTATGTGGTCCTTGGAGCAGGCGGGGGACATGGAAATCCCTCAGTCAGACCTCCAATAGTATTTTGTAGAAGAGCGCATCTCACTCTATGCGGACAATATACTATTATACCAGGATAACCAAGGCAACTCCCTCCAGGCTATACAGAGCATAGTGGACCAATTTTTTCAGGACTAAAAATTAATTCGGAGAAATCGAGCATATTCCCCATTGACACGAACATTAATCTCAACTCATTCCCCTCTGGTCTGTGTGGACTCCTTCAAATACCTTGGCATTGTGGTCCACAGAAACCTAGACGCTTTCATACCATCTAATCTTGAGCCAATCCTCACCAATATGAAAGACAAACTGAAAGTGTGGGCTAACCTGCCCATTTCAATCTGGGGCAGGATCAATTTCCTAAAAATTATATTCCTTCCTAAATTCCTCTATATCTTCCACAATTCCCCAGTTCCAATTCCCCGCACTTTATTTACCTCCATTGAAACTGCCCAATCAGCCTTCCTCTGGGCAAATAAGCCCCCCAGGTTTTTACGGGGCAAAACTAAGGACCTCAGTCAGTGAAGGTGGGCTGGGCCTCCCACATACTTTTACTCACTGGCAGCCCAGATCTATTATGTTCACTGGTGTCTCAATCCAGACCTATATAACCCAACTTTCCACTTCAGGCCACTCTAGCAAGCTCAACACTCACACTAACATTCCATTCTGCAAACCCCTGATTTACACACAACACACCCAGTTATAACCACCCCCTACAAAGCATGGGTGGCAGCACTTATAGTTTGTAACCTTGCACTACCTCTCCTATCACCTTATGTAACTCTATGGGGAAATTCCTTTCTCCCACACTTGCAACACATAGCAGCGTACAAAATCTGGCCACAATGGGGTCTACGCACACTAGGGTACTTCATAAGGACGTAATGATACGCCCCAGGAACTAAATTAAAAATGCTCAAACTCAGGAAGCTCTCCCCTGGTTCTCCTACTTTCAGTTGAAACAGGCTGCTAATACCCAATTTCAGGGACACACCAAGGACCTTACAGTTACTAAGATAGAATCAGCCCTTAGAGCCACCTCCAACAGGAGACTTGTCACTACACTATACTCGACTTTCCTAACTACCATTAAACCTCCATTTAATGCAGTGGGTATAGCCTGGAACAGAGACATCCCAGAGTTAGAGGATGATGATTGGGAAGAGGCAACTGACAATGCCTATGACTACTTGGTCTCAACCAGAGACAGACTAATTCAATTCAAAATTCTACACAGACTCCATTTAACCCCAACTAGACAGTTCTGTTTGAACAAACGCAACTCACCCCAGTGCCCTAAGTGTAGAGCCCCAGATGCACCTTACCTACACCTTGTGTAGTCATGTCCCAGAATCCAAGCCTTTTGGTCCCAAATTCATACCTACATTCAGGACAAAACAGCACTGCCTAAACTGCTAACCCCCAAGGTATGCCTCCTTGGTGTAGTGGAAGAGGTTACCCCAAGGGTGACCATAAGAATACTTTTCCGTACCTTACTGTTCTATGCCAGGAAATGTATCCTCCTGAACTGGATGTCCCCCCCAACCCCCCACACTCAATGGCTGGCTGAACTTGTTCAAATCAACACTACCCCTGATACAACTCACCTATGCCGCAAGAGGTTGTCCCCAGAAATACCACCTGGTGTGGCGAGACACAGAGGAACCTTTATCTTAGAAACACCAAACAAGCAGGGGTACAGCCATATACATCCACTGTTCTGGCTGGCTATGGGTAATAGGTACAGATTTATAGCTAAACTCACTACTTGGGGGGGAGGGGTAGCTAGAAATAGGGAAGTATCTGGGCATTTGAAGAGTATACTAATGTACGGGAACTCAAAATGCATCTGTTGTAAGGAGATTACTATACTCATTATGGAAAAATGAATGTTTTAATGTTTGTTTTGTTATAAAAATGCAAAATAAAAACCTTAAAAAAAAAAGGCTCTAAGTTTGCCCAGGAGCAGTAACCAAGTGCAACCAATTCAGCAGTAAGCATTTATTGGTTACCGGTTTAAAAACAAATATCTTATGGGTTGCTATGGTTTACTGCTCAATTTGTTGGACAAACTAATGGGGTTATATAAGAAAAGGCACTACATTTGGGCAGGTTCATTAACCCACAGCAACCAATCAGCAGGGAGAATTAACCAATGCAACCATCTTATTAGCTGCCATGGGTTACTTATACACATATGTATATACATATGATGGTTAGTGTCTTTTATTACATATGCGGGTAAGGTTTACATGCACATTCACACTATCATCAATGTTATCATGATCCTTCTTGAATGTTTTTGGAAGGAAACAGTACCCGAAGGAAACCCATGCATACATGGGGAGAACATTAAAAACCCTAGTTGAAGACGGTGCCCTGGATGGAGTATTGACCTAGGACTCCAGCACTGCAAGGCGGCAATGCCAATAACTGCAATACCGTACCACCGACCTCCTGGGATGTTGTCCGTATTTCTAAATTAAAAGCATTAAATATTGTTAACAGCAGGGGCGTAACTACAGAGGAAGCAGACCCTGCGGCTGCAGGGGGCCCAGGAGATATAGGGGGCCCCATGAGGCTCAAATTCATACAATTTCAATACATTTTGGTAAAACAGGACAACCTCTGGATATGTAAGGGGCCCTAAAATTAATTTGCTGTGGGGCCCGGTAACATCTAGTTATGCCACTGGTTAACAGGACTGTCAGAAATATATATTTCAAACAAAAAGGTAGCTAAACGTTGTCTCAGTTTTAAAAGCAACATAGGACTCAGCCATATAAAATGACACATTAAAGTTAATCTTAATAAAGCTGACTGGGATGGCTTGTAATAAATTCCAAACATATGGAATGCAGGTTAGCTTCTTTTAGTAGGCTGACCTTTAAAGCAGAAAAGAACATGGAAAAAAAATGTCTCTTGAACACTCCCTTGCAGTTAAAAGTGTGCCCATGCAGTGATGCTTTCCACCTCTCTGACAGAGCAAGAATAGAGAGAGTTAACCTGAATTGTTAGCAGAGCTTTGCTTGGAAACTAAGCCCTATGCCCATGTGAATAAGCATGAGATAATGCCTAGACTAAGGAAAAATAAAAGTTTTACCAAAGTGTGCACTACAAACAATTTTCCAGAATGAGTAATAGCAAGGATTTAATGTGAACAAACCATTGACTGTTTGCTTATGTTCATTCTACTGTTCTCAGCGCTGCTCAGTCCTAGGTCAATACTCCACCTTATGAAGCCACCAAGTCTACGAGCAACTAATAAACAAGAAAGTCTTAAAAATGTATTTGTTTTCATGCAACGTGGTCAAAAATGTTTTGTTGTTTATGTGCACACTGGTATAACATGATTTATATGCTTTTCTCATGTTGCAAACTAATGGCAGGCATAGTTTCTGTGAATGTGCCATCCTTAGGGCCTTTTGGGACACTTTAAAAGTGCAATTATGTAACCATCAGCCAGTGATAGCTAGTGATAATAATCACTTACCCTGGGTCAGCCCTGGCCTGGGTTACTATTTTTGGAGAACCACAGCATTACACAAGGGAACCTTAATAAAAGAAAATAGAGTTGTTTTAACGTCCTACACATGTGCCCAGTGTATAGTTTATATGCTATATGTAAGGAAATGTGGGGGAAGCAGGGTACCCTAACAAAAAAATTACAATCTTTTGCACGTATCACCCTGAAAAACTGAAAAGTCGACCCACGTTTTTTGGGACTTTTCAAATTTTTTGGGAGGAACGCTTATCTACTCTATTGCACTTCGCCTGGTCTGAGGTGGCGATGGCAAGTCTGGCACAAGAGGTAACGTTCATTAAAATCCACATCTTAGTGAATTTGCGTAGTTACGTCCATTCTCCAGAATGAAAATTCGTCTGGCGTTAGAGTGAGAAGTATCGCTACAGTCTATCTCCTTTGCTAGCGAATTTTCGCCAGCTTTAGTCACTTCGCAATATCCCCACCCCCAGCATCATTACTCCTTCAACATCATTGTTCCTTCCTCTGATGTCTTCAAGCCCACCCCAATATCACAAACCACCCTCAAATGCTATTTGCCTTGCCCCCTTTGTTCAGTTTTAGCTGCCGGCAAAGGTGGCAACCCTAGTTTCATCTTGTTGCCAAAGTTTAACCAATCCGCATGATTATAATCATTAACCAGATACCCTGGGCCAGTGCTCATGTTAGCAGAAACTGCATCGGCCAGGGCTCCTTCTGTATGCGCTCTACTGTGCAATTTTCTTTTAATACTTCTTCTGTTGCCCTGGGTCAGCACAATTGCACATGTGCACCCGCCAAGAAGAAGCAGAGAAGAGCATGGCATGGTGCGTCCACAGAAGTACCCCGGTGCAGTTCTCAGCTAACAGGAGCGCTGGCACTGGATAACAGGTAAGCTATTATAGTCACTTGGGGGTGCCTAACATTTGGCACCCCCAATAATTTCAACTTTTTTTCTCCTTTAATATGATACAGATGTACCTATTCTAGGCAACTTTGTATTTGGTATCCATTATTTAGTTTGAAAAAGCTTTCTTCTTCTGCTTACTTCCAGCCTGTAGCTAAAATGTTATCTGCAACTTCACTTTTATTTTATACCAGCACAAGGTCCTATGTTGTCGGCACCAGTTGCTGTCCAAAGCCGTATAGTACAGTAGAGGCAATGTTTCAGGGAGCCTTTTCAGCAGACTTGCAGACTTTTGAAAAATGCTGATTTTGAAAAGATGCCAAATCTAACTCAAGATAAATTATGGTTTTGTAATTCATACCCACATTCTTCCTTTAACATAATGAATTTGAGGTTCTATGTCATAAACCTTGATAAAGATGTATATCGAAATTCCTATATTAATATATCAACTACTATTCCCTGTCAAGGGAATAGTGGTGTGATACTCATTTTCCAACATCTAAATGTACTTGAGTTACATGTGTAACATTTCCCAAGTTCAAATTTTATAGTGTCTAATATATTTTTTTTCTGACATCTTGAAAAGATCTAAATCTAACTAATTATAGAAATTATATTTTATCTATGAATCATATATAGTATATGCATTGAAAATATAATACAATTTGATAATCAAAGGTTTAAATGTGAATCGGTGTGAAGTTTTGGTATTTTTTGTTCTCAATAATCGTAATGACAATTGTCTTTTTCTCAAATAAAGAAACAAAATGAGGGTAAACTTGTTTCCCCAGGGGAAACATTTTTTTCCACAAAAATGCACCATGCTATAGATACTGTATTCTGTCTGCATTGATTCAATCTAGGCCATTCAATCATTATGTGCACGTGTGTGCCCCAACATGGTACCTGCACCAGAAGTTTCCTCCCTGAGGGTGGCTTAGTGCTGGTGAGGAGCATTTTTAGTGGACAAAATAACTCCTACTCCTACTAGAGTGCAAGCTCAATTAGTCTGGACCTCTGGTGGGGGGGGAGAATCTTTCAGTGATAGGTGGCCTTTAGAACCAAAATCATAATTTTAAACTCAGTAGAAGTAACAAAGCCATAGTTGCTATGCTGAAGCATCTTTAATTGTATTTGTTCATTGTGAGGTGTGCATCTGCTAGGGCTAAGTTATCCTGATGCTGCACATGGTATCTACTCAATGGTTGCTGCTTTGGGTTCCAAAGATGACAATCATGTGTGTTTTCAACTTACTATACTTTTACTATACTTTTTATTCTTCCAATAATTGCCCCTGCTACAGAGCATATTGGGGAGGGTGCAGAGGCAGGCAAACCACATACCATACATTCTTCTACATTTACAGACATTTGTGGACATGGCCCTATCGGAAGGCAAAATATGTCTCATCATGATGTATCCCAAAGAAATTTTTTGTCTTGCTCTGGCATCTGACTTATTCTCTCCAATCACAAAAACATTGCATCTCTAATGTATTTAAACATATTTCTTGTTTAGCGTCACATTGTCTATTTAGGTTTTCATTCATTCAGGTCATGTTATACATTATCTAGTTGAGATAAGTCTATAGAAACTGGACTTCTGTAAAGAGTATTCTTGAAAGCTTTTTACCACTCATCCAAACGTCTTAAAGGAGAAACAAAATCCTTATTAAAAAACCCTACCCCCTACCCCACATAGACCCCCTTCCACCTCGCCGCCGCTACCCTGGGCCAATGCCTCTAACTTTTTACTTACCCCTCGGTGCAGATTAAGGGATCGGAGTTCATGGCAGCCATCCTCCGGGTCTTTGATAACAACGAGACCGGCGTGGCGTCGCATTTGCGACAACTGCCAATGCGACGGAATTGATGAAAATTGCCGAGGGGGGGTGGTCTCTTTGAGTGGTAGCCATTGTAGTAGCATTGTAGTTGCATTGTTTTGGCACGGTCCTTCACACCGCTTTCAAACCATCTATCTTCTTGGTTCTGAATATCCACATTGTTGTCCTCAAATGGAGTGTCCCGTTACCTTAATTGGCATTATCTTGTGTATCTGCTGTTGGGTCTTTTGGGAGTACCAACTTCTCAGAATCTTGCTTGACTTGAAAAACACAGGAATGTTTAGCCTGTTTAAGAAATTCAGGAAGGCCAGGATTGCTTCTAAAATTTCAATTTACAGAGAATAGCCTTGAGACTGAACCTCATCCATTGGGTTTTAAAGCAGAGCCAGGGCAGTATGCTGATTGGATTTACAGCTGCAGACCAGATTCACAATATTGGGGCTCATCAAGACAGGGCAGTAGTTTCCAATAAGCATATGTGGAGCCATGGAAGTGAATCCATTAAAAAAACATTTTATTTGAGGAGAGATGTTCCTCTTTCAAAATTAATTGCGAATTTTGGGAAGGTAGTCTAGGATTGATCCTAAAATGAAATATGTATGGGAACACAAATATTTAATGATAATTTTATAGTTTTCTACTTGGCATTTATATTTAGATTATTAATTAATAAGTTTCCACAATCTAGCACAAGCTCATAAGATTTCCCTTTAATTAAACCACTATTATGGTTATATTATGTGGCTGCAGACTGTATGTTGGAAGCTGTTCCATTTGGTATTTTACTGTGCTTTGGGGCACTGTTAAGTGTATTTTGGCACAGGAAAGCTTCCTAAGTCACACCATTTAATATAGTAATTTTCACACTTTCACAGTCAAGAGGTATAACCTGTCACTCAGCTATTTCAATCACTCACATATGTATTGATTTAGGAAAACAATCTGTTACTTGTGCTTTTCTTACAAAAATTTGGTCAGTTTTATATAAAATAAGCATATATTAATATTCATAAGTTGAATGTAAACTAAAAAGGGAGGGGCAGAAATGGTTGGAGTAAAGATGGTATCCCAGATATCAGCACATTTACTCAGATTCTAGTGAGCATGGTCAGTGAATCTCAGGAATAATCTTCTGAAACTTGTGAAACAGAGGAGACTCCTTCACACGGAGTGTAAATGTACAAGAATAATCAAGATATGTGCCTATTTTGTACATGGAACACTACAACCATCAAAACTAAAGATAACCCGCCTTTAATTAAAAAGATCCCTAAGGTAAGTTTGTTTCAATCGAAAGTTAAAGGAGAGCTAAAACCTAAAAATAAATATGGCTAAAAATGGCTAGGGGGTCATCGTAAGTTATCAAGCAGAAAATGAGGTTTGTCTGTAATATAAGCTGATGCTACAGGGCTGATTATTAAATTCTGATGTTAATTACACTGGCTTATGTAATGCCATGTATAGTAATTATCTGTATTAATTACTAATCAGCCTTATATTGTGACATTTATATTCTATGTTTACTGTATATTGTGAGTGAGCCCAGTAAATGACAGCAGCACAGAGCATGTGCAGTGAATCAGCAGAAAAGAAGATTGGGAGCTACTGGGGCATCTTTGGAGACTAGGGTTACCACCTTTTTTAAAATTCTTTACCAGCTGGTGGGGGTCGGGAACACAAAGGGGCGGACCGTGACGTCAAAATGGGCGGGCCGTGATGTCAAAGGGGGCGGGGCCGCACCACGGATGCTTAAAGAACCAAAAGAAAAGCTAAGTTCAAGGGGATTGGGGGCAGACCGAGGGCTCTTTTTAATCGTATTACAAATTTACCGGCAGCTACATTGCACATTGCACTACATTGTATTTTACCGGCCGGGTGGCAACCCTATTGGAGACACAGATTTTTACTGCTAAAGGGTTGTGGTTGCCTTAGGCTAGTACAGAAGCCAATAACATAATGTACAACATTTCTACCTACTTCTTTAATTAAGCTTTAGTTCTCCTTTAAAGAAAAAAATTAAAGAAAGAAAATGCTTTTGTTGTAGAGCTCATCCAACTGAGATGCTTCAATCAAAAATGATAGCAGATACAATGGTCTGATGGTAGGCATGATGGTAGGCACATAAGTAGATAAGGTAGACTTAATATAAACTGCAGTTCCTTCCTATACCCCTAATGTACATTTCTTCTGTACGGTTATACCTAATCACAAGCCAAGTCCATGACAAATATGTTTATTTAAATGCCACAACTCATATCCAGGCACTCTAAAGGACAGATTTATCATAATGTGAGATTAGAACGCACCACAGAAAAATCCACACACGTTCTATTCATTACTATGGGATTTTTAGTATATAGAGTATACATCTATGAGTTAACCGTTTAATAATTATGATTCTAAAAATCCCATAGGAATAAATAGAAAATGGGTGAATTTTTCTGTGTGGTGAGCTCTAATCTCACATTTTGATAAATCTGCCCTTAAGTTTTTTGCAAATTTTTTTAAGGAAACAAACTTGTTGCTAAGCTTTTGTCTCCATCCACTTTCGATTATTATTGTTCCTAGTTCCTCACTTGAATATGTATCTTGAATGATTCTGTGAAACTCCAGCACTAATCCCAGTCACATTTATCTCTCCAATTTAAAAACTGATTCCTTACCACAAGCTTCTGAACCTGTATAAAGTTCTAAATGTTCTTTACAAGCATGTGTACATGTACAATTAAATTCATTTATAAGTATTAGTTGACACTGCATCAGGCACAGCTCCTCAAGCAGCCGCAACTACATTCTAGGAAATAATGCTGCATTGTGGGTAAAACAAACATGGTGATTTGCATCCAAAATTGCACTCCGCATACTACACTGGGTTTGTATGTGACTTTTTATAGCTTCTTCTTCATTGAGTTAAATGTATTAACCCCTGTTCATCCTTAAGATCATCATCAGTCACGCCACCTACCCCGCCCCCGATGTCACTGTCCTGCCCCTGACATCACCTGGTCCGCCCCCTAACATCACCCCCCACCCCGATGTCACCACTCCGCCCCCAATGTCACTGCCCCGCCCCTGAGTCACCTGGCCTGCCCATTTTTCCAATACAATAAAGGTGGCAACCCTATTTCTTATAGTGCCCATAATGTGGGCAAATGTAAGGAAGAACTTCATGTATGTCTACAACATAGTATATAAAATACTTGAAAACAAACTCAACAATAACTGGACACCAACTGTTAGATGGTGGAACTATCTGAGCTCACAGTTCTCTACATGGGATGACTGGTAGAGGACAATCAAATACAAATTATAGTATGTTTGTAATAGGGATGCACCAAATCCACTATTTTGGATTTGGCCGAACCCCCGAAACCTTAGCGAAAGATTTGGCGGAATACCGAACCGAATCCTAATCTGCATATGCAAATTAGGGATGGGAAGGGGAAAACATTGTTTACTTCCTTGTTTTGTAACAAAAGGTCACAAGATTTCCCTCCCCGCCTCTAATTTGCATATGCAAATTAGGATTTGGATTCAGTTCGGCCAGGCAGAAGGATTCGGCCGAATTCTGCCGAATCCCGAACCGAATCCTGGATTCGGTGCATCCCTAGTTTATAAAAGAAATCTGGCAATAATTATCACACATGGTGAATAATAGTTCAAAAAGTTAAATCAAATAGAGCTGCACCACATGAAGGAGTTTAGGTCACATTAACTTTAACATGACCAATCAATTGAGCTGACAAAGACACTTTCGTAATTTTACATTGCACATTTCACAGATCTCCAGCTGTTATCAATGGCGGGGTGCACGGTAATTATTTATGTATCAAAAATCTTCTGACCAGCACTCCCTTTAAAAGTTTAATAATTTTTAATTACAGAATGACAATAAAATTATTAAACTTTTAAAGGGAGTGCTGGTCAGAAGATTTTTGATACATAAATAATTACCGTGCACCCCGCCATTGATAACAGCTTTGGAGTGCGGATACTTATTGGAAAACACATATATATATATATATATATATATATCCTTATTTATACAACCTGTTTGTATACACAACACTGTATATTTGTACAATACATTAATAACACAGACTGGGGGAATAAACATTGTAATATATATATAACCGGTTACCAAGATGAAGGGGGTTATTTACTAAAATCCAAATTTATCTCATAATAGTAATAAAATAAGCTTAACCAAACTCACATGGCCGATTTTAGCTTATTTTTTAATAAAAAAAAAAAAGCTTGATTTAAACGGATCATGAAAAAAACTCAATAAAATAGTGCAAAAACCTGAATCGTAAAATGTGTTTGAGTTTTTCTCAAAACCCCCAAAAAGGTCAGATTTTCGGGCTAAACGCACCGAAGACCACGATAACTTCAATTTGGGATAGGGTCCTTTCCCATTGACTTATACAGGACCCCGACAAGTCTGATGGCGGATTTTCTAATTCGGGCATTTTGCAGCATCGGGGTATAATATATATTGGAAAATGTGAGGTTTTTTTTCCTCGAAAAAATTAGTTTTGCCCCAAAAAATCTGAGGTTTAATGAATAACCTCCTTAGTGCTATGTTTTAAGAAACACTAGAAGAAAGAGAACCCTGTTCCACGGAGCTTACTGCAAGTAAGTAAGCAAGAGCAAAGTTCTAGAAGAAGAACCATGTTTTTTCCCATAACGCAGCAGTTTTTTTAACCAGAATTTCAGCACTGTTGTGGTTTGCGGTTAGTGTAATTTCCAGGTGTTTTGAGTTCTGCGTGTGCCCTATTCTTTAGATGCTAATGTGCTATGCCCATTGACGCAGGTTACTAGGAGAACCATAAGGGCTACCGCCTGGTCCAGAGATGGCGGTAGCTCCTGGGTTCCTCAACATCAATAGGCGCAGGAGTGGCAAGGAAAACATTTTTACACAAGTACATTTAGAGGCCCATTTATCAAATGTGAATTAAGAAATCATGTGAATTTTTTAAAATATGAATATACTCACAATTCGACAGGGAGGTTATTTAAGAAAAATTCAAATGGCTAATATTCGATTTAATGGTTCCGACCCGAAAATTCAAATCTTATTTGATTTGTATTCGATTCATACTAATTGGATTTTTTTTCAAAAAAACTCTTATGTCAGGAAGGTTATTAACATCTCCAAGCGGAACTCTGCCATTGACTTGTACATGAACTAGGCAGGTTTCAGGTGGCGAATATTCGGATTAGGACTGTTTCAATGGTCGGGGTAGGATAAATCTCAAATTCAGATTTACATTGGAATGGGAGTATTAAAATTCGAATGTGTGAATTTTTAAACTCAAAAATGCAAATTCAAATTGACTATTCGACCCTTCATAAATCTGCCCCTTCATGAAAGGAGTTTTAGTGCAATACACTGCAAAGAAATTTGAGCAAATGCAAGTTTTGCTTGTGGTTGTAAATGAGCCCCAATAAATTTAGTGTATGTTCCTACAAGTATCTTTTGCATTCTTCTTTAAACAGACATTGCTATGGAAAGATATGATGTCATATGCTTTTAAAGCACTAATTTCAGCTACAAGCATATTTTACCTTAGCTGTTTTGCAAAACAATTTAACCTTAAATAGTTAAGAATTTTATGACAAATAGCATGCCACCTTGCTGTACAATTTACGGCGTGGTTTCCCCTTTAATCTACATGTTTATGATAGATGTAAAGTTTGAGTTTTCAAACACTTTGTCTCTGTTCTACATTTTTTCTTTTATACTGGCAAAATAGCCAGGACTTGTATGAGTTCAAATAAGCACATGTCAGTTTCTCTGTTCCCAAGCTCCACGTCCAACAATCGGTTTTTGGAAAAAATTAAGTAATTTTTGTCCGTGCATATTCATGCATATGCTCTTATAGCACAGCAACTTTAATTAATACATCATAAAATCATAGCAAGAGAAACTGCTTTAGTGTTCCGTAGCAACTGTAACATTTGTTTGTCCGACAACCTTTTCTGGAAAACTACATGCACTTCAGCAGAGCCAGCTCTCCTCTGAAAGTTGGAAATGTCACAATAGATTTCAATAGCAGTGTTACAAAGAATGATGTGTGCAATACTGACAACAGCTAGAGCAGGGATCCCCAACCTTTTGAACCCGTGAGCAACATTCAGAAGTAAAAGGAGTTGGGGAGCAACACTAGCATAAAAAATCTTCTTGGGGTGCCAAATAAGTGCTGTGATTAGCCATTTGGTAGGCCCTATGAGGATTGTCAACCTGCATTGAGACTCTGTTTGACAGTACACCTGGTTTTTATGCAACTAAAACTTGCCTCCAAGCTTGGAATTCAAAAATAAGCTCCTGCTTTGAGGCCTCTGGGAGCAACATCCAAGGGGTTGGAGAGCAACATGTGGCTCACGAGCTACTGGTTGGGGATCACTGAGCTAGAGCATCATTTCATGTTTTTACCCGTCATTTTGAATAGATGCAAAACAAAACAAACATAGCTAGGAGTGCAAAAAGTAGAAAACAAATCTAAGAGCAATGTCATATAAAGGGAGACTAGCCCAGCCCCAAAGCATTGTGTTTTCTCACCACTGTTCTGTATTAATACACAGGTTAATTTAACTATAAAATTGTGTTGATATTCTGGGGAGGGCACGGTTTTCTTGTAGTGGTTGAGATATGCAACATTGCATTAGATGGAATATTAACACTTTAGCAGTAATGGAAGCTGGAATGCAAGTACCAAGAAGAAAGTCCAACAGCTCAGAATTTCAGCACACTTCAAAGTAAGAAAGCAATTAAAAGAGTAAAACTGTAAGAAAAGCAAAGTACACGCTAGTTGCAAGAGGCCAATGAAATAGTAGCAGAAAGAGGCAGATTATAAATTTCCTATACCGGACACTAATGAGACCTCACCTTGAACATTGCATTTCAAGTTCCTATATACAAAAACAGACATGAATACACTATAAAATTATTAGAGAATGACTAAGATGGTACATTGCTTACTCATAATAAATCATATAAATCAGGCTGACAAGCTTAACATTAAATATATCAAAGCAATTAGGTAGTTCAGGAGGGAAGCATTTTTTGAAGAAGTACAAATCTGCCATAACTAAAGGACTGAAGGACGTGTAAAACACTGAAACACGATAATGAAAATGCTTAAAGTATTATCAGGAAGCAGTTCCTTACAAAAAGAATAAGCAATCAGAAGACCAATAAAGTAAAGGTATTAAACAATGTAAAAAAAAAACTATGTAAAGCAATAAGGATGTTCCCACTTTGTAGAGATGTGACTATGTTGAAGAATTGGCCAACAAGTGGCACGTGATGTTCAACCTTGTCAAATGCGCAGTTATGCAGCATTTTATAACTCTAGGCAGTCTCTACTAACGGTAATTAAGTACTCTCTTGTATTGAAAAAGGCATTGACTTGAAGGATGAAAGCATACATTTGCCTCTATATAGATCCTTGGTAAGGTATCACCTTGAGTGTTTAACACAGTTAGGAAGGCTATAAATGGACTGAATAGAATATGTAAGGATCGGACACTGAACTTAAATAATCAGATGGGAGCCTGTATGGTGGTGAAACAGGGGTCTAACCAAAAATAGTGGTACCAAGTCTTAGAGACATGTGAAAGAAAATAAGGTTTAATGAGGCAAAAACTAAACAAGTAGATGATGAAAATATTAAATAATATAGCAGTCGGAATCAGAAGATGAAAACAGTGTCCAGTAAACAGGCCGTGGTCGGGTCAGGCAGCAGGCAAACAGAGCCCAGTAATCAGGCCAAGGTCACAACCGGGAAATCCAACAAGACAGGTAAGGAGGGAACAGGAGAACTGGAGCAAGACTGGGAATCAGGAACATGGGCGGGTCTCAAGAACAGGAATCCAGGAACAGGTAAGTAGGAACAGGAATCAAGGCATGGAATAACAAGATCAGGGCTAGGATGCAAAATGACCAAGCCAGGAGCTATGGTCAGGGACAGGTTTATAAGGGGTTCTGATTAGGGAGATGAAAAAAACATGAGGCTAATGAGGTGGGCGGAAACAAGGGAGCAGACAGAAAACAATGAATATGAAAATAGGACTGATCAGAAGCAGCCAGTGGCTCAATTGGAAAGTGCATAGTCCCTGGGGAAAAAAACGCAGAGTTTGAAACCCAGCAGATCTTGACAGAATATAGACAAATAAACCTAACTGTAAAAGGAATGGAACAATAAAACTATGAGGAAAGACTATGAGAGTTGCCATTGTTTTTTCTAGAGAAGAGGCATTTGTGACAGAACATTGATGAACATGGATATGGGTTGTTTAAGACAGGTTAAACAATTTCAGTTGATTTAGCCCCAAACAAAACAAGTCAATCTGACATTACAATTTTGGCAAAGGACAGTATTCCTGACTAGTTCTCAAATGATGTCTATACAATCATAGACATATGTTAAAGATTTGTTTTATATAATTAATGTATGGTAAACTATCAGTTACTCAATAGAGATATTATCCCAAGAAAGGCAGTAGGAAAAAGCATACCATGAGGTCTGCAAAAGTCAGGGTATAAAAACAGTATCTGGCCAGAGAGTTTAATAGGTTCACCCATGAAAAAATGTAAAAAAATGGAAGAAACCTAGTCTCTTGTTACAAAAGGCCAATGAATGGCAAGTCACCGAAAAAATGATTCCAACTTCAATACTAATATTACTGATTTAAAAAGACAAAAAATATATTTAGTATAGCCCACACTCCCATTTGTTTTCAGTGATGTTTTGTCACAGGTTAACCTATGACTAAGGGATATACATATAAGGGATATATAAGGCATATAACCTATGACTAAGGGATATACTCCCGAAACGCGTTAGGTTTCCACAGCAGTAACTACAATAAACCTAATCCCAAAAGTGCCGTCTGCCTGTTGAGTTTTGTAGCGTTCACAGTGGGGACACTGTTTGACTGAGCACCTGGATTGAGGGTAGAGCGGTGAGCAGTAGCGGTCTCTTTTTGTTCTTTATCTACTATGTTTTGTCACAGTTGTATCCTCAATAGGGATGTACTGAAACCAGGATTCAGTTCTGGATTCTGCCAGGATTCAGCCTTTTTCAGCAGGGTTCTGATTTGGCTGAATCCTTCTGCTTGGAGGAATTGAATCATAATTTGCATATGCAAATTAGGGAAGGGAAATCAGACTTTTCATCACAACACAAGGAAGTAAAATATTTTTTTCCTACTTTTTCCTTTCCCTCCCCTAATTTGCATATTTGTATGCAAATTAGGATTCCGTTTGGTATTCAACCAAATCTTTCACAATGGATTTCGGCCGAATCCCAAATATCAGATACGGTGCATCCCTAATACTCAATAATTCTTCTCTCATCAATTTCATTTCATTCTCTTGTTTTTAATAAGTAAACTTTTACTAGCAAAAGTTAGTTAGTAAATGTGTAGTAAAATGTGCAGTAAATGTGTGCTTTCCAAATAATCAAATCCTCTTGGTCTCGCAACAGTTTGTCTTTTATTCTGATAATTTTATGTATAAAGTTACATTGTTTATAAAACATTTCCTTATCCGTTCCTCTCTATCTCTACTTTATTTATCTTTTATTCCATGGAGAATATTTAATAAAATGCTAATATGTAGAGGCAGCCAATATCCAATTATCAGCATTGCTGATATGTTTACCAGATGCACCAAATTTGTAACTGTAATTTGAGCTCCCAATCAGCAACAAAACAGAATATGCCCCTAGTGGATAAGTTAATGGCAGAAATGGGTCCTGAGGGAAGTGGTCCTTCAATTTTTTGCATGGTGAAATAAAATATAATTCTCAGCAACCTTCCAATATTTTAAGTTATTTGAAACCGTAATTGACATAAAAAGTGGTATCTGTCAGTTGGAAATAACCAAACTCGAAATCGGATTTGAATTTAAATTCCAATTCAAGATTTATCATACCTGGACCCTGGGAACAATTCAAATTAGACTATTCACCACCTAAAACCTGCCAAATTCACGTAGAAGTCAACGGCAGAGGTCCAGTGTCCCATTTGAAGATGTTAATAGCCTTCCTGACATTGAAGTTTTTTTCGGAGAAAAAAAACTCAATTTGAGTTTAGTCGACTTCGATTCGAGTTTTCGGGTCGGTAATATGAGTTTTAGGCGTTCACATTTTTTCTTAAATAAACTCCATGTGAGTATTTTCAAATTTATTAGAGTAAAAATTTCACATGAATTCAAAATTCGGCCTCTAAGAGTAAGTACAAGAGAACAGAATGGTATATACACTTCTTTCAACTGAAAATACTTTTACAAATAGCATAATGAAAAGTTGCTTAAAATTACATTTTCATGGCAGGTTTTTTGGGTGGAGGATCTCTTGAAAACATGAAAAATATTCCATTAATAATATTTTTTAAAATGAACACATGGGCCAATTATAGAAAAAAAGTAAACATTACAAGAGCAGGATAATAATCTGTATAATTTTGGGAAAAATAATAACCACTTTATTACAGTTAAAGTATTATTATGTATTAGTCTAATATAGACAACTGAACTAGAGAATCCTCACATACAATAATCGTACCTAGCCTCAGTTTCATATTTTGACACTTAAGTTGACTATGATTACCGTATATACTCGAGTATAAGCCAAGTTTTTCAGCCCCCAAAATATGCTGAAAAACGCTACCTCGGCTTATACTCGGGTCAAGTGCAAAAACGGTCGCCGGCGTCTAAGAATAGTCGCGGCGTCCAAGAATATTCGCCGGCATCCAAGAATAGTCTCCAAGAATATTCGCCGGCGTCCAAGAATGGTTGCCGGCATCCAAAAACGAGATGCTGGCACCTCCAATGGGAGCAGAAACCCTAAATTTTTTGATTGAAACTTACCAGAAGCTGCTGTATTTCTCACCCTCGGCTTATACTCGAGTCAATAAGCTTTCCCAGTTTTTGGAGGTAAAATTAGGTACCTCGGCTTATACTCGGGACGGCTTATACTCGAGTATATACGGTATTATATTTAGCCCACCATCACATAGGGGTCTATTTACTAAAATTCAAATTTTCATGAATCAACATTTTTCTCTAAAAATTCATATTTTTTTATTATTTCTTTAAAACTGGAGATTTATAAAGTGCAAAAACCATGAAAAGCTGTAATACAAATCTTCGGCACGTAAAAGCAGTCAAGGTTCTATACAGTATGAGTAAACGAGAGCTGCGCTGAACCTATTCGTCTATTTTTTAGCCATTTGGACTTTTAGACATTCTCAAGGTGTTTTTCGGGGGATCTTTCAGTGTTTTCTTTTCATTAATGGTTTTTATATTTGGATCTTGTAATAAATTACAAGGCATTCGTGATTTTAAAAAATCGAGTTTTATCATAGTTTGAAAAAACTCTACAACCACTAAAATGAGAATGCTGATGGGCCTCTCCATTTTTGGTGTGTCTAAATCTTCCCAGTAACTAGTTGTATTTAGCATCTGGTTAGGCTTACATTTTGTAATTCAAAATCAGAAAAGCAGGGGCCAATTGTTGACTTTTGTTAGGACCAATCAAAATAACCTACTACTGTATATACTTTTTTTATACACTCCGGTATCCCTGGCCACCCCAGTCTGGCCATCCCAGTTCCACTGCTGCCAATTATAAACTGCAGAGTGGCTGCGTAGTCTTTCTGCACATAGTGAGTGTATATGGCACCTGTTAGGTCACTCTTAGGCGTCATGTATTCTACAAATGGCTGCCACATCACAACTCAAACAGAGTGGTTGGTGGCTACTTCCATAGTAACGTGGGCCAAGTGTCATTCCTTTGGTAGTGGGTCTTTCTTAAGGCAATCTGTACCCTAAACCGGTAAAGAAGGAATACCAGATACCTTTGAAGCAGATTTAAAGGAATGGTTATAGTTAACGTTATAAGGGCAAATTTAGTAAAGGGCGAAGTGGCGAGTGACGTCATTTTGCCACTTCGCCGATTTACTAACGGGTGCTGGCATAAATTCACTAGCGAAGTGGACCTACCCTAGTGCTACTTCGCACCCTTGCGCCAGGCAAAGTTGCGCTATGGCAAAGGGACGTAACTACGCCAATTCACTAACTCGCGGATTTTCGCGAACGATACATCTTGCGCCAGGCTTTACTTCTCCACCTCAGACCAGGCAAAGTTCAATAGAGTAGATAGGGATGGTTCAAAAAAAGTTGAATTTTTTTTCTAAGTCCCACAAAAACGCTGGTGTCTTTTACTTTTTATAGGGTGATAGGCTAAAAAAAGGTACCCACCTTCCCCCCTACATTTGATAACATATGGCACCTAAACTATACAGTGGGCACATGTGTAGGGCATTAGAATACATTTATTAAGGTTCCCTGGCCTTGTGTAGTGTAATGTGTTTTCTGCTGCATATATGGCCATTGTACTGCACACCGTATGCATTTCCGATCGCTAGCGTAACTTCGAACCGCCGATTGTAATATCGCTAATGCAACTTTGCAACCAATCGGTAACTTGTGCGCAACTTTGGATCTTCGTTAATTTGTGCAGCCCTGTCGAATCTACGCCTGGCGAAGTGCGGCGAAGGCAACATTGGTGCAAATTCGGAGGTAAGTAAATTTGCCCCATAGAATGGTCAATCGGTCTTCATTTGACCCCATCAAAAAACAAAAGCTCCATAAGGCTACACATGTATTGCTACATTTAATTACCCATCTTTCTAGTCATGCCCTCTCCTATTCATATTCCAGTCTCTTATTCAAACCAATGCATGATTGCTAGGGTAATTTAGACCCTAGCAACCAGATTGCTGAAAATGCAAACTGGAGAGCTGCGGAAAAAGATTTAAAGAACACAAAAACCACAAATAATAAAAAAATTAAAACCAGTGGCAAATTGTCTCATAATATCAATCTCTACTTCATACTAAAAGTTAACTCAGAGGTGATGAACCCCCTTTAAATCTCTACATGACCTGCACTTGATCAAAGCTTTTGCTTTATCCCTATTCTTTATAAAGATTAAGTTAATAGTCGAATAGGTTACCTAATTTACATGTAACGTATACTAATATATAGAATTATTGGAACATCGAATGCTTTTATTTCCTTTCTTAACTTTGACAATTACAAAGATATAAGTCAAACAAGGACTTATAGGTTACAATTCTGTGAGATGTTCTAATCTAAGAAAAAATAAGTTATCTGTACATTATGGCAGCTGGTGATTTAATGTGTTCTTTGAAAATAGCATATCAGCAATATTGTTTGTTATGTTAAAAAAAGACGCATATTTTATTCAGTCAGTTTCTACACACCAGAGGATGCCAGAAATATATTATTATTACTTTATGCAAAATAAAATAATTGGCAAAGGAATATGCAAAAACTGTATAAAATTGCTTTCCAGCAAAACCAGTGGACATCATGTCATGTTACCCAGATATACTACAACCAAGGAGCTGAATAATTATACCTGTATATAAAATATAGCAATCTATAAATATTTAATGTGGGGAGATAAAAGGGGGTGCAACTTTAGTCTGTATGGTTTATTGTCACAAAATAAGCAAGTTGTTGCATGTCAATATGTCAGATATTAAACAGAAAATGTACAAAGTAGTTAGTTATCAGGCTAAAACTGAACTACTTGAATATTCTTAAGAAGTAATCATTGTTTCCTGATAACCTTTTGCTTGCTCCAAGATTCACAAAGGATATATATGATAGCCTCTTAAACTTACAATATCTTCCTGCTTGATAAGTTATTTCTTCACCTCATCAATGCCACATTTTGAAGCACAGTCAGATGACCACCAAATATCTAAAGTGTCCTAAACATACAGAACTTACTCCTGTATCTTTCTATACATACCACCTTTTTTGTATTCCAGTGTGAATTCACTGTTGTTGACCACTCAATTAAGGGATTCTTAATAACAGAACTATAGTGTCAGCTATAGTTCGATTTAATTAAAGATTTAACTTCTAAGTATGAAATCTAAAGATCAGTACCTTGTATTTGGAATACATTAAACTCATGCTGTATCAGTATGTTGTGCACATGCTTAAAGGTTCCCTAAAGTCTTTTAAAAAGTGAATGTTTCTGAATTCAGAATCCAGTTTGGTATTGTGGGGCATACTTTAGAATATCCCATGGGTATTGGCCTTGCAATCTATTTATGTACTATTGTACTGATGTGAGTTTTTTATCCATACAGTGCTGGATTAGCCCACCAGGGTATCAGGAAAACTCCCAGTGAACCAAGATGGCAATGGGCCGTCCAGCCCACCCAACCATTAGGCCTTGTATGTATATCTAGCTCACTAACTATTTCCCTTTGGGGACAAAAAGGAAAATCAGAGAGAAGCATTAATAAACAGCATATATCAGATATATGTACCATGTTAAATGATAAAAGCAACCCTTTACTGTTAATTTCCAAGCTCCAAAGAGAAACTCGTGCTACAACACAACATTTTCCTCAGCTGAAATGAGGAAAGGAATTTTGAATATTATTGAATATAGCTCTCCCTGAGATAACTTTGGAGATCAATACACCCATTGCTTTATATCTATATGTTCTAATCATTACTAAAACATAAGAAACAAAATAAAATCATGTATCTTCCTCACAGTACACTAAAGTCCTCATACTTCTGCTAAAGAGGATTTTATGTACTAGAAATGCTAAGATCTACAAATTTATATGGCTCATAATAAATGTTATAAGCAGCACATGCAAATGAATTTTAAAACAGTGATATACAAACTTTCTGCAATATCTGCCTCAAACTGTTAATTACAGTTTTACGCAAAAGCTGGATGAAAAGCAGAATTCAATCCTCGTTTATTTAATGGGTTGCAGTTACCAGAATTGGAAGACTTTCCAAACGTAAGCCTGTTTTCCAGATGCTCTTTTTGCAACAATCACCATTATCAGGACGTTTCCTGTTGAGACTTGTCATGGGAATAATAAACAGCTCCTTTACTTGCAAACCTAAGTGAATTCTGACATTGCTGTTGGATTTCTTTTTTTCCTATTGTTTTAATTTTAACATGAGGTGACATCTCAGTTTAAAGAAACAGGGTCCTTACCTTCACTCCAAACCCTTTAATGAACCTCTGTTTCAAAAACGAATTTTAGAAATATAGGTATGGTACCTGTTATCCACAATGCTCGGGACTACAGATGTTATTAAACATTCAGGGGCAGATTTATCAAAATATGAGGAATGAATGTGATAGGAATGAATAGAACATGGGTGAGTTTTTATTTATTAAGCTTTAATCTCACATTTTGATAAATCTGACCTTAAATAAAACTAATAGGATTGGTTTGCCTCCAATAAGGATTAATTATATCTTAGTTGGAATCAAGTACAAGGTACTGTTTTATAATTAGAGAGAAAAATGAAATTGTTCTAAAAAATGTAATTATTTGTTTAAAATGGAGTTTACTGGACATGGCCTTCCTGTAATTCGTGGCTTTCTGGATAATGGGTTTCCAGATAACACAATTTTGTCATAATATTTAAAAGTGTAATAGAAAGTCAGGTAATTTATTATCCTTATGGAGAAGGAAAGGCAAAGGGGGCGCCAAAGGTTAGGCACTCCCAAGTGAATGTATTTACTTACCTGAAACCCAGGGCTGGTGCTCCTATCATCAGAAAACTGCACCAGCCCGGGGTTCTTCCAGCAAGTACTACAGAGCAATCCTTTTCCTGCTTCTCTCTGAGAAATTTGAAGAAAGAAGAAGCCGGAAGATGATCAGCAGGAGCAGTGACCAGCTCCATGTTGTAGCTGTAATGGAAATGGAAGGTTTCCAAGATGGCGACGGCGTCAAAGATGGCGACGGCGTCCAAAATGGCGACTCCCGACCTCACCGTGTGGATCCTGTTGGTCGCGGCTCTATGACGCCTTCTTCCTCCCGTCTGCCGATTGGTCGCCGGCGACGGAATGGTCGCCGGCGTCAGAATGTGCGCCGGCGTCAATGCGTCAGCGTCAGGACGTCGGAACCAACGCCTTGACGCCATTGCGTCCGAATTGGCGCCAAAACCTGGCCTATATTAAGCCTCTGGACATTGCTATCATTGCCCAAATATAGGTCTTAGCTTGTGTATTCCTGGGTGTGATTATTGCTATTGATTTCTCGTGTACCGACTCCTGCTTGTCTTTTGGATTGATTCTTCGCTGCCTGAACTGAACTTTTGCCTGGACTTCGACCATTCTCTCGTCTCATCCCTTTGTACTTCGATATCGGCTTGCTACCTGCCTCCTCCTTGGTCCTCACTCCAACTGCGCATTCAGGCCCTTACAGTATATTTGGGCCATGGACCCGTCTGAGGAGGCCTCTGCTCAGCCTGACTTTGGGAGAGCTTTCCGAGGAATTGCCTCTCGCATGGAGGCCTACGAAGCCCGGCAGACCCACTTTGGTCAAGCTCTTGAAGCTATTCTCACCCACTCTCACCCACGGTCCAGGTTCCTGCTGACGTCCCGGCTATGATTCCTGTGGCACCGATTCATGTCTCTGAACCTCGCATTCCGGCTCCGCCACTATTCAGCGGTGACTCTGAGGCCTGTAGAGGATTCATAAACCAGTGTGAGATCCAGTTTACTTTGCTTCCCCATCAATATGTCTCCGAAAGTTGGGTACATCATTACTCGCCTGACTGGGAAAGCGTTGGAATGGGCATCACCGCTATGGGAGAAGGAGGATCTCTTAATCGATGACTCCAAGGCCTTTATCCGAGAACTACGCACAGTGTTTGATGCTCCTGGCCGGGCAGCGTCCGCTTCGTCACGCTTATTCCAGATTCGTCAGGGAACACGTTCTATACCTGAATATGCGATTGAATTTCGCACCTTGGTCGCTGAAACCAGCTGGAATAACGACAGCTACCATGGGCTGTCTATGCGCATTAAGGACGACCTGGTTTCCCGTGAAGTGCCCACGCGCTGGGAAGATCTTATCGCCCTGGCAGTTAAAGTGAATACCCGACAAAGGGAACATCAAGCTATTAAAGAACGGGTGAGAAGGGTTCAACCTCCTTTGGCTCCTCGCTTCCAGAGACCATTTCTTCCTAGCCCTGCTGCCACCTCTTCTTCAACTCATGTCTCTTCTCCTGCTCCCACTGAAGAGCCAATGCAGATTGGACGTGCTTGTCTTTCCGAACAGGAAAAGTTACGGAGAAGAGCTGCAGGACTGCTTATATTGCGGAGGCAAATCCCACTTCGCCCATGAGTGTCCTGTGAAGTCGGGAAACGCCAGCGCCTAGGTAAGTTTGGGGAAACTTACCTGGGCGGAATTGATCATTTTCCCCAATCTTCTGCTCAACGTTTTCTTCTCCCGGTATAGATTCAGCTTGCTTCCAAGATCATTTCCACCCACGCATTCCTTGATTCCGGCGCAGCTGGGAATTTCCTGGATAAAGTCTTTGCGGAACGTCATTCCATTCCTCTGCAAACCCTAGCTGTACCACTTCGAGTCTTAGCCATTGATGATCAACCACTCTCTTCTGCTTTCATTTACAAGTCTTCACAAGAATTATCCTTCAAAGTGGGCACCCTGCACTCTGAGAGACTTTCGTTTCTGTTGATCAATTGCCCGTCTACTCCAGTTGTTCTTGGACTCCCCTGGTTGCGTATTCATAACCCGGTCATTGACTGGTCCGCAACACAAATCTGTCGCTGGAGCTCATTCTGTCAACAAAACTGCCTTCCAGCTCAGCCCCTTGTCAAAGTTTCTGCCGTGGTTCCTAATCCTTTCATCCCTCCTGATTACCAAAACTTCACTGATGTCTTCAATAAGAAATCCGCTGAGACACTTCCTCCTCATCGGTCGTATGACTGCCCTATCGACCTCCTTCCTGGCACCATGCCCCCTCGTGGACGTACCTATCCACTCTCTCCATCCGAAACAGCAGCGATGAAAGAGTATATCCAGGAAAATCTCCTACGAGGTTTTATTCGTCCTTCTTCTTCTCCTGCTGGTGCAGGATTCTTCTTCGTTGAAAAGAAAGATGGCAGTCTACGACCCTGCATCGATTACCGCGGTTTGAACAAAATCACTATAAAGAACCGCTATCCTCTACCCCTTATATCTGAATTGTTTGATCAGCTTAAAGGTGCCAGCATCTTCACCAAACTAGATCTTCGTGGGGCTTACAATCTCATCCGCATCAGAGAAGGGGATGAATGGAAGACTGCATTTAATACTTGCGATGGGCACTACGAGTACCTCGTGATGCCGTTTGGACTCTGTAACGCGCCCGCAGTCTTTCAAGAACTAGTCAACGACATCTTCCGGGACTTGTTGGGTATCAGTGTTGTCGTTTACTTAGACGATATTCTCATCTTTTCTTCCAATCTCTTCGAACATCGGCTCCAGGTGCGGGAAGTCTTATCCCGATTGAGGAAAAATAATCTTTTCGCCAAGCTTGAAAAGTACTCCGAAGTTTCTTCTATCCCCTTCCTGGGGTATATTATTTCCCAACAAGGTTTCAAGATGGATCCAACAAAGGTTTCTGCAATTCAAGACTGGCCGCTCCCCACCAGCACTAAGGCTATCCAGAGGTTTATTGGTTTTGCCAATTATTACAGGCAGTTCATCAAAGGCTTTTCTTCCAAGATCTCCCCTATTCTCTCCCTTATTCGAAAAGGGGGGAAACCTCGATGTTGGCCCCCTGAAGCCTTAGAAGCATTCAAAACTCTCAAAGACTCCTTTTCTTCTGCCCCTATCCTCAGACATCCAGACCCTCTTCTTCCTTTCTTCATAGAAGTTGATGCTTCCGACGTCGGGGCCGGGGCTGTTCTGTCTCAAAGATCCTCACATGATAGAAAACTGCATCCCTGTGCTTTCTTTTCTAAAAAGTTTTCTTCTTCTGAACAGAACTATGATGTGGGAAACCGTGAGCTGTTGGCCGTCAAACTGGCATTAGAAGAATGGAGACATCTGATAGAAGGCTCTTCAATACCAGTCTCTATCTTCACCGACCACAAGAACCTAGAATACATCCAATCCCTCAAGCGCCTTAATCCCAGACAAGCTAGATGGGCTCTTTTCTTCTCCAGGTTCAACTTCATTATTACTTTCCGCCCGGGTTCCCGGAACAAGAAGGCTGACGCCCTATCTAGAAGTTTCCTTCCTGAGGATATGTGTTCCGAGGATCCCGAACCCATTGTGCCTTCTACCAAAATCATTGCTGCCTTGCTTCCCACCATGGCTTCCCAGTTATCATCGGCTCAAACCTCTGCTCCTGACAATACACCTTTGGGACTCGCATTTGTTCCTCCAGAACTTCGTCAATCCGTCCTGTTTCAATCCCATAATTCTAAACAGGCTGGTCATCCTGGGATCAAGAAGACCACCGAACTTCTGTCTCGTTTGGTCTGGTGGCCCTCTCTCCGGAAAGACGTTAAGAACTTTGTCTCTTCTTGCTCCACCTGTGCCACCTCTAAGTCCGGTCACTCCCCTCCTAAAGGTCTACTTCTGCCGTTACCCATTCCATCCCGACCTTGGACTCATCTGGCGACGGATTTCATTGTGGATCTTCCTGTGTCTCTTGGGTATACGGTCATCTGGGTCGTGATCGACAGGTTCAGTAAGATGGCTCATTTCATTCCTCTACGCAAGTTACCTACTGCTCAAGAACTTTCAAAACTATTCATTCAACATATCTTTCGTCTTCATGGATTTCCGGCTGAAATAGTTTCCGACAGAGGTTCCCAATTCGTTTCTAAGTTTTGGAGATCGTTATGCAAGGCTCTACATATTTCTCTCCAATTTTCTTCTGCCTATCACCCTCAATCCAATGGAGCTGCAGAGAGGGTTAATCAAGCACTGGAACAATTCCTTCGTTGTCATGTATCCTTATGTCAAGATGACTGGGCAGATTTACTTCCTTGGGCTGAATTCGCTCATAATAACTCCATGCATGCTTCCTCTGAGAGGTCCCCATTCTTTTGTGTATACGGCCTAAATCCTCTTATATTTCCTCAAGACCTCCTTCTTACAAATGTTCCCGCTGCCAACGATCAAGCCGCCCACATGCTCGCTATCTGGCTCTCCACCAAAGCCAATTTGGAAAAGAGTTCCCTCTCTCAAAAAAAAATTTGCCGATAGGAAAAGGATTTCGTCTCCTCAATATAACCTTGGTGACAAAGTCTGGTTGTCTACTCGAAACATTCATCTCAAGGTACCCACTCCCAAGCTTGGTCCGAAGTTCATTGGTCCTTTTACAGTTATCGAAATAATTAATCCTGTGGCAGTTCGGCTTCAACTTTCCCCTGAAATGCGGGTTCCCAATGTATTTCATGTTTCTCTTCTCAAGCCTGCAACATCATCTTCTTCTTCTTCTCCCACTCCTGTCCTTGTGGATGGTCATCAGGAGTTCGAAGTCAAGAGAATCTTGGATTCCCGAATTTCCAGGGGTGTGTTGCAGTACCTCATTGAATGGAAGGGTTTCGGTCCTGAGGAGTGCTCCTGGGTGAAGGATTCCGATGTCCACGCTCCTTTTCTTATTCGAAAATTTCATAAGCAATTTCCTTCCAGTCCCTGTCATGGTGGTCCTGAGGCCCCCCCTAAGGAAGGGGGTACTGTAATGGAAATGGAAGTTTTCCAAGATGGCGACGGCGTCCAAGATGGCGACGGCGTCCAAAATGGCGACTCCCGACCTCACCGTGTGGATCCTGTTGGTCGCGGCTCTATGACGCCTTCTTCCTCCCGTCTGCCGATTGGTCGCCGGCGACGGAATGGTCGCCGGCGTCAGAATGTGCGCCGGCGTCAATGCGTCAGCGTCAGGACGTCGGAACCAACGCCTTGAACCATTGCGTCCGAAATGGCGCCAAAACCTGGCCTATATTAAGCCTCTGGACATTGCTATCATTGCCCAAATATAGGTCTTAGCTTGTGTATTCCTGGGTGTGATTATTGCTATTGATTTCTCGTGTACCGACTCCTGCTTGTCTTTTGGATTGATTCTTCGCTGCCTGAACTGAACTTTTGCCTGGACTTCGACCATTCTCTCGTCTCATCCCTTTGTACTTCGATATCGGCTTGCTACCTGCCTCCTCCTTGGTCCTCACTCCAACTGCGCCTTCGGGCCCTTACAGTAGCTCCCACCCTTTCCTGCTATAGTCAGTTGACCCCAGTGGTGGCTAATAAAAGGGCAACCAAGTTTTACTTTGAAAGCAGCAAGTAAGTTGCAGGTAAAACTTAGTCCCTTTGTAAAATGTATATTAAAGCAATGCAATTTGAGAGTAGGACTGGCCAGATATGGGATGACTTTGACGTAGTTGACCAGTCATACCGGGGATGTCTTTGAGCTTAAATATATTGCAATATATGGACAAACAATCCCTGTTTTTTTTAAAGGGTAAGGCATTTTTAGTAGCTTAAGGCACAAAATGTTTCAATGTCCTTAATATATTAATAATGGGTTGAGTGTAGAGGTTCTCTTGAATTTGTCTATATATATATATATATATATATATATATATATATATATATATATATATATATATATATATATATATATATATATATATATATATATATAATGTCAAAGCATTTTAATGAACAATCATATTTATCACTTTGATTAATGTCCCAGTCACACAATGCGCTTGCCTGCTTGGTGGTAATGAAATTATTAGGCCCTGAAAAACTTGTGAGTAAAGGGGGACTTAATGATTTTTTTTTTGAGCTGTAATGAATCGCTATAGAATGGAAAAGAGCTTTGCAAGGCAAGGCATCTGTGTGTTCTCTGTTTGAATGGGAACTCCAATTTCTCCCCCACTTCAAAAATCTACAGGCAGGTTAATTGGCTCCTGGTAAATCTGACTATTATGTGTGCTTGTGTGTACGTGTGTGTGTGTGTTGGGGTCTCATCAATGATGTATACGATTTCTCAAATGCTGCGGAATATGTTGGCACTATAAAAATAAAATCATAATATTTAAATCTTTTTCCAACATGAGCAATATGAAAAGCATTTATGCTGGAAACACATTCTGCCTTCTGATTTAAGAAAAATAAAACACATTTTCTATGTGTAAACAAGCCCGTCCTTCTGTTGAGAGTGCTATGGATTACACATATACAGTTCTATATGGATCTAGGGCGCCCGGCTGACTTGGCCCGGCACTGGGTACAAGTATGGGACCTGTTTTTCAGAATGATCAGGACTTGGAGTTTTCCTTATAACTAATGTTTCATAATTTGGATCTTAATCATTTAAATCTACTAAAAAAATCATGTAAACATTAAATAAACCCAATGGGCTGGTTTTGCTTCCAATAAGGATTAATTATATCTTAGTTTAGATGTAGTACAAGGTACCATTTTATTATTACAGAGAAAAAGGAAATATTTTTTTATAAATTTGGATAATTTGGAAAATGGATGGGAGATGGCCTTTCAATAATTCAGAGCTTTCTGGATAACAGATTCCATACCTGTAGTAGTTACAGGGTATTGTGCATTAATATACAGGAAGGTTTCTGTGCTTTGTCAGCTACAATATTTAACTTACTGCACCAACAAATCAAGGTGCTACAGCAGTGTGTTGACTTGCCAGGTAAGTATTGAGCTGTGCTGTACAACCACACTTTTTTCAACAATTACTGTTGTTTTATTTGATTGAGATAAACAGTTATTTCAATGCGGAAATGTAACAAGGGTTTTTTTTTTCATTTCAATGTCAGTAATTCCATATGTTGAAACAAAATCCCCTGGTTCTGCAGGGGTCAACTACTTGGGGAAGATTTGGTTGTATACTTGGATAAATACAGTTGCACATCTACTAAGATTAAGAAATAACCTATTGCTTTTAGGACAATGTTTGCTTAGGTGGCAGCAGTTTAGCTGGCAAAGGCTCAATGACCCCTTACAGAGTTGTGTGTGTGGCCTATTTAGCATCTGCCTTTACACACTAGCCCTTGTGTATAGCTAAGGTACCAAAGTCATTGTTATTACAATGTGACACTTTACTACTTGTGCTCTCCTAATTAACAACAGCATTTAGCAAGCCCTTTATTAAAGAGAAGGCAGTATCTCGTGAAAATAAAGTCTAAGGGAAACGTATTTCCGTGGTACATGGCAAATAAATATATCTGTTACATCTCAACCTTTATGTTAATTGTACCAATTATTGTGACTGACTAATTACTAAATAGCTTCATCCTGCCTTTAGTAATATATACAAACAAGCCTCAAAATTAAGAGTTCTCATGAAAAGCTTATGCCCCACTGCAGCCAAGACTCGTATTTAAACCAACTTATTATACTTTATATTACGAGATTTCAGGATAGAATTTTCAATGTTTCTCCTTTTTTTTCCATTCTTCACTTGCAACTAATATACATCATAATTTCATCTGTGCTACACAGTAACTTTATTTAAAATTGTTGCCAAATGCATTGCTAGCATGCTGAATACTTCAATACTAACTTTTTTCCTCAAATATCCTAGTACTTGAGAATTCAAAATTACTGTTGCAGGAAAAATAAAAGTTGCTTAAATTTTAAAGTTTGGCAGTACAGGAGCCTTAAATCGCCCAATATCATTTAGGTTTGGATTTATTAAAGCTTAATCCTAAAAGAGAGTGAAACAATGATCTGAAAAAAATAGATAATCGAAAAGCCTCCAAAATATTTTCAACTCTAAAAATAAATTGTTGGATTCACTTATACATTCACTTAAGTTATATATTACAGTTATGGGAACTAGGTTTTTCCACAATTTGGATCTTCATACATTAAGGGGGTGGTTTACTAAAACTAAAATGTATCTCATATTTTTATTAAACCAAGCTTGACCAAACTCCCATTCACGATTTTATCTTCATTTGTTTTTATATTCATCAATAAAATAACTATTAAAAGTCAGTTCGGGAAAAAACTGAATAAAATTTCACGAAAACCCGAATTGTACAAATTTTACTGATTGGACACTGGAATCACTTGCATTTTTTGGGTTATTGCCGGTACATCCTAAATTTTTCAGATGATATGACAAAACCCAGCACAGACCACGATATCTTCAAATTCTAAATGGGACATCTGCTATTGACTTCTACATAAACTTGGCAGGTTTGAGATGGCAGATTTTGGAGCCTGACTTTTTGCAGCTTTTTTATTTCCATGAAAAATTAAATTTTTTGCCCATAAAACCCTGACCAGAAAAAAATTGAGGTTTAGTAAATAACCCCCTACGTCTACTAGAAAATCATTTAAAAATTAAATAAAACCAATAGGCTGGGGTTTGCCTCCAATAAGGATTGATTATATCTTAGTTGGGATCAAGTACAAACTACTGTTATATTATAACAGAAAAAATGAAATCATTTTTAAAAATGTGGATTATTTAGATAAAATGGAGTCTATGGGAGTTGGCCTTTCCATAATTCAGAGCTTTCTCATAATCGGTTTCTAGATAACGGATTCTGTGTTGATATAACACTACATTTACGGCCACAGTTGTTAAGTGAAAAACATCGACCTTTATTAGTAGAGTTTATGTTCCCTTCAATTTATGGTTTCCCAAAAACTATTTCAGAATCAGAAAATTGTGACTTACCATTACCCATTACAAGTAACCTCATGGCAATAGAAATGCCTGGCAAATGCACCTGCCTATGTTTTGGGGAGATAACTGTGATGTTATTGCTGTGCACATTAACCCTGACTTCTGTTAGTTATAACAAAAATCAATTTGCAACACAATGGTTTTTCCAGGCAAAATATATGTGTGCCATAAGATTAGGATGTAGATTACAGTGTAAATATTTGCTAAAACTTTGCATTTAGAAGAGTGGGAACAATCATATTTTTTTCTACTCCATAGACCAGTGCTTCCCAAACTGTGGGGCTAGTGTTCTCTTTGCAGCCCCAGTCTATTATATATGTCGATGCTCCCTATTAAACCCAATAACAAGCCCTATCAGGCAAATAAACTTTTTTGTGATCACTAAAATGGGGTCCATCCTTTTTGGTTAATGGTAAAACTACATGGAAAAATTTGATGAGATTTTATGGGCCAGATTTTATCTGATCATAACATATGACACCAACACACACAGCACAAGGATGCTACAAAATCTGATCCCCCCGAACTGTAAAGTCGGATGAGATAAAGTCGGATGGTTTAGTTTGTTCATGCGTTTACATCCGACAATGTATTTCAATAAAAAAAAAAGTCTTTCCGACACCATTCATTTTTATCTTGTTGGATGAAGACGCAGCATTCTCATCTGACAGTCATGTTGTGTTGGATGGAAAATTTTACATGTAGTTACGCATGATATTTATGTATCAGTCCCATTATAATTTGACCTATGCGACTACATCAGACTTGTCGGATGCATCTTGTTGATACAACACCATCTGTAAGGTTCTTTACCTGCGGCAATATACGTTCCCATGTGAGGACGTCCACGGTCCCGCATTGCGCATCAAGGAATGTTTGCACCAGTGATGGCAAAGGGCTGCATCCTCACATCTGCACTGATCCTGATGTAGTGTGCGCGCATGTGTCCAGGCCCGGACACAAGGTGCACAGTTTTTGGCACCCTTTGCTCCCTATTTAAGTGTGTTCTATCATTGCTGCTTCATTGTCTAGAATTATCTCTACTTTCTGACAAAAACAGCATTAGGCAGGCACCAATCCGGAACGTCCAACAAAAGTAGAGTCCAAGAGCCAAAACTTAAAATATAAAAATATGATACTTTATTTTACACTACATCTAAAAAAAATGATGCCTGGCGCGTTTCGTGTCACGCAGGGACACAATCATAGGCTCATATCTCTATTTCCTGGTGTATTATTCTGAATGGATTCTTCATTGTGATGTTTGCTGCCTGACGTCACCTTTCTGCCTAATGCCCGTGCTGAACCTTGGCTGTCTGTCCCAAACCGGATCTGTCTGACAGGGAGGCCCATTTATCAAAGTCCGAATTCATCTCATTATTTTCTGAAAACTACTCTGACCAAATACACACTGTTTTTTCCCCTTATCTATCAATAGATTTTCCAGAAAATTTCCTGTGCAGGAAAAAACCCAAAAAAATGTGTGAAAATTTGAATCATACAATTTTTTGACGGAAAACAACAAAATCTTCAGATTATTGCACGAAACCCAGTGTAGATCAAGATATCCGCGGGACTTCTCCCATTGACCTATTTGCAACCTCGGCAGTTCTGAGATTTTTGAATTCTGACCTTTTCCATCCTCGGGGTATAATAAATCCTGAAATATTTGAGGGTTTTTTTTCCACTAAAAATTAGAATTTTATAGTAGAAAAAACTCACAATTTTTTGGAGTTTTTGGCACTTGGACTTTAACAAATAACCCCCTTCGAGTTTTGCCAGTTTCCTAGATACTGCCTCTGGCTTCTCTCCACTGGCTCCATGTCCCATTCTAGGTGTGTCCAGTGTTAGTGTGAGCTGCTTGACAACTCTTTCTATAATCGTCACCAGGGCCGGATTTACCCTCCTTGCCCCCCTAGGCCCAGCTACTGTGCCGCCCCCCCCCCCCCCCGCACGCATTTTCTGGATGTGAATCTTTTTCCAATCAGGACATTTATGCAAAAGTGGATCAGATGGATCAACTAGCAGTTAGGCTTGTTTGAGATATATCTATATATATTCTCTATATATAGACACCTTTTTATACATAGATGCAGAGAGAGAGATGTGTCCCTTGTTTTGATAAGTTTGTCAATTGTGCTACAGTGGGCAGCCGCAGCATCAGTTAAATATTTATTATAAAATAAAAAAGTCAAATCTTGGCAGCATCATAATCTTTGTAGTTCCTATTTCTCAGCAGACATTATCCCTTATAATACATGAGTGATACTCCGAGTTCCCTGTATAACTTAGCCTGCAGCCTTGTGCCTTTATATGGTTACTGGACCCCTCAGTGACTTCTTATATCCTTATCTTTTACAGTAGGGGTTACATTATCCCTTATAATACATGATGATACTCCGAGTTCCCTGTATAACTCAGCCTGCAGCCTTGTGCCTTTATATGGTCACAGAACAACCCCGTCAGTAACTTCTAATATCCTTATCATTTACAGTAGGGGTACATTATCCATTATAATACATAAGTGATACTCAGAGTTCCCTGTATAACTCAGCCTGCAGCCTTGTGCCTTTATATGGCCATAGAACCCCCTCAGTGACTTCTAATATCCTTATCATTTACAGTAGAGGGTACATTATCCCTTATAATACAAGAACTGAAATGGTTTTCATTTTGTAGGAAGCAGGAAAGGGACATAAAAAAATCTGTAACAGGTTTAGAAGTTAGAACACTTGTGATTCTGCACCTCCAGCAAATCTGCAAGTTGACTATGACATATTTCTCTACATGGCCGATATACAGCAGATCTGCAGGGGAAATATTAAATGTACATACCAGGAACAGATCACCTTGCTGGGACACACGCAGCACAGCAGAGGCAGCAGCAGCACGAGCACAGAGAGGAGTGGGAGGAGGCGGAGCCACAGCGGGAGAAAGGCTGGAGGAGCGGTCCTAAAGCCAGCCGGATCTATCAGGAGCAGCCCACTTACAAAAGATGTTAGGGGGCGCCTTCTTGCCGCCCCTAACATCTTGCCGCCCTAGGCCCGGGCCTAGGGGGCCTTTCCCTAAATCCGGGCCTGATCGTCACATCGGCAAGTCTGACACCATCCATCAAAAGCGCTCGTGGAGTTTAGCCCTAGGGGTTTTTATAGCAACTGACTTATCAGGCTATGAGATCCAACTCTAAGATCCAAACAGGAGAAGAGAGTATAATTGCGAGAAATAGAACTGCTTGACGCAAATGATCACTGATTAAATATACCTGTTTTCCACACAAAAGAAGAGGGCCTATGTGCAAGAAATAGAACTGCTTGAAACAAAAGGCCCATAAATTAAATATACTTTATGTTTGATTTACAGGGTTTAATAAAAGTTCATTTTCAGTATTCTATTACCTGTGTCAGCTAATGAGAAAATCAGAAATGTTGAATAAAATATGCACTAAAGGTATTTTATAATTACATTCTGTTTGAATTTATGACCATCATATAAGAAATAAATATACGACTCCCAACACACTTTAATACAAGAAAGTTGATATGGCCAGCACAGGTTTTCTCTAAACAGAAAGTCATATTTATGGAACCACAAGTGCACGAAAAACGAATATCTCAGTGAGCAAAAGCTAAACCTACATAAATACATAGAAAACATATGTTTAACTGTAATCAGAACCCCCTGCTGTATTGCTTTGTTTTTTTTATTTTTTTCTTATTCAGGAAATAAACAAATCTAAACAATAGCAATATACAGTACATCTCCATCCTGCTGATTATATAAAAAAAATATGTGTTCAGGCATTTCACTTGGGAGAAATAACCAGTAAGAGTAGCAGAAATCTGAAGTGTAGCTTTGTTCATTCATCATGGCTTTTTTTGCAACAGCTCCTAAATTTGTAGCTGTATTTAGATTAATTTATCAATTGGTAATTCTGAATACTATTTACATGTCTTTAAGGATTCTTTATCCTCTCCTATATCTTTGAGATAATTAAATTATAAAAATAAGTAACTGAATCAGATTCAGATTATGCCATACAACAAAAGTTAATGTAGTGGGAAATATTTAGTCTTATTTACATTTATTTAAATTTCACCTACTTTCGACATGCATATATTCACAGCTATTTTCCAATTAGTGTGGGTGCATGGTGCCTTGCAGTGACTACAGGGAATCACAATCAGGTTCCAAGTTCTCTTATATGGAATTTGACACAAAATGAGAAAATGTAAGGATCAACATTTCAAAGAACAGGGAGAACATTTATGAAAGCTCAATGCTGGAAATTGAAAGGGATGCACCAAATTCAGGATTTGGTTCAGGATTCGGCCAGGATTTGCATATGCAAATTATGGGCGGAGAGGCAAATAGCGTGACTATCTGTCACAAAACAAGGAAGTAAAAAATGCTTTCCCCTTCCCACCCCTAATTAGAATTCTAAAAGGATTCGCGGGTTCGGCCTAATCCAAAATAGTGGATTCGGTGCATCCCTAATATATATATACAGTATATATATATATATATATATATATATATATATATATATATATATATATATATACATACATCTCCAACGGCACTCTCCATTCAAAAATATCACAGCTGGTTGCTAGCCATAGAAAATACAGTCATTCCATCAGTTCAAAGTGGTAAAATTCTTTATTCCACACTCACATCTATGCGTTTCATCCCTCACAGGGCCGTCATCAGGATGGTGTAGGAAAGTGAAATACACCCATTTAAATTGAGCGAATTGAAAAAATTGTTGATTTTAATGATTTTTACAGTAATATGTTTTAGTATGTTATGAATATGAATTATATTCACTACATGGCACTACACAAAATATGAGATTCTAGCGCTTGCACATGGCACTTTTATAAAATAGCACTTTATATTTATTTTCTGTGGATGCACTTTATACATGGCACTTTATATATCACATTGGATATATAGGGGGTTGATCCTGTTATATATGGATATGGTGATATGTTTATGTATGAGTTATTAATCACAAATTTATCAAATGTGTAAGGTTCACTGATCTATCAGCTATTCTGAGCTGGGCCTAGATAGTTAATCCGAATGAGAGGATAGATGGACAATTACTAGCACTCCAGATTGAGATATTGAAGTGGTATATTTATATAAAGTAGTTTTATCTTTAACCATTTGTATCTTGATTTAAATGTGGGATTGAGGTCTCTGGAGTGTGGAAAAGAGTGCTGGAGCTAAGAATTGGAGTGAGTGTGGAATAAAGAATTTTACCACTTTGAACTGAGTGCTTTCAACTACTTGGCTATCCAAAGCTGGTGCACCACCAACTGTAGAAAAATGCTTTGGAGTTGGTTATATCCAAATATGTAGTACTCAAAAAAAAAGAAACCACACCAGGACTTTTATTGAAAAAGTTCTTAGGTTTATTGCGATGTTTTGGCTCCTAAACTCGAGCCGTCATCAGGAAGACTTCCTAATGACGTCTCGAGTTTAGGATAATAGCTAGCACTGATATAGCAGGTATCTAGCGGAAAAACAACATTCTAATTTGAAAACTCATTACTTACCGCAACTTCTTTTAATGTCTTCTCATATGTGAAATGATAGATTTCAGGGTTTTCTCTATCTTCCAACAGATCAAAATTATATTTATTTGCTGGTAAGGCTGTCATAATCAAAGCTTTCCTTAATTCCTCAACATAGTTTGACCTCTCCATCTCCATGTCTTTTGCTTCTTGGGAAACATCTTCTTGAGAAACTACAGTATTGAAAAAATATATCAAAATTGGTATTTACGTAAACCCGGAACTAGAAGAAATAAGTGTTACTTCTCTGTCGTCCAAAAATAAAAATACACATAGTATATTAATGATGCTAAATTTCTATGCATTTTCCCCAATTCTGGTGATTTTGGGGTTTGCCAGATAATAAGGCTACAAAATGATTACCGCAATCCACCAAATTCAATTTATATATAGGTTAGTTAGTATCACTAACTTAAAGGGTTGTTCACGTCGGAGTTAACTTTTAGTATGATGTAGACAGTAATATTCTGAGACAATTTGCAATTGTTTTTTCATTTTTTTTATTTGTGGTTTTTTAAGTTATTTGTCTTTTAATTCAGCAGCTCTCCAATTTGCAATTTCTGCAATCTGGTTGCTAGGACCCAAATTACCCTAGCAATTCATTTAAATAAGAGACTAGAATATGAATAGAAGAGGGCCTGAACAGAAAGATGAATAATAAAAGGTAGCAATAAGAATACATTTGTAGCTTTACAAAAAAACTTTTTATTTTTTAGACGGGGTCAGTACCCCCCATTTGAAAGCTGGAAAGAGTCAGAAGAAAAAGTCAAAAAATTAACTATAAAAAATAAATACTAAAGACCAATTGAAAAGTTGCTTAAAATTGGCCATTCTATAACATACTAAAAGTTAACTTAAAGGTGAACCACCCCTTTAATGGAACAAGTCCTATTAATTCTAATTCAGTCTGAGATTTAAGACTTAAGACATGAAATGTCATAATAACTGAGGGTTTGCCAATTTGTTAAAGGGGAACAACTACTATAACACCATATTTTCTCAGGTACCACTTTTGAAACCTACACATTAAAGGAACAGTAACACCAAAAAATCAAAGTGTTTTAAAGTAATGAAGATATAACGTACTGTTACACCTGATGTGTTTGCTTCAGAAACATTATTATAGTTTATATAAACAAGCTGCTGTGCAGCCATGGGGGCAGCCATTCTCCATGAAAAAGGAGAAAAATGCACAGGATACACTGCAGATTCACCAGATGCTATCTGCAATATACTGTGTATCCTGTGCTTGAATGGCTGCCCCCATGGCTACATAGCAGCTTGTTTATATAAACTATAGTTGTGTTTCTATAGCAAACACACCAATTTTACTAGCGGAAGGCAACAGTACACTATATTGTCATTCTTTTAAACCGCTTTCATTTTTTGGTGTTACTGTTCCTTTAATAATTAGAATACACTTGTAAAGCACTTATTCAGTATAATAAATGACAAAAGATATGAAAACAAAATTATTAAAACAAAATGTTTAAATTATTTATTTATTGTGAATTGTTATTGATACATTAGTAATTGAAGGGAAACTACACTCATGAACACATTTCAAATCTCTATAAAAGTGTATTGTATATTGTTATTTATCTGCACAAAACAAGGTCTCTAGAGACTTTAATGGTAAAGCAAATTTCAAGATAGCACTTCATAGTTCTCAAGTACGTGGAGTTATAGCTTTCCATTTAAATATATGCTGATGTGCTCAGAGGTTTTTTTTTATCAATTTACCTGTTTACCTGAAAACATCTTCCGCATAGTATAGTACAGGATTTTAACAAGATACTTAGTACTAACAGGGATTATCATTTGATAAAACCCAATGGAGACCACGATAACTTTAAATTGAGATAGGTGCCTCTCCCATTGACTTATACAGGACCTCGATAGGTCTGAGATTTTTCCTCTTAAAATTTGAGTTTTCTACTGTTAAAAAGATTTTTGAGAATTTAAAATTCTGAATTTGATAAATAACCCCATGTCTACTAAAAAAAAATATTGAAACATTAAACAAACACAACAGGATTGTTTTGCCTCCAAAAAGGATTCATTTTTAAAAATGTGAATCATTTGATTAAAATCTATGGGATGTGGCCATCCCGTAATTCAGAGCTTTCTGGATAACAGATATTGGATCCTATACCTGTACAAGATAAAATACATTTTAAAAAAAGTTTATAATAAATATAAACTATGGCATCAAAATACATTTATTCTGAACTGATTATAATAACAGCAAATGGACAATTTCTTTTCACAAAAGACCATTTCTTTTCACCAAAATCTCATTCACAGATTTGCCCTAGAGTTGCAGCTAGTACAAGCACAGACAAGCACAAACTTTTTTAAAAGCAAATACAAGATTTTATGAAACAGCTGTCAGCAGTTGGTCCGTTTCAATTTAAAAAAAGGGGCTTGAAACATGACCAAAGTTAGTGCTGCCACCAAGCACGCACAAACAGACCACAATTTAGCTTTTATTAGAGCTTGTTAATACAGTTGATAGTAGAATATTTCTTTAAAAAAAACTACTGTATAATGGAAGTTCTTCTCAATTTTGTAATATGCACAGTGCACAGTGTAATATGCACAGTTCAAGCTGAGACCTTATAGTTTGAAACATGACCTCACACGCCATCACCATCGCTCCCAGGGTGCATATGAGCTGGTGAAAAGAGGAAGCCAAAAAGACAAAAGGATCCTATTTCTGACCACCCCAAAGACGAGGCAATAAGAAAACATTGTTTGTCTCTTTAAGGACAGAACCATATGACTACTTGTAACTGGCAATAGGTGTAATTGCTTCCTATGGACAAAACCACATGTAATACAAACAGACTTTACTTTGACCAAAAGGGAAACAAACTGATTCATAGTCTGTGTGGCCCAAGCTTTATAGTCTCAGGTTAGATCTATAAAGGACTGATGAGCAGACATTTCCAGACAAGACTCTCTCTGATTCATGCATTTCTCTTTTTACCTTTTTCTTGTCTCTCTATACAAAATGATTTATGGCCAGTAACATGCAGAAAATGTTATCAATGAGAGGGGTTCCAGCAAAGGGAATAATAGTCTTTAGACGTGTCTCTTCGAATCTTGTTATGCAGTACATCTGTTCCCAAGAAAAACACTGGAGGGGTTATAAAGCCTTATGCACAACCAATGAGGTGCTAATCAGAGAAAAACATTAAGCTATATGTAGAATATCTTATTAGATGTCTCTTGTACAGAATTTATACTTGACAACCACAGTATAGCTAAATGATTAACTATTAAAGGGGACCTGTCACCCCAAGAAATAATTCCAAATTCTTATCTATTGTGTTTTTTAAGCAAAATAAACTTTACTTACAGTATATAAGTTATTTAAATCTTGGTTGCAGTCAGTCTTGGAATTTACCACCACAGCAAGCAGGCAGCAGCCATTTTGTGGTTATTAAGACAAGCATTGTAACATCTCAAATCTTGTTTATGCACCAGAATGGGGGACCTGATGCCCATGCCTTTGCATTGCCTGCACAATTATAGACTGTGAACAGGAAGGGGGAATGTGGGAAGTGCAGCAACATGTAGGAAATGCAGAAAGGAAAGTGAAAGCAATTGCTTGCCCCGCCTCTATGCCTAAGGCATAGAGGAGGGGCAGGTAATATATGATTGACAGCTGAAATCTTTAAATACATTTACAACAAGTATGGATGTTTTAATGGAAAAAAGAATTTGGAAAGGACTTTTAATATATAGCTTTTTATGTCTGGGTGACAGGTCCTCTTTAAAGAGTGTTTTACTCAGGTCCACTGCTTATGTCTCTCGGGTATATTTAGTAAAACAAATGCAAATGTACAAATACAGTAAATCACAGCAATTGGTCATTTGGTTTTCTAAGTCTTAGTGTTCCAAACAACTCATAAATAAATTGTTAACAGAGTGCCAAGGGCTATCGCATATGTGACCTTTTACACCTATGTCACTAAATTACCTCATGAAATCTGACCTCAATCAAAAGTTACGTAGAAGCTTAGGTTGCTGACCTATCAACTTTCACTGAACAACATATCAAGCAATAACCAGAAGGTGCTTCATCTCACAAGCCCTGAGCCATAAGTCCATCACAGAAGAAAGAGAAAAAAAACAAGCTAACACTTACTGAAATACAATACGTCATTGCTTATTACAAAAAAGTCCATAGTTTAGATTCCAATTAGTTGTCCTCAAGTAGAGATGCCCCCTTCCAAAGATATTTATAATAGGGATACACCAAATCAAGGATTCGGTTTGGGCTTTTTCAGCAGGATTCGGATTTGGCCGAATCCTTGTGCCTGACCAATCTGAATCCTAATTTTGGGGCAGAAGGGAAATCACTTCACAACCTTTTGTCACAAAACAAGGAAGTCAAAAATGTTTTTTCCACTTTATCCCTTCCTGTCCCTAATTTGCAAATGGAAATTAGGATTTGGATTCAGTTCGGTATTTGGTCGAATCTTTCATTAAAGGAACAGTTCAGCGTAAAAATAAAAACTGGATAAATAGATAGGCTGTGCAAAATAAAAAATGTTTCTAATACAGTTAGTTAGTCAAAAACTGACATCTATAAAGGCTAGAGTGACTGGATGTCTAACATAATAGCCTTCATACATTACATTTTTGTCTAACTATATTAAAAACTTTTTTTTATTTTGCACAGCCTATCTATTTACCCAGTTTTTATTTTCATACTGAACAATTCCTTTAAGGATTCAGGGATTCGTTCAAATCCTAAATAGTGGATTCGGTGCATCCCTTATTTACAAACCATTCTATGTTTCCCAGCGCATACTTACCCTCACCAGTCCAGGCAGAATGACCATCAGTGAGTGCTACTGTGAATCCATCTCCCAAATCTTTCTTCCAGGCAATCTGAAGAAAATATATTGCTCCTGGGTATGATGATATGCAGATACTTCTTATTTTTTTCTCCATCCTATCCTTACTGCAGTTCTTATATAAGCATGTAATTTTATCACCATAAAGATATGACTGTAAATAAAATGCAAATGTTAGTACAGCAATTTCCTTATTACATAATACAGGTTACCTTAGTAAAACATTGCTATTATTCTTTATGTTTACATACATTGGTCATTATTCTAATCAGTGTCTGTCCAAGTTGAGCTGATTATGAAAGTTTCCTACCATGAAAAAATCATTCAAGCAACTTAGCCAGTTAGAATATATTTAAAAAAAAAACATGAATTCACCAAAAGTGGATTCACCAAATACAGGAATAAAGTTCTTGATTTGGACAAATCCCAGCATTGTTTGTTTAACCAAACCCAATGTAAATTCTAAAGTAATTTCCCAAACTGTGGGACTTGCTTGGAGCAGAGGCTTGGGAGTTGTCAGTAGACAATTTAGGATGAGATTGTGGCATAATACCTGAAGCCTGGATGACAGGTCAAGATTTGAGGCAAAAACAAATTTGCTGTAATAGATATTCTTAGAACTATGGATGAATACTGGATATAATGGTTTACTTTATCTTTCTATATCTTTCTTATATGCTAAGGAGGGCCCTGACAAAAACTGGACCTGTAAAGGGGCTTCCACTTTATAAGTCACCACTGTCACAAATGATATGACTTTAAAGACTCGTGCAACTGAAAAGGACAGTTTTTGCCCACAGATGATCACATTTTTCAGTATTTGGCAGAATCCAAAAATCCACATCTGATATCACCTTGAGAAGCTCATAAACGAGTGATGTTTAATACGAGATAAATACATGGCTTTAGCTCATGACTTACATTCAATAAAGATGCTTATTTTTTTTTCATAAAGTCATATACTGTGTAGGACTAAAGTCATTGGACACACAAAGAAAAGAAAATAAGATAAATGTGGAAGACTAGAGAGATCTGTAACTTAGCTTGTACAGCAGCTTGACTGTGGTATTGAGTGTCACGTTGGAAAACAAATAGCAGCCAGTTAGACTCCATCACTGCTGGTGGGCGGATGTTTAACACATTTGTTTTTGTTGTTTAAACTGTTTTATCACCGAAGTGAATTAGAGACGGGTCACATATACTAAACAATAATGTCCATCAATTTACAAAGGATCATCTTGATTGGGACTATGGGAGTATAATATAAAAAGTATACAAGAGTATGGAGAGAAAACGGTACATAAATTATAGGCAAATATAATTTGAGAGGTTGTGTTTTTATGTGTTTTTTTAACAAAGAATGAAATTGTATTTTTTGAGGGGATTGTAGTGAATTTAAAACATGCTTACGATACCCATTTACCACAGCACCATCCAATTAGGGCAGTGACCTTCTAATATATGAACTGTATGGTTCGATTCTGTCTTTACTTGCTCCCTGAGGAACGTTAAACCTCACCACAAACTTTCTGAATTGTGTGTCTTGGCATAAACTGGAAATGGATGCCATGGTCCCCTTCATGCATTGATAATATCTGAATGCCTATCATAAATACCAGTATTGTTAGAGCATTAGTCATGGTTATCAATATTAGGCAGTAAGGGCAAGGGTGTTGTTAGGTCCCTACTGTATACAATACACTACATTCCTCATAGAATTTTAAGGTTTTATAGGCCCTGTCCTTCAGTGCTCATATTACAACTAAGGTAATGCAGGGCCTTGTAGAAAAGAATGTGGAAGCCATTATGCCTTGTAACATCCCATATAGCCCATAATTTGTGTTTGAGGTGTGGTCCGATAAAATGTCTGATCATGTACATTTTACATTTACCAATTCTGGAAGCATACCAGACAGATAGTAGTCCATAGTTTAGCCTTCATATGGAGTACATATTAACATGAGCTGCTTAATTTTTTAGGATTCTGTTCTACTTTTCTATACCCAATTTCTTATCATGAAAATTACTTGTGATTTAAACCAATAAGTTGGCAAAATGAACCTGGATGAACCTGGATACGTGAACCACTCAATCAAACTACTTAAACTACAAACTACGTAATTAGCACTAAAGTGAAGAGCTTGGTGAACAGTAGTGTAGCTAAGTCTTGGACAAACACACATCATAGATTTTAGATAAATAAATAATATCCCAGACAAATGTTATATCTGAAATAATAAATGTATATCAACTGCCTTTTTAAAGGGCAACAAAATTACTTTTGGTGGTTCATGACAATGCATAGGACCACTACACACTTGGAGGCACATTTATTATAAGGTCAAATTTTGAATTCATGTGAGTTTTGGGTTTTTTTTTTTAAACTCTATTACATTCAAATATTAAATATTCAAAAAATTGAATATCGGAATCTCGCACACATTCACCGACTCGAAAACTCCACACGATTAGAGTTTTTAATATCAGGAAGGCTACTAACATGTCCAAATTGGTCCCTGAACCTCTCCCATTGACTTAAACATGAAAACGGCAGGTTTTAGGTGGTGAATAGTCAAATTTGAGTTTTTAATCTCAAAATTTGAATTTGAGTTAAAACTCAAATCAAGTTTGCATAATTCACAATTCGAATTTGAGAGTTTTGACCATAAAAACGTCAAAAATTCTAATTAATTTTCAGTTCGACCCTTAATAAATCTGCCCCTTATTTCATTTACAGCAGAGCAAGCCCTTTCCATTTCCATTCTTACTTTCTACATTCTTTTGTGCTAGTAATCTTTCTCATGCTGAGAAATGACCTAGGTTTTCCATGGATGGTACCAAGCCAGAAGAAAGACGTGGAGCCAGGAGAGGTAACCAATGACTGAAGTATTTGTTGCATGAACCGCTGTACATACTGAAGGTTTTGGTCATTATCATAGTGCTGGAATGATACAGTTTCGTGAGACACTACTACAAAGATAATATAGATTGCTTTAAATCAGATTTTAGGTAATAATGTGTCCACAGTGATCAAAAGCCCTGATAACAGATAGCTTAAGAGTTGCTAGGAAGTAATGGAATAATGTGTTTTGGAAGCCTGAAATCAGGTGTCAGGTGCACATCCCAGAGACATGCTCAACAACATACTGAAAAAAGAAATACTCAGCAGATAAGGGTGAACCTTTAAACTGCAAACATATGGGCTCAGCAGTCTTTTTTCATACTGTGTTTTTTTTAACTTACAACAAAAGAAAATGCTGTTGATGTCAGATATCCCATTAACCATTATAAAGACCAACATATGGAGTCCCTATGAAAAATAACTCCCTAATGTGAATTAATGGTGTTTGCGTGAAATAGGTGCATTCAGCAATGGTCAGGCCCCATGGTACACATATAGGAAAAAAAATTATTCTAAATGCAAACATAAAGAATTGACAAATTATTCATGGTTGAAATGTTGAAAAGGAAAAACTGTAGGTTAAGGTAACAAACAAGCTATTTACAGTAGAACGACCATCCTACCTTTTTCAGGAGACCAGAAAAAAATTGTGTTAATTCTGAAAAAATGTAGAATTAGGGAAATATATTAAATATTGATGGGACCACAAAAAGGTGTAAAATGAAGAGAAACTAAAAATCAGAGGATGTAAAATTAAGGTTTCACTGTACAGGCATGGGATCTGTTATCCAGAATGCTTGGGACCTGGAGCTTTCCAGATCTTTCCGTAATTTGGATCATCATACATTAAGCCTACTAGAAAATCATTTAAACATTAAATAAATCAAATAGGTTGGTTTTGCCTTCAATAAAAATTAATTATATCTGAGTTTGGATCAAGTACAGGGTACTGTTTTATTATTACAGAGAAAAGGGAAATCGTGTTTTAAAATTTGGATTATTTAGATAAAATGGAGTCTATGGGAGACGGCCTTTCCGTAATTCGGAGCTTTCTGCATAAAGGGTTTCCATACCTGCATATCTCATAAACTATGGCAATAGATATAATAAAACCCTAAGGGCCTATTTAATATGCTATGCAAAATTAGTTATGCTGGAAAATGGCAAACTGTGAAAAATAAATGGAGACTTTATAAAGATGTCACTTGGTCACCATCTTAAAGCCATAATCGTAGATCAGATGTCCCTAACCTTTTTTACCCATGAGCCACATTCAAAGGTAAAAAGAGTAGTAAACCAACAGAGTCATGGAAATACAACACTTTTCAGGAAGGACCAAGCCCAAGCAGCAATTTACTGCAAAGTGCTTTTATTCACACAACATGTTTCGGGTGTAGAACCCTTTTTCAAGTTCTCACTTGAAAAAGGGTTCTACACCCAAAACATGTCATGTGAATAAAAGCACTTTGAAGTACAATTAACGTCTGGATGGGATGTGGAAAGAAAAGCCCAACATAAAGGTATAGTTGAGTATGGGCAAAGTTTGGTAACCTCCGTGTCGCCAGCAGGCTACAGGAGGTGCTGTTTGGCAATGCACCTGGTGTTTACACAAGCCAGGAATTCAAATAATCAAGTGCTCTGGGACCACTGGGGGCCACATCCAAGAAACATTGGTGAGCAACATGTTGCTTACAAGCCATTGGTTGGGGAACATTGTTATAGACCATTATTTTTACAGTATTATCATAAAACCAGGTACCAAGTAATTCAAGAGATAGTCGATGTATTACAAAAAAAAAGTCGGAAAGCATTGTTGCCACTTTTTACACAACATTTTAGGTTATTGAAAGTTGTTGAAAATGAATGCAAAGCTTGACAGATCCACAATCATGGCAATGTCTGCTGATCAGATGGTGATGTTTGGAATATTCAACAGTTGCTAACTTGCATCTGTTTTAGAGCATTGCTCGGATGTTGCAGCAGTTTTAATTTAGTTTGCACCCACTAATTTGCTAGAATTTTGAGTGAAAATCATGGTAATTTACATCTAAAAATCACACCTATCAATATTTTATATACATAAAAATGTGGTCTATGGTGCCTCTATTTTTGGTGCCAAAAGCTTTTATACATTTAAGTAATAATTCTACATATCACTGCCTTTAGAGAAGCTCTCCAAAACCTTGCAAAATTCTTTCAACTAAACTTCCTGAAACTACAGAGTTCAATGATAAAGAAGAGCAGAATAGCAAAGAGAAGGCTGATTACTATGGGAAGCTTGTTCTCTCATACAAAAGGCCCCTTTGAAATATAGCTCTTATAATTTTCCTAGCACTCCCGTTAACCTTAAGCTTCAGAGATGTCTATAACACTAGTTGTAGGCTTTGACTTTGGAAAATGGAATTGTCTGAAGTAGAAAATTACTCATAAGTATGTAGATTATAGTGTTTAAAAATGAAAGAAATTTCAGTTTATGGGGAGAAAATATAAATCATGGTAGTGATGTGCAACTGTAAGACAGAAAGGGCAAAATATAAAGCAATTAGTTACATTCTCATAAACATAAAGTCATGTCTTCCAGAAATATGAGTGAATTACATAGAGGGTGGTTTAATGTTGGATTTAAAGAACATTTAAAATAGTTTAAGCCATTTAAACAACAAAATAGCTGTTTATATAACAGTTCAGTAATGTTCAAGATAAACAGCCCAAAACATGTCACAACCTGCTACTATATGGATTCATACAAAAACCCAATACTATCCCTAGCTCAGTGATTAAAGAATAAGTTATTTGTATGACTCTGTGGGGCACATTAAAAAAAGAGCATATTGTATGTTTCTGACAAATTTTCGCTAATAAGACAATTTGCAACAACATTGCCTATTTACTAAGGGGGTTATTTACTAAACTCCGAATGCAAAAATCACGAAAAATTGGTGATTTTTCTTTTTTTAAAACCAGACTTTTAAAATATCACGAATTTTTCAGAATTTATTAAACCCAGAGGAGGGATAAGTCAGAATCTGAAAATCTGGCATCTCAGACCTGTCAAGAAGATTAGAGACTGGAGAAGTCCCAATGATTTTTTTGCTGTGTACTGGGTTTCGTGCAGTACCCTGGAGTTTTCTGGTGAAAATTCTGAAAAAATCTTGAAAATCAGATGGAAAAATCCGAAATCTTCCGTTTTTTTTTATGCAGAGCAAATTTTCGGGAAAATGTATTAATAAATAAGTGTAAAAAAAAAAGAGCGGATTTGATTGGAGTTTGTAGCAGAAAATATTGAGATAAATTCGGACTTTGATAAATAACCCACTAAAAGACTAGCAACACACTTCTTTAGCGCATTACCTTGGGCTGGCGAACTTTCGTTGCGTTTCGCCAGGCAAACAATCGTAAATCTGCTAATTTATCAAAGTGTGACCATTTCAATTTGTCATCCTTTTTACCAAAATCTATTTCACCAGGTTCTGACTGGTGAATGAATACAATGAAAATACATTCTTAACATTATTATGTCAGTGACATCATATCCTGTATTCCAAAAAAGTCATAAGCAAAAGTTAAAAAGCTGGCGGTTTTTTATATTTAAAGCTGAAGTACTTATGACTTCCAAAGCTAAAATTTGCATGTAAGTAAATGTGTTGCACAAGACGCTTCTGATTTCACTAAGGAGTATATTGTCCTTCATCAAATACACTGGAACTGATTTATCAACATTGGGGAAACTTGCACCTGTCAGCAACTCATAGGAACCATTCCTGCCCAGGTGGCAGTAAACAACAAGAGCAAAAATGGGAAAAAAAACTTCAGCTACATTATCATTCTGAAATAATCAAGTTTATCTTCCATCTCACAGCATCTGCTTCTCTTCATTCTCTCTTCATGCAGCAGTTGGGTGTCAGATAATCATTGACAGTTAGTTCCAATATATCTTATAGGGGGGCTCCTTTTGCCTAGAAGATGTATTAGAGCTCACTCTTAAAATCACCAGAAATCCTGTCTCTCTACATGCAGAATTTGTACTGGAATTAGTAGAGTGAGCTCTAATACATCTGTATTAGGAAAGGACCCCCCCCCCCCCATAAGATATATTGGGTGTAACTGTCTATCTGACACCCAACTGCTGTAAGAAAACAGAATGAAGAGAAACAGATGCTAAGAGAGGAATAGTGAATATAAACTTGATTTTTTTTTTAGGAAAAGTACAGAATATTTAATTAATTTATTTAGAAAGTTTCTTATTTCAGTATGATGGAAATTTTCATTTTCGCGATAGTTCCCCTTTAAATAACGCCAATTTCTCAGATCACATTCCATTCAACTCAACTAACAATTTCTCTGAATTGAAAATAAATGGAACAATGTAATTCTCGCGGACATGCAACTTTTTTTCTGGTACAAAAAAAAACAGGAGCGGTCACAGTCGCAAAAGTCACATGACTGGGGCAGCTGGGAAACTGACAAAATGTCTAGCCCCATGTCAGATTTCAATATAAAGAAATCTGTTTGCTCTTTTGAGAAATGGATTTCAGTGCAGAATTCTGCTGGAGTAGCACTATTATTGGATGCGTTTTTCCATGACAGTATCCCTTTAAGATTCCCTGGACTTTGCTGCAACATATACTTCCCTTTAACTTTAAATTTCCAGCCATATGCAAATTAGCCTGATTGAAGACCTCTAACGAAGTTGCGCTAGGCATTATCGAAGTAACGCTAGATAAAATTCGCCAGAGTTTGTCGCCCTGGACTGGCATTGTTCTGACAAAGTATTAAAATGGCAGCTACCCAAACAAATACAACAGTGGAGAAAAGTGCACTAAATATCAGGCTCCTGATGTAGCTTAATTTATACCTGTTCCCTTAGGTTGACATTGTGTGAAGTGTGTCAAGCTAGGGGTTCCTACTGTGCATCTGAATGTGAGGAAACAATGGGAAATTTGCCAGGAAACCAGTAACCAGCTATTGTCCATGAGAAGTAGAACAGCAAAACTACACAAACACATAAATACGGACAAATCTACGGTTTTTAGTTACTCTTCAAATATGTGCTGATATCCATTTTTGAAATAAGTATTATTGGCCTTCACCATAGGTGTTTTTCAGGTTCCCCTTGAAATAGTTTATTCAGCTCGTTACTCTGCTCTTCCTATGACTTTGCGACAAAATTGGCACCGACATCATGGTTTTTCAAGAAGCACCTGCACTTCAACTCCTCTCTATAGACAGATAAATTCTTTAAACGTTATACAACTACAAAGCATTTCCTGGTCTGTCATCACCTATGCAGCAGTGTTACCTCACTTCATTGCCATTTTTATGCAACAAAGCACCTCTTCTTTTCTGAAACATGTTCTAGAGAAATTCTAATCATTTGGTTCACTTCCATCTATTTTGGTAACTTTTCCAACACCTGCAATGTTGTTGTTGCATGATTTATTTCTACACAGCTATTTCCTCAGCGTTGCAGCTTAGCATTTCTTCATGGACACATGGGAAACGGCTTTGTTTTGTGTTAATGTGACATAATGAATCACATTTGAACTGATGTCATCTTTAAACACACAGGGGCACATTTACTATTGGTCGAATATCGAGGGTTAATTAACCTTCGATATTCGACCGTCAAAGTAAAATCCTTCGACTATCGAAGATGAAGGATTTACCGCATTTCCTTCATTCGAACGATCGAAGGAAAAATCGTTTGATCGAACGATCAAATCCTACGAAATGAACGATTCTAAGGATTTTAATCCATCGATCGAACGATTTTCCTTCGATCAAAAAAAACTTGGAAAGCCTATGGGGACCTTCCCATAGGCTAACATTGGTGCTCGGTAGGTTTTAGGTGGCGAAGTAGGTGGTCGAAGTTTTTTTTAAAGATACAGTACTTCGATTATTGAATGGTCGAATAGTCAAACGATTTTTAGTTCGAATCGTTTGATTTGAAATCGAAGTCTCAGTCGAAGGTCGAAGTAGCCAAAAAAATACTTTGAAGTATTTTTTATTCTAATCCTTCACTCGAGCTAAGTAAATGTGCCCCACAGTCCATCTAAAGCAAAGAGAAAAGGTTGGAATGCTGAATGCTAGCAATACATACAGTCAACACATCAAACCAAAAGGGTCATTCGCCAGCAGCTCAATATTTCTCTCAATATTTCAATTTCTTCTCACCAGCAGTTTCTTTGGCTAACCAATGTGGACATTTCATCATTTAAAACCTGCTAAGGTCCATTCAATCCAATAGGCATGTTTGAATGTATATCTGTCTATAACTCTTCTTTCTATCACTCCAATTACTCAAGTAGTCAAAATACCATAGTGCTAGTCTCAGTAAATTTTACTGAATATTATTACATACAAGAATATGCAAGTAATAAATGATAAATACCCAAAAACGAAAATAAAACTTGAGAAACGCTTTCTGCAAAAAAAAATAAAAAAAATAAACAGATACAGTCTTCATCATTAATACATTTCTCCTAAAGGGTCAAAATTGTAATTCTGTAATTACAGTAGATTAAAATTAATAAAGCATTCCATATCAAGAGTATATCTATGTTATAATTCAAAGATCCAAGCAAACAACAGCATTATATATGCATTTAAAATAATTTATAAGATCATGACTTCAGTTTCTAAATGCCAGATTTTTGAATGGCATAGTTCAGAAAAAGGACTAAATTTAACACATACTAATAAAAATTGTATTTTAAAGGCAAGCCCTTTATTCAATAATTGTTTGCTTTGGTGCTAGTGTGACAAATGAGAAATATATATTATTTAGGGAATATGCAGGGCAGCAATTAGTTAAGGCACAGTACAGGTATGGGACCTGTTATCCAGAACGTTCAAGACCTGGTGTTTTCTGGATAACGGATCTTTCTGTAATTTGGATCTTCATACCTTAAGTCTACTAGAAAATCATGTAAACATGATGGGGCACATTTACTAAGCCCGAGTGAAGGATTAGAATAAAACATACTTCCAATTTTGAAGTTTTTTTTGGCTAACTTGACCATCGAATTAGCTACTTCGTCTACGACTTCGAATCGAACGATTCAAACTAAAAATCGTTCGACTATTCAACCATTTGATAGTCGAACTACTGTCTCTTTAAAAAAAAACTTTGACTACCTACTTCGCCACCTAAAACCTACCAAGCAGCAATGTTAGCCTATGGGGAAGGTCCCCATAAGCTTTCCTAGCTTTTTTTGATCGAAGGAAAATCATTTGATCGATTGATTATAATCCTTCGAATCGTTCGATTAGGTTTTTCCTTCGATTGGTCGATCGAACAAAATGCTGTAAATCCTTCGACTTCGATATTCGAAGTCGAAGAATTTTACTTCAAAGTTCGAATATCGAGGGTTAATTAACCCACGATATTCGACCAATAGTAAATGTGCCCCTAAATAAACCCTATAGGCTGGTTTTGCTTCCAATAAGGATTAATTATATCTTAGTTGGGATCAAGTACAAGCTACTGTTTTATTATTACAGAGAAAATGGAAATAATTTTAAAAAATTTGGATTATTTGAATAAAATAGAGTCTATGGGATACGTAGCCTTTCGTAGCTTCCTGGATAATGGGTTTCTGGAATCCCATAACTGTACTGGTGTGGGATAAGTTATTCAGAAACCCATTATCCTGAAAGCTCCGAATTACGAGAATGCCATCTCCCATAGACTCCATTTTAATTAAATAATTTATTAAAAAATATTTCCTTTATCTCTGTAATAATAAAACAGTATCTTGTACTTGATCCCAACTAAGATATAATTAAGCCTTATTGGAAAAAAACAATCCTATTGGATTTATTTAATGTTAAAACTAATTTTTAGTTGATTTAAAGTAAGGAGAACCAAATTACAGAAATACCCCTATCCAGATAAAACTCCAGGTCCCGAGTATTCTGGATAGGAGGTCCTATTCCTATAAGAAAGTGCAAGTTCACTTGTGCTCTTCTGAGCTGCACTTGGTATTCTCACTTATGTCAGCCAAGGCATCTTTCTCTTGCAAATAATTTGAATGTATACACTGTAAGAACCAAGTATAAAAGAGAAAAATCTTTTTTGGCTATAATCTTAAAACTAAAGAAAGCCCACTCTCATCGCTTCACTAGAAAAATACAGTTAGCTCTTTGCTCCTCAATAGAGAATGTCGGCACCTGCAACCAAGGCAATTTGGAAGGAAAAAAATGAATGACCAGAAGAAACTCATTTTTGCTATCAATGACACTTTGTTGTAAGTAGCAGCAGTAGACTCGACAGAGTTGGCTTTCGAACCCTACCCTAAAGTCATTCAACAGAAAATAGAATATTCTTTGTACGTTCATTTAAAACATGTCTTGTTTATTCAGAAGATACTGTGTAAGGCAATTGTTCCTTTCTCAAACCTCCATCAATAGCAAATCAGCTAACAGCTGATTTTTTTCCTTTAACATTGCTTAATTTAGATTACCCAAGCCAAAGAATTAGGGAGATAAAGAATTCTGTAGATAAATTCAATCCTCAACTGTTACAGACAGTTGAATAATTCACTGCTTTACTCAGAGAGGGTGGGATGTAAATCTTTCCACCTGCAAAAAAAGAGCAAATAAATTGCTCATTCTTACATGAAGTGCTGACTTGAAGGGTGACCTTTTGGACCCATAGGAACAAAGCAGGGAATTTACATGTAACTCACATCTATTTTAAGAAATATTAAATATAGAACATTTCTTATATATTTTTAATACATTTCTATCACTTAGGCCATACTTGTAATCAAAACGAAGTTGAAATTACTTTTTTTTTTATTTTAAATATTTTTATTTCTGAGAATTTTATCGATATATGTAATGCAAAAAAGGACATATCCATTCCAGACATTTAACAGGTTTTACGTCAGTTAACAGCCGTATTTAGTGTGTATATATATATATATATATATATATATATATATATATATATATATATATATATATATATATATATATATATATATATATATATATATATATATATATATAGTATATATTAAACTAACATTTGCATAAGTGTGCTAAAATTGCAGGAATTTATCCCCAAAATATTAACCTGATTCTGTTCCATTCGCTGAATTAGCATTATGCCATTATGTTATACAATATATCATAGATTTTGTTTATATCACATTCTCAGACATAAGATTACTCCAAATATTAACCGTTATCTTTTGTAAAAACCTATAAAAAAAATAAAATAATAATACATACACATTGACCGGAAAATTAACTTACCGGTACTTACTTTTTAAAAGTATTTCTATAGCAGCAAAGTATATGCAAATGATTGCCTTTAAAAAATTAAATTCACACAAGTTATGATTTTGGTACAGATTCAAAGCTATCATCTTTGTTTTTCTTTGGAGTAGCAAATGGCAAAGCTAAAATACTTATCCATAGGATTAACATTTAACTCCAAAGTGATCAATACAAACCTAAAAATCTCTAGGATTAGCAGCACTGATAAGAATTCCAGTGAGCTAAGACTTTAAACCATATGTACTCTCCTCCTCTTTTTTACTATGTAAATGGAAGGTAGAATTTTAATTAACTTTATTCTGACAAAATGTTACTATTTGTACCTCCCACCTTTTACAGAATTGTCTAGGCATAGTAAGTACATCTAATAATGCAGTTATATACTTTGAAATGTTACCTAGATTAATAAATATTAGGGATGCACGAATCCAGTATTTTGGATCCGGCTGAACCCACAAATCCTTTGCGAAAGATTCGGCCAAATACCGAACCAGTATCCTAATTTGCGTATGCAAATTAGGGGTGGGAAGGGGGAAATTTTTTTTACTTCCTTGTTTTGTGACAAAAAGTCATTCGATTTTTGTCCCCACTCCTAATTGGCATAGGAAAATTTGGATTTGGTTCGGCCGGGCAGAAGGATTCGGCAAATCCACATCCTGCTGGAAAATCCTGGCCCAATCCAGAACCGAATCCTGGATTCGGTGCATCCCTAATAAATATACCTAGGTGAATAAAATAGCCAGCTTTACTGTTTCCATGTCATTTGCTACTAAGGAGCATGTAGTCACGTCACATTTAACAAATTAAATACACTACCACCATAAGGGAGGATAGAATGTCAATAAACATACACAGAAAGATAGAAATTAATTTACTATAACATGTTCTGTGTGGTTAAAATCACCCTTTAAAGGTTAGAATTAACTAAAATGTTTTCTGTACAGGATATTACAAATATTTTCTTCTCAGTGTGATACACTACAGGGCCTATTTAAGATCGCTTGAGCCTTCAGTTAGGGCATATTTATTAAGGGTAGAATTACGAATTGAAAAAAATTCGCAATTCGAATTCATAAAGACCAACCGAAATTAGGTTGAAGTTCTTTTTTGGTCGGTTTTCGATCGAATAGGTCCGTATTAGATTTTTCAATGTCCACCAATTTACTCCAAGGACTCTAGGAGTTCCCCCATAGGCTAAAACAGCATTTCAGCAGGTTTTAGATGGTGAATGGTCGAAGTCAAATTTTTAAAGAGACGGTACATGATAAGTTTCGATAATCGAATTTTAGCATTTTTTTCAAATTCGAATCGAATTTGGACTATTCCCTAGTCGAAGTACACAAAAAATAGCTCGAAATTCAATTTTTTCGAAGATAAATCTGCTCATCAATGTACTCATGCTGGGTTTCAGGCCCAATAATCTCAGCAATTTTTATTTTTTGTACCGAACAGGCTTTTGTAGGGAAAAAAAGACCTAAAAGCGGCTGACCTTTTTTTTTTTATTATTTTTTACAAAAGCTCTCTTGGTGAAAACAATGAAAAATGGCAAGATTAGCAGGCCCGAAACTCAGTGTGAGTACCCTCAAGGTTTCCTTAATAATTGCTGAAGCCCGAAGACTCAAGAAATAATAAATATGCCCCTAAATAAAATTATGGTAATTTTTCATTCTGAAATATTTTCAGCTTTAAAATACTAACCCTATATTGACATATGGTATATCTAATGCCCACAAAATGATTAAAAAATTCTTCTGAGCACTTTTAAAAGTTTCATTCTTAGTTTTCATAATTTTAGCAATTTTAGCTGTTAATACCATTAGATTCAACAGTAGTGCCATACTACTGTCTTTGCCAGAGGGTTATATGACTTATACAGGCAGTTGTACAGTTCTCTACCTTTGCATCAGTTCTCAGCTTTAAGGCAATGGCATATACAGCGATTCCTGCTCCTTTTGTCACTGCAATGCACTTGAAGAAGTACTTGACCGAAAATGTGGTCAGTCCTTTATTCTTCTGTGATTATAAAAACAGTTGTCTGTAATCAATACCTATGACCAGTGCCTCCCTTATAGGGGCAGCGTACACCTATATAAACCCTTTTTCTAACATTACTAAAATGAAAAAAATCATGTGCTGAAATGGGTGAATTCTTGTTTTGGAACACTGTAGAAGTGTAACCTATGATAGAGTCCTGCAGTGGGTCCAGTACCCGTGGGTTACCCACAAAAAAAGTTGGCACCCTGCGGAATGAGGGGAGGATTTTCAGGTGCTGGTTTACCCGAGGGACTACGGGTAGCGGGTCGGCTTGCGGGTCTCATCTAAATTTCTTATCTTATGTAATATTGTTCAGATCGTGGGTTCAGGTGGGGTCTGGGTCTTAGAAATTGGTTCCACGCAGGACTCTAACCTATGATAATATTTTAAGTTACTGTTGGTAACCAGGTGTGTAACATAGGTACATGAAAAGGAAAGTCCAAATGTCAAAAACTCAAAAAATTTTACTTTTTCTACCATAAAATCCAAATTTTAGCAGAGGAAAAAAAACTATTTTTTTGGAATTTCTTATACCCGGAGGGTGTTAAAAGTCCAAATAAAAAAGTACTCCAACTCAGACCTGCCGAGTTCATGTAGAAGTCAATGGGAGAAGTCCCAAAGATATCCTGATCTGTGCTGGGTTTTGTACAATAATCCAAAGATTTCCTGGTTTTCGTGCAAAAATCCTAAAAAATCTTGAGTTTTCGGGAGGAAAATCCAAAAAATTCTTACGAGTCAATTATTTTCAGGATTTTTTCTAGTTTTTTCCCCACACAGGAATTTTTTGGAAAATGTATTGATAAATAAGGGGAAAACCCTTGTGGATTTGGTCGAAGTAGTTTTCAGAAAATACTTTCGGATTTTCATTAAAAAAAACTAAATGTTTACAGAATGAAATTGAAATGAAAAATTTTAGGCAATACTATTCTTCAACTATTCTTCTTTCTAGTGCATGTATGTGTGATTACATCTTTAAATCTATTATTGCTGCATCATCAAAAGGAAACTCAGAACTAAGAAACTTTCAGAAAGTGACTACTTGAACACGACTCCATGTTAATCTGCCTGTCTTCACATTCAGCGTCTTCACACAGATTATACCATTGGCCAGGATTTAGTAAGGACATTATCTAGATATAACAGCTTGCGATACAAGTGGATGGTAAAAATTAATCTCATGTAGACAGGAAGGTCAATCTACAGAACGTACTAAGCTTTTAATGGCAAGGTGATTAAAACAGAAAAGAAAACTATAAGAAACTTTAAGGGCAGTGGCTGCCGGGAGATTTGACATCCGCGTTAAAAATGCCTCTCCATTGGTGTTTTGCTTTATAAAATATATATATATCACAACCCAACCCACACTATCACACAGAATAGGTCAATGTTACTTTAATAATTATAAGCAAAACGTTTCATCAAAATCAATAAGAGTGGTTTATTAAATTAATTAGTACACATAGTATTAAGGCATTACAACTGTTTAAGTATATTATAATAAAAGAGTTAACATCAATACATCACCGGATATTCTAACATCACTCCACGGCTGGGGATTCTGCACAGGAGGAGAATTCCGGGAATCTCACAACGAGACGTTGATCAGGCGTCTACCAACAAATTATCCCGTTCTCCTCCTGGAAATCCCCTTCTTTTATTGTCTTAGTTTCAATACACGTGATTATTCATGCGCAGTTGTTACAACATATTACATCAGCTCGTGCATCATGCACGAGCTTCATTATATTGTGCTATCTAGTTACTAGCTTACGGTTATGCGCAATAGTTATATAAAAATCACGAGTCAGACATGCGTAGTATGTTATTTTGAAGAGGTGTGGCGCATGTCCGCCACTCCGTGTCCAATCATAATATTATAGTATTTCAGGGTCAGTGAATCATCCATCCCTCTGCTCAACAACAAGTCTGTATTCTAATAACCTTTATTCTTTATTAACAGTAACTGCAGCACAGGCCATTACTATCTATACTATCTGATGTTATTTTATCTTTCTGTTACTTATCACTCATTCATCATCAAGTACATCAGACTCGTATCACAATTGGAAAGAATTGAAATGGCTGGCAGTTAAACCAACTCATCGCTTAGTTCTTCAAAGTCGCCGGAAGTTCCCTCAGAAGGAAACTTTGGGCGACTTTGCAATATGTTGGTTTTACCGCCAGCGAGTTTCAGTTATTTCCAAATGAAGATGCATTTTCAGGAGATTTGTTGCCAGCAGTCGCGCATAAATAATTGCAGGCAACAAATCTCCCCATCGGCCACTGCCCTAAGAAATAATGGCAAAATGAAAAGATAATTAAGAACAAATAAATAATATTCTTGTACTTGTGACGTAATATCCATTATGGACAGGGCTGTCTGATTTTTGTGAAGAATTATGGGAACTGTTTCTTCTTAAAGGACCACTAAACCCAAAAAATGTATTTGGCTAAAAATGCCATATTTTATTTACTGAACTTATTGCACCAGCCTAAAGTTTCAGCTTGTCAATAGCAGCAATGATCCAGAACTTTAAACTTGTCACAGGGGGTCACCATCTTGGAAAGTGTCTGTGACACTCACATGCTCAGTGGGCTCTGAGCAGCTGTTGAGAAGCTAAACTTAGGGGTCATCACTAATTATCAAACAGAAAATGAGGATGACTTGTAATATAAACTGATGCTACAGGGCTGATTATTAAATTCTGATGCTAATTGCACTGGTTTCTGAGCTGCCATGTAGTAATTATCTGTATTAATTACTAATCAGTCTTATATTGTGACATTTCTATTCTATGTGTACTGCATATTGTGAGTGGGTCCCTAATCTCAGTAAGTGACAGCAGCACAGAGCATGTGCAGTGAATCAGAAAAGAAGATGGGGAGCTACAGGGGTATCTTTGATGGCACAGATCTTTACTGCTAAAGGGTTGTGTTGCCTTGGGCTGGTACAGAAGCCTAAAACATATTGTACAACATTTGTAGCTACTTCTTTAGTTAAGCTTTAGTTCTCCTTTAAGGCAATAGTACACCAGGAGATTTATTGCCAGTGTTAAATCTCTGCTTCTGTGGGTGACAACTGGCAATAATGTGAATCACTGGTGATAAAACACGTGTCGTTTCAGTCTTCCAAAATCGCTTCGAGTTTCCTCTTGAGGGAAATTCAATCGATTTTGGGATACTGAAGCAACACATGGGTTTTACCACCAGCAATTCCCATTATTGTCGGTGGGAAAGCTTTTACTGGAGATCAGTTAACCGCAGAAGCAGATATTTATCACTGGCAATCTCCAGGTGTGCCATTGCCTTTATAATAAAAGAGAATTGTCCATCGGAACAGTGCACAAACAGGAGTATCGGCAGAAGATAATACTGCTCCCCTTTTTTGGGGGGGTAATTCCCCTTGAAAATATTGGTAAGTAATCTGTGACTATTCTTCTTCCCAGACTCCTCCTTTCCACAATGCAAGGCTGCAGTTAAATAGAAATATTCCTATATTACTATTTATTAGAAGCAAATTCCTGTCTGTAAATGTCAGGGGAGTATAAGCCAAGAAGAAGTCTGTTCAGGAGAGAAAAAGTACTAATGGAAAATAAAAATGCTTTCAAATAAATATGCTTTCAAACAACTAACAAGGAAATACAGGTATGGGACCTGTTATCCAGAATGCGTGGGACCTGGGGTTTTCGGGTAAGGGATCTTTCTGTAATTTGGATCTTCATACCTTACGTCTACCAGAAAATCGTGTAAACATTAAATGAACCCAATAGGCTGGTTTTGCCTCCAATAAGGCTAAATTATATCTTAGTTTGGATCAAGTACAATGTACTGTTTTACTATTCCAGAGAAAAAGCAAATCGTTTTTAGAAAAATATGAATTATTAGATTATAATGGAGTCTATGGGAGACGGCCTTTCCGTAATTCACAGCTTTCTGGACAATGGGTTTTCTGGTAACGGTATGGGACCTATTATCCAGAATGCCCGGGACCTGGGGTTTCTGGATAAGGATCTTTCCCTATTTTGGATCTTCATACCTTAAGTATACTAGAAAATCATTAAATAAACCCAATAGGCTGGTTTTGCCTCCAATAAGGATTAATTATATCTTAGTTTGGATCAAGTACAATGTACTGTTTTATTATTACACAGAAAAGGGAAATCATTTTTAAAAATTTTGATTATTTTATTATAATGGGGTCTACGGGAGACAGCCATTCCGTAATTCTGAGCTTTCTGGATAACAGGTTTCCGGATAACGGATCCCATACCTATACTAATTATGTTACCTCTTTAGACTTCTGGTATACAAAATGACCAGTGACCAAAACAAAACCCGCTAGAGGATAAAACCAAACTATGTAAAATGTAATAGGATTTATTATAGCACTAGGCTAATAATAAAAACTATTGATGCAAGAAAATACAAAACATATGGAACATTTTCCTACAAAAGACTTAATTTATTAAATGTTGGTGTTGCTTGAACAACCATGGTGCACAAGGTTGATTTTAAGCACTTTGGCAATCACAATTTTTAATAACTCAGGGGGAAGTAAAAAATGATTTGCTCGTATCAAGTCGATTAATGTATGGAAACATGGCAGCTGGGGTAGGGCCTTGGGCCAAATGATTATATGTTACAAAAATCAAGCAAAAATATGCTTCAGCTTTGGTAGATCATCCAATGTATGGGCAGTATAACTCACACTGAAACATACTGTTACGACAGGAATAGCAGATCAACAGACTGACCATATCAGCTAAAGGTCTGCAGGGTCAATGAGGCCTCAAGGTGTGTGGCACTCAAAAGGTTACAGATACCATGTGCCTGTACAATGACTTTTGCCTTATGTGTGACAGAGAAAAACAGTGTCTGCACTGGTAAGGTACACAATGCATTAAAGTGGACCTGTCACCCAGACACAAAAATCTGTATAAGAAAAGTCCTTTTCAAATTAAACATGAAATCCAATTTCTATTTTTTATTAAAGCATTCATAGCTGCTGTAAGCTCATTTAAAAATCTCAGCTGTCAATCAAATATTGTCTGCAGACAATTACTTTCACTTTCCATTCAGCACTTCTTAGATGTCACTGCTCTCTACATATTCCCCTGTTCTCTTTACCATTTAATTGTGTAACCAGGGCATGAGGATGGACATCGGGTCCCCCATTCTGGTGCACAAACAAGATTCTGAGATGGTACTAGGCTCGTCTTAATAACAGTGTCCACAAAATGGCTCCTGCCTGCTTGTTATAATTATGAATTCCCAGACTAAAGGAAACAAGATTCAAATAATTTATATAGTGTTATTAAAGTTCATTTTGCTTGACTAATGTGATAAAATAGGATTTTGAATCATTTTTTTGGGTGACGGGTCCCCTTTAAAGGCCTATTAAGAACATTCCTATTCCCTTGCATACATAACTAAATGCTAAAATAGGAGTCATTTACACTATAAATATTTCAGGTACCATAACACCATTTTCACAAGCTGGAGATTAAAAATAATAACTGCAGTGACAGTATCTATAGAAACATCTGCCAGACCATAATAGGTCACTGTGCTGAAGCAAAATATTTTATGGTCCTTGACTTTCATGAATCCTACAGTTATTAGACTCAGGAAATAGCTTTTGAAGGTTAAAATCTTTAGTTACTGTTCAAACATGGGCCAACTGCACATATGAAGATGGGCACTGCACGGCTGCAATTAAATAAAAACGTTTTACATAGGGGCAGATTTATTAAGGGTCGATTAGTCAATTCGAATTTTCGAGTTTTAAAATTCACACATTCAAATTTTAATCCCCTATTCGAATGTAAATTAGAATGTGAGATTTATCACACCTCCACCATGGAACAGTCCTAATTTGAATATTCGCCAGAGGTCCGTTGAGCCATTTGGAGATGTTAATAGCCTTCCTGTCAGTCAAATTTCTTTTCAGGAGAAAAACTTGATTACATACGTACAAATCGCATACAATTCTTATTCTTGGGTTGGAAACATTCGATCGAATATTAGACATTTAGGGGCACATTTACTAAGCTTGGGTGAAGGATTCGTAGCAAAAAACTCTGACTTTTTTTTGGGTACTTTGACCTTCGACTCCGATTTCGACCATTCGATAGTTGAAGTACTGTCTCTTAAAAAAAACTTTGACTACATACTTCGCCACTTTAAACCTACCGAGCTACAATGTTAGCTTATGGGGACCTTCCCCATTAGTTTTCTAAGCTTTTTCTGATCGAAGGAAAATCCTTAGATTGATGGATTTTTCCTTCGATCAATCGTAGGATTTGCGTTAAATCCTTCGACTTCGATATTCGAAGTCAAAGGATTTTACCTCGAAGGTCGAATTCGAGGGTTAATTAACCCTCGATATTCGACCCTTAGTAAATGTGCACCTATAAGTTTTTCTTAAATAACATCCCGGTAAAATTGTGAGTATATTCTAATTTTAAAAAACTCTCATGAATTTGAAATTCGACCTTTGATAAATGGGCCTCAGTATAAGATCCCAAGCACAAATTGTTTAGCAGAATATTTCTATATTGCTATATATTGTATGCAAATTCCTGTCTAAATAAGTCAGGGAAGAAAATGCCAAATAGGAGTCTGATCAGGGCCAGAAAAAGTACTATGCATGTTACTGACTGCATACAGTTATAGGGGTATATTTATCAAAGAGTGACATTAGAGATCACCACAGTCCATTAGAGTCCATTCATTTCTATGGGATTTTTGAAGGCGTATTTATCAAAGGGTGAAAGTGAATTAAGTCTTCAATATACATTCTTATTCTATGTCCAGTCATGATTCATAGTATATAGTTGGTATAATGATTATATTCTTTTCTAGTTTTTTAGAAACGCCATTTCCCATAGATGCCATTTTATCCAAATAATCTACATTTTTTTTAATTATTTCCTTTTTCTTTGTAATAATAAAACATTGCCTTGTACTTGATCCCAACTAAGATATAATTAATCCTTATTAGAGGCAAAACCAGCCTATTGGGTTTATTTAATGTTTATTATGAGCGACAAAAACAAAACATGAAGTGTTGTAACAAAACTAAATATTAATGTGATGCCGTAATATCTGGATTAATGATATCATTAGGATAATAATAATTATTAATAATCTACTATTCTACTAATCAGATGGTAATATGTATATGAAATAAGTATCAAGCAGAGGTACAAAGTAAAAAAATTATAGAATAGAAAAAATTTAAGAAAAGGGCATATCTGAACTTTTTTGACAAAAATTCAAAAGGTGGACAAAATGACAGACACTCAACAAGAATGAAGATTCAGTAATTAAAATGACAAAGGCAGACGCACTGGTGAGTCATGTTTGGTTGCCTGTCCATAAGCCACATATGTAAACTATAAAAAGAACTATACAGACTTTAATGTGAGTTTTTAAAGCAACAAGGCAACTAACAGATCCAAAGAGACCAAGGAGTCTCTGCCTGAAATATAGGTGTATTGGTGAAAATCATGTTCACAGAAAACTGAAAAATGACAATATATGCAGAACCACCCAAACTACAGCAGCAAGGAAAAACCATGGTCCCAGATCAAGCTCACTAGCATGGACAAACTTTCTTCTTCAAAAATGGCCACAGAAATTAAAGAGGTTGCTCACCTTCCAAACACTTTTTTTCATTTTAGGTGTTTTCAGATTTTTTACCATAAACAAAGACTTTTTTCAATTGCTTTCCATCATTTATTTTCTTACAGTTTTCCCAAAATGTAAGTTTAAAGTTTACTGTTCATGTCTCTAGTGTCTGTCTGGCAGCACAGTGATCCAGGAGCGTCTGAATTGTTACAATTTGCTACATTTAGTTGAAATAATTAGTTGATACATTTCTCAGCAGCATCTGTAGAATATTAACAACTATTGTATCAATTCTAACAGCTGCCTTTAATGAAACTCTGTGACTCTGCTGGGAAAACTGGGAAACTGACAATATGTCTAGCCCCATGTCAGATTTCAAAATTGAACATAAAAAAAATCTGTTTGCTCTTTTGAGAAATGGATTTGAGTGCAGAATTCTGCTGGAGCAGCACTATTAACTGGTGTTTTGGAAAAAACATGTTTTCCCATGACAGTATCCCTTTAAGGTATGAAGATCCAAATTACAGAAAGATCCATTATCCGAAAAACCCCAAGTCCCAAGCATTCTGATTGGCCCAGTATATGGAAACCGCGGGATATCATAAAGCAAACTAAAAGTGAAAGGGAATGAAACCCCAAACTACAATTTCTGCCTAGTAAAGGAAAATGTAATTTTAAGGGAAAAAATGGTTTTCACATTATTTAATTGCTACTGAAACCAGTATGGGATTGAACTTTTGAGCAAGGAGTGTAGAAGGAACAAACACAGCCATCTTTTATTTAATGTATTTTGAAAAGTTGCTTAGAATTACATTTTCTTTCAGTGTCGATATCTCCCTTGATAGAGCAATAAAGCAATTTCTACCTTCATTTTATAGAATAAATCGTGAACACTGGTTTCCCGCTGCTTCTGTGCAGTTAGTCAGAATAAAAATAAAGGTACAAAGAAGCCCAATAGGTAGAAAAGAAACCTGGTTCATACGAAACAGGTTTATTTCTGCAGAATTCTATTATTATCCTTTCACTGACACCCGCTACACCTGCAGGGCTCAAGGCACACGCTGGGGACGTAAAATACAAACTACAAACTGCCGATTCCGTGTTCTGTTCTATTAAACCTCTTCCACTCTCCAATATAATAGCATGCACTACAGCTTCCATTCTCATCATACTAACTATAACCATGCTCAAGCCCACCATTGTATCCTACCTCTATGAAGGAATTCCCTCGCTACTTCCGGGTTTCTTTGCCACAAAATAAAACGCGCCAATAGGAAGCGAGAGAAACTCCGTGACATCACCTCCCCTAGCAACAGACGTGACTCCAGCGGCTAATACGCTTCATCCAATCAGTGATGAGCGGAGGTGACGTTTTTCTTTTTTTTAGCAGGAAGTGTGATGTGGCTGAGCAGAAGCTAATCATGGTGAGTTTTACTGACAAGCCGATATTATTTAATTCGTATAGTCTGGTATTCCCTGCCTGTGCGGCTGTTCAGCTTCAGGTCTGCTTCTTCATTTACGTGTCTTGTTGGTAATCGCTGGGTATCAGCTGGAGCGCTTTCTCTAACTACAGATAACACAACTCAGGGCAGCGTCATTCTGCGACATTATAGTTAATAGAAAGCAAAAATGTAGCTTGAAGGGAGGGTGTTTAATGGCTTGCATTGCATGACGGTCCCTTTGCTTCTGTGAGGGCTGTGCAAGAGCTTCATGTCTGCGAGCATTTGTCTGTAGTGTTTCCATATGGAACTTCTCTAGTAAATCTGTTTTCCAAGGGGAGTTACAACAAAAACAGTACGTGTTTGCAAAATAGAAGGAACTTTCCACTATACAAGTCACTGCAGTTTATCAATTGTTTCACTGGTACTTGTAAATGCAGTTGCCATTGAAAGTATTTGTTTTAGTCCTTTCTGTTCTCTTGTTTCAGGAGTCAGAACCAGAAGTGCACCCAGACAGCTGCTGCATTACATTTACAAACAACTTTACAACCAATACAAATATTGAATGTATATTGGAAAGTTGCTTAGAAATATAATTTATATCCGTTCATAATATAATAATAATAATAATATCCATTTACAATTTATGTCCCATGTTTTCATAAATGGGGGTGGGGTTCCCTTTTAAGCCCCAGAGGAACTGATATGATAGATTTGTTTAAAAATAAAAGTTTGAATCCCAGAGCTATGGTTAGGGTTGCCACCAGGCTGGTATTTTACTGGCCTGGCCGGTAAAAATGATGGTTGATGCCAATGTTATTAATAGGGAAAAAAGATAAATTTATAGGAAGGCCGGTATTTTTTTCCAGAAAAGGTGGCAACCCTAGCGATGTTGTTCCCAAATTCCAGCAATCAGGCTCTCCTCCCGCCCATTATAAAGCACTCTTCAAATATGAATTGCTGTATCCCTCAAAAAAGCAAAGTTTATCGAGGGGGAGATAACAGAAAGTTTTATATAGTGCAGTATTTATAAATAAAACGAGTCTCGGTTTATTTATAACTTTATAACATTTGTTCACCACTTTTTACTTTCTTCGTGAGAAGTTATTGAACAAAACAATCCGTGATTGAATATAATACACTTTTAGAACCGTGAAATCATAAAATCCCCACCAATTACATTAGCTCTATGAGCATAAAGTGCTGTGTGCAGTGATTCCCACAGTGTGAGCGCGTTACTAAGGAGGTGGTGGTATAGCAATTGACCGCTAGAGTCCTAGTGCCCCCAGTGGTATATTATACTCACTAGACGTGAGACAAGGAAATCGTTGGTTAAAATCTATTTCTTCCTGTTCTGAGGCTTCTTCTTTATCAGCTAAATGTGGAGAGATAAATGGACATGTGCGGAAGCGTTTTTCACAAGTTTAATAAATAATTAAAATCACTCTCAAACATCCGATGTCAAACCGCATTGAAAAAAAGTGTCCTGTGCATTCCGTATTGCGCTTTCGGTTCCTCGCCATCCCTTAGAGTCCAATGCGCATACCGCTGACACGCTTCCGCAAATTCAGAGCGACTGCGTCCTCGCTGACGTGATTAGCCAAACTGGCTTCCGAGGATACAGCAATTCATATTTGAAGAATGATCAATTTGTTTGTAAGGTTCTGTGTCAATGCTACATGCATACAGGGTAATTCTAGCTACATATATTTATTGTATATCTTTATATAGCAAACAAGCAGTCAGCACAATGATTGTCGCTTCTTTATAGGGGTAGTGCACGTTCTTCAGTGGCCACTTTCCACTGATATCACAAATGGGAACCTCTGGAACAGCACCACACAATATTCTTCTTATTAAAAAGCCTTTATTAATGCTTTAGGGCATCACAGCAACGTTTCAGGCCGTGCGGCCTTTATCAAGCTTAATATAGCACCACAAGTAAATGCAGTGCTTGCACAAGGAGCAAACACAAACCAGGCATATAGTTATTATAAATAAGACAAAATAAATACATAAGTGCTTGGAGTATCAATAAACAGTTGAGGGCACTGCTGAAGAGCGGACAGATGAAATGGGGAGGTAAAATAAGTAGTATACAGCTAGAGCCGGGACCAAGGGTTCAGACAGTTTGAGGTTAACTTTTATTTTTGTGCATGTTGCAAGCAGGTGACAGCCCGGGACATTACCCACCGTGCTCTTGCTTTCCTTCGACAAGATTCTATAAATCGTCCATCGATGCCACGTTAAATTTATATACTTGCTGTGGCCCCACCTCACCTTCTTTTTCAACATTCGAGATTGGTGGGTTGCATGCAGGGTAGGACAGGTAGGGTCAGCAAAGGTCATCAATTTGACCACCTGTATGGTTACTTTACTAGGCTGATTAAAATGAATAATTTGCTTTTTCAATGCTCTGTGGTGCTGTTTTTGACCTGATGCTGATATGGGGAAAAAAGGGACCAGTTTTCCTTTGCTTGCACTGGACTGCTTAGTCAAGCCCAGACCAGACATAAAGCCATTTATACATGTGGTTATTTGTATATATGAGTAGAAGTAAAAGCTGTGTGGTAAGAGAAGTTACCTTATGCTACATACATTGTATTAAAGGAACAGTAACACCTAAAAATGAATTTGTTTTATATGCATTTAAGTACTATGTAGGTATAACTTTATTTGTAAAGCCACAGCAGTGTACAGTACATAACAGTACAATATAAAGTATAATATATAAATACACACAGGGAGGACAAACCAGACAATAAATACAATAAATATACACAGAGCTCATATGAGGACACATAGCTTAAAGTGCTATGTGGTATAAGACACAGTAGGAAGGAGGTCCCTGACCTGTAGAGCTTGCAGTCGAAAGTATATATTCAAGCTGAATAGTCCAAAAAATACAGGTTTACACAACCGATTAGTTAGCTCTGTGTCTTAAAATAGTGTTGCTTTCCAGCTGATAAAAACTCATTAAAACACCTGGCCAAGATCCAACTCCTGTTTAGATAACCATACACATGAATATTCGCTCATTTGGTAAGGTCTCAAATGAGCTGATCTCAGCAGAATCCTAGCTTTATCTTATTTGGCCATTTCATGCATGGGCAAATCCAATGATTGGCCCAGTCTATGCAAACCTGTTGAGTGACAGGTCGCATCAATGCTCCATTGGTTGGGGTCCTTACATAAGGTCAAATTTTTGCCTAGATGTCTGTCCGGAATGGCTTGTAATGGCAGAGAGACTGTTAACTCAATCTGGAGGAGTAGAATCAGCAGTTTAAATCTGCCCATATTTGTCCAGCTTTACATAATAGGACAAGAAACAGTGAAAGAGGACCGCGCACAGCACATTCTTTTTACGAAAAGTCAAGATTTTTTTGGATTCGGTTGGGCCAGGCACTTGGTTTTGGCCGAATTCTGACCCAAATCCTGCATTCGGTGCATCACTACTTTCTGCTCTTTTGATCCAACCACAGCTACTTTATAATATATTTATTTCAAATGCTGTGTTATAGAAAGCAGTATTTGGTAATTCAAAGCCCGTTAACTTGTGGTCCCCAGATGCAAATATCTTTCTTTATCTGGGATCCTGTACAAAATGATGGGGTTTACAATTATAAAAGGTATATTTGACTAGACAAAATCCAGTGGGTAATGTCTTTTTATGTGTACTTTTTAATTACATCCAGCTATTTACTACTTTTTCTGCTTGTGTACCATTTATTGGCATTTGAGATCTCACGAAAGCAGGAAGCAAAGGAAGGATGAGGGGGCAGAAATGAAAGAAATATTTGCCAGATGTCACTGTAGGAGCTGCAGGCTCACCCTGGGTCATTGATTGTATGCTCACTCAGTTTTTTTAGCAGCTAGTTGATTGATTGTTTTAGTTATTTTACTTAGTAATGAGTCTTTGGACTTTTAAAAATAAAATGTAGGTGGTTTTTTCAAATCAGTTGCTAATAATTGGGTGACCAAATACCTCTAGACCACGTTATGTGACTTTATGCTCTCCGTTAGAAACATGTTATAGTGATGTGATATAATACTGAACAGTTTGCTATATTGAATATTGTAGGAGTTGTTTCATATCTGTATTCTACTTAGCTTTGTCTTAAAGCATATTTTTAAGGTTAAAGGAGGAGTTTGCCTTTGAGTTAACTTGCAGAATGATGTAGAGAATATTATGAGTCAATTTGTAACTGGTTTTTATTTTTTTATCATTTGTGGTTTTTGAGTTATTTAGCTTTTAATTCGGTGACTCTCAAATCTCCAAATTTTAGCAATCCTATTGCTAGGGTCCAAATCACCCTAGCAAATATGCACTGACTTGAATAAGAGACTGGAATATGAATAGGAGAGGGCCTGAATAGAAAGAAAGTAATAAAAAGTAGCAATAACAATACATTTGTAGCTTTAGGGCAGGAGCGAACGGGCAGATTCGGGGGGAGATGTAGTCGCCTGGCGACTAATCGCCTCTTCTGCGAGGCGACAATCTCCCTGAACTGCCTTCCACCTGCTATAACGAGAAACTGCCTGCGTCAATGCATTCGCGGCACTTCGATTTGTCTCACGAGGAATCTTCGGGCGACTTTGGAAATCAAACGACGCAGGTGTTTCTCATTATAGCAGGTGGAAAGCAGTTTGCGGATATTGTCGCCCCGCAGAAGAGGCGATTAGTCGCCAGGCGACTAAATATCCCCGAATCTGCTCGTGTGCCCGTCCTTACTGAGCATTTGTTTTTATATGAGGTCAGTAACCCCCATTTGAAAGCTGGAAAAAAACAAATAATTTAAAAAAAAATGTATCCGCGATAAATAATGAACAAATTAAAAGTTGCTTAGAATTGGCCATTCTAATAAATACTAAAAGTTAACTTATAGATGAACCACCTCTTTAAGGGCTGTTGTACCAGTGTCCATGTGCTTTAACCTTTTCCAGGCAAATTTTATCAACAAGCGGCTTATAGTTATTAGGGCAAAAGTTGAAATTTCTCACAAAAAAATTCACAACATCACCAGTTTGCAAAAGGAGAGTACGACAAGTTTTGGTAAATTAACTTTGCATTGGTGAACATTCACATCTTTTGGCAAGGTGAAATTTCTCCACTGCAAAGCTGTAAATATTTACCAATTCATCAATTAAAGAGTACAGGAACACATTTTAGCCAAGAGAAATTTCTCCAGTTGCAGGTTTGTCGAACTTCCACTGTAAAGATAGAGCAGCCACTTTTGCAACTCATAATCAACATCCTCTCCTTAAGGATAATATGCCATTTTCTTTCTTATGGAGAATCTTCCCCACTATAATTATATTGGGAAAATACAATAGTGAATTTTCTCTAAGAATTTACAGCAAGAGGAATTTCACTATATTTCTCTCCCAACCATTTACTTAAGATTTTCTGAAAATTTGCACACTAGTAAGTGTGCCACCTTATTTATGTTAGGGTTGGCAATTTGTTTTTCGGGCAAATGATTACTGAGAAACTGAGAAAATCTAATAAATTGGACCTTTGTGTAGGGTTTCCACATTTCCCTGGGTATTTTAACAGATGATGCCCCATGCTGTAATTCATAGGGATCTAAGTGCCATGAAATGTATTCTTGTGCTTTTATATGGCAGGGACCATGACATCCTATATCCTAGTTTGGGGTATAGTATCCCCTATAGTATTTGTGTTTTGTTTGTGTATAAATCACAGTACACAATTTATTTTACGGCTATAGACTCGTATTCAGAATCCTTTTGACCTGGATTTTTTCTGCAAAAGGGTAAAAAACATTTACACTTGCGTCCATCTTTTAGGCTACTTGCAAAAAAATAAATAAATGAAAAGACCCACTGAGATTATTTTTATTCCAACCTGTATTGATGCTAGCTTTTTCAATATTAATTATTACAGCACTATTCATGTATTTTGCCTTTATAAAATATGGATTTTATGGAGAAAGTTGCAGACCTGGCAAAATGTTGACTTCGAGTGGTTTACTTATTAGGGATGTTGCTAAGCATGTTGGAAAGACTTTATTTCAGATACCTCATTTATAGGCAGCTTAATTATATGCAGATGTTACAGCTATGCATTTTTATTGCTTTGTCTATTTTCTCTTTGTTTTTAAATCGAAAATTTGGAAGCGTTTTCAACCCAGATAATTGTTTTATAGGAACTGTAGATAGTCATAAATTGCTACTGAATTGCTTTGGTGATTTAAAAATATAAATTATTTAAAGTAAATGATTGACCAAAAAAACTTTTTTTTTAGTGCTTGAGCAATCTTTTAACAAAGATGAGAAAGAGTTGGCTATAATTTACTTATCTCTATGTTTAGTAAACCTCTCATCTCCCAGTAGTAATTTTGTTTTATCTTTGGCCTTTAAGCTGGGAAAGTAGTGAATTACTTACCCGTTTTAAATAATGCCAGAAATCTTGTGCAATTCAGCAACAAAATATTTGCAACTAACTCATAGAGTGTACCTAACCTGGTTTTAATTATAGTTTCTGTTGGGATATTACTCTCTAACTGGTGATCACAGTTATGCATGGGAACTTTTATATTAAGTCTATAGAGTGTTAGTTTTCTTTTAAATTTAGCTGCCTTTATATTGAGTTTGCGCTTTGCAAGTTTTGTTAGACATTTGTCTGTAAATCTAGAAAGATTGTGGTTTTGTCCTGTTTGCTATAGGTTTAGAAACTGCAGTTCTTAATGAGATACTGAAACCAGAAATTTAAAACATTTTTCCATCTATCATAACATTGTCTTTGAATGCTATCTATAATGTTGCCAAAAAAGTATTTGCAGATTCTTTAACATTACCCATTTGATCCCCCATGTTCCTCTATAAGGGGGCTGCCATATTTGAGCTTCAGCAGTCTGTTAGCATTAGAAACTCTAACTGACAGGTTAAGAAGGGACAGTCAGGTTGGCAAAGCAGTCAGGTCTCGGAACTTCAAGTAACAATATCTTACAAATGCAGCCCTATCAGTGAAAACTGATCAACATGAGCTATAGGTAATTTTTGATGTACATTAATATTTTCAATAATATCACTTGAAGCTGGACACTTACCATGCAAGTGGTTAACCAATTTGGTTGTTTTTTTTTTGGCTGTCCATGTAACCAAAACAGAGTGTGCACCATCCTATACATTTAATACTATGGTAAAAAAAACGATTGACACGTGCAATCTTACTTAATTCACTTATTGTAAATTATGGCTGGTCAAACTACAATAACCACAGATCCTTCTTCAGTAGACTGCAGGCATATTCAGGAGTGGCTCAGTATGGCCACTTTAAGCAAGCAGATTTCCAGCTTCTATATCTGATGATAAAAGGTTGAAATAAAACTTTATTGCTACAGTATAACATACATAACCAAACTGTGGTTTAAGTAGATATTCTTTATATCCAGCAGCTAAATCAGTGTCTACCGAACTGCTGTTAGGTGCATAAAGTGATTATTTTTCCCAAAGAAGATTCTTAATCTATAATAAGCCCCCAGGGTCTATTTTCCTATATAATTAAGCTTTTCACAGTGTGTCACTATGCAGATAAGAGTAGCATCCTAAAAATAGTACTTCTTTGCCATAATCTTTCACTAACATTAGTGATTGTGTTGACAAGCAAGATTCAGACTTGTGCATCTGCTGCCGGCTCTCATGGGAGATATGAATAAATTAAAATGCTTACTTTGCTCTGTTCCTTTAACTCTGTCACAAATATACAAAGGTGTTTTTCCACAATTTCCTTGTTTTTACAGTTGACCGTAAATGCCATATTTCCTACTTCCTCATGACTTGCAGGGTTCAGAAATATTGCATTATCTTCAGTAGCTACAACATACTTTTCATCTGCTTCATTTCCTTTGTCATCAATGAAACGGCTGTTATGTAAAACCATTTTTATAAAAACATACTTTTTTTTTACTTTTTTGTTGCATTGGGTAATCCTAAATAGAAAATTGCCATTTTAAATACTAAGTACCGCCCCATGGGATCTTATGGTTCTCAGTGCACACAAAAAAACCAAGGCCGCACGTATGTGTTTGATCACATAAACCAATTAATGGACACGTTTTGTCTTTTACTCGAAAAAATTAGCCTGTAATAATTTAATTTAAGAATGTACGCAAGTCAGTACGGTGCAATAAATAATTTCATTCAAAATTAAGTGCCCTGTGTTAGTAAGACATATGGGAGGAGGCCATTTCCCTCAAGTGTATACAATATAAGTGGGTGAGTAACAAATAGGAGGATATCAATTACTCAGCATGATCATATCAGATCCTGAATGGCATTATGCCAGTTAGATTACTTATGTGGGTTAATGTGCAATATCTATTTATAAAATCTCTACCCTGAATTTCTCAGCAAATAGTCAAAGAATAATTGATTTGGTCCCTTTGCTATTTTCGTCTATAATCATTTTTGATTTTCACTATTTAGCAGATATTTCATTATAATGTCTTCTCTGCTAGTCCTAGACATTCATTGTACATCACATTCCTCTCTCTACTCGGCCCTGTTGAATCAAATGTAGAGCGGCATCCCATTTCTGTTCGAATTAAATAATGACTTAGTTTTGTATAAAGAAATTCTTCGTTACTCGTCTATCTTTAAACTTAAAAACAAGTTCTTTGGGCTTTGTTGCACCATGTAATGTCATAATTCGCTTCATATAGCTCTTGAAAAATGTATGAATTGCATGTGCCCAAATGCCGTTAAAGGAGAAGGAAATTCCCTGGGCACAAAAACCCTCCCCTGTGTTGCTCCTCCTCCTCCCCCCTTGTTACTCACCCCTCTCCGCAGGTCCTGTCCACGGAGCTCACAGGCGCCATCTTCTCGCAAGCGGTCTTCTTCCTGCTTTGATCTGTGTTTTTGGCGCATGCTCAGTAGGAGCATTTACCGGTACGGATCTACTGCGCATGTGCCAAAAGTCACAAAGTTTTCAGATTTCGTGACATTCGCCGCATGCGCAGTAGATCCGTACCGGTAAATGCTCCTACTGCGCATGCGCCAGAAGATGCTGATTAATCCAGGAAGAAGACCGCTTAGGAGAAGATGGCGCCTGTGAGCTCCGTGGACAGGACCTGTGCAGAGAGGTGAGTAACAGGTTAGGGGCATTTGCCTGGGGGGACAGGTAGGCCAGGAGGGAGGAAGGGCAACACAGGGGAGGGGGAGGGGTTTTTGCGCCCAGGGGGTTTCCTTCTCCTTTAAGTAATGGTGTATTGTGTTACAGCTCCAATTGGATCAGTTGTGGACTAATTTGCTATGCAACTTAATACATTCCTATGCAACTGCATTTGAGTGTGTGCTGGTTATTAATTTTTGATAACTTATAGCAGTTTTTTGACTGGATGTCTGTATCTCATGCATTTAAATGTCAAATGAATAATATTGATGCAGGGGGAGTGTTCAGTTGATGATTCAGGAATCTAGCTGTAATTATGGCATCTGTATTTTTGGATTGTGATAAAAGCACTGTTATAAGAGAATGAGACAAAGAATCAGCACATAAAAGCTGCTTCTGACTATAGTCAAGATGCTACTGTTTGCTCCACATACCTTTTCAGACGAAGCATTAATTAAACTGACACTTGACCCATAGTACTTGATAATAGTAGCGCATGGGCATTTTTCATCTGCCTTTTTGCTTGTGATTCCATTTATTTTTTTTAGAAAAGTTACGGTACTTTTGCTAATTGGTCATACCAAAGAGACTTTGGGGCTAATATGCAATGCGCATGATTTTCCTACCGGCGTCTTACATTAATGCTGGTGGGAAAGCATTAGGAGTTTTTGTCCATGGTAGAGCAAATTTACCTTGGTCAACTAATCTCCTTACAACCGGATATGCTAGAGTCATAACTTATCAATTAATAAAGGCCAAACATTCAGGTTTTACACAGAACCAAAAAATTAACAAAAAGGAAAGGATACTAAAGTGTTAGAGGAAAACTATACTCCCAAAATGAATACTTAAGCATCAGATAGTTTGTTATATCAAATTAGGTGGCATATGAAAGAATCTTACCAAACTGGAATATATATTTAAGTAAAAACTGCCCTTTTACATGTCTTGTCTTGAACCACCATTTTGTGATGGTCTGTGTGCTGCCTCAGAGATCACCTGAACAGAAATACTGCAGCTCTAACTGTAACAGGAAGGAGTGTGAAAGCATAAGACAGAACTCTGTCTGTTAATTGGCTCATGTGACCTAACAAGTATGGTTTAGTTGGTGTGTTTGTGTGCACCGTGAATCACACGATCCCAGGGGGTGGCCCTTATTTTTTTTTAAAATGGCAATTTTCTTTTTAGTATTACCCATTGGCACATACTACTTAAAAAGTATTTTATTATGAAAATGGTTTATTTACATGAAGCAGGATTTTACATATGAGATGTTTTATGCAATATCTTTTTATAGAGACCTACATTGTGTGGGAGGTATAGTTTTGCTTTAAGTAAAATTTTTCTCTACAAATGAACTATAAGACTTAAACAATAGTTGAAAATCTAAAACCCGTGTGTGTGTGTGTATATTATCCATTTGGAATAGGAAATCATGTGGGAATAAACCATGAAACTATGGAAAGTATCACAGATTCCTGTAAAATGTGAGTGCATTATCATGACACCTAAAACCGCTGCTTCCTATTGACTGTTATCAGGATAAGAACCCGTGGTACTTCCTGCACCATAAAAACATTCAAATCTAAAGTGGGAGAAGATTCCATGAGACGGAGCAAAGAAGTTACAATAAGAGTGATAGGGAAATGAAAGATAAAACCTGTTCTTCTAAGACTCTTTAAAGCAGCCTAGAGATAGCAAGTCAGCCTGAAGATAAAACGGGAAACTTCGAGAATTCTCTAGATTAGACGGTTCCATTATTTCCTTTGGAAGTTGTTACTGAGCTGATTTATGCCACTTCCACTTATTTACATTTTTTTTTGCTTTTTAAAAATACTGTAATTTCCCAGGTTGAAATAATCCTTTTCTGCATATAGTCTGTGTTGTATTATTGTAAATGTCCGTAGTACTTTTTTTTTTTTTTTTTATAATAGCTGACAGGGCATAATCAGCTTACTACCCCTAGTTGTGGAAATCTCCTAAAATCCCTTTATAGGCAAAGGCATGATATTTGAGTGAATTGCTAAAGATGTGTTTTCTTGATGGCTGCTGATTATGAAAGTGGGTATTCAGGATGGAGATAGTGTTTAACCTGGATAGAAGGGATTCGATATCAGGGATACAATAAAATGTTGGGGTGTGGATAAAAAGCCTAGCAAACTGTCCAATGCTTCTGCTGTTTTTATCCCTATATTTGTTTTTTATATTTAGTAACTGTGCAAATAATTTTGAGTGGGTTCCCACAGGAGTTGACAGACGTATAATAGTGCACACAGTTCTACACGATAGTTGATGTGCTAGACCTATTTTATGGTGTTTCTCTTTATAATCTTGTTGCAGAGGTTTGTCCCTGTTATTCCCTAGGGTCATTTGCAAAAACAGCTCCAAATATGACCTGTAAACTCAATCATTTAGAAAGTTTATAAAGCAAGGACTGTACATATCAAACAGGGAGAGTAAACTGAACTGTATGTTGGTATGTCCATTTTTTCCTTCTTAGGGACAGACTTAGGGGCTGATTCACTAACTTCAAATGAAGGATTCGAAGGTAAAAAACTACGAATTTCGAAGTTTTTTTTGGGCTACTTCGACCATCGAATGGGCTACTTCGACCTTCGACTACGACTTCGAATCGAAGGATTCGAACTAAAAATCGTTCGACTATTCGACCATTCGATAGTCGAAGTACTGTCTCTTTAAAAAAAACTTCGACCCCCTAGTTCGCCAGCTAAAAGCTACCGAAGTCAATGTTAGCCTATGGGGAAGGTCCCCATAGGCTTTCCTAAGTTTTTTTTAACCAAGGATATTCCTTTGATCGTTGGATTAAAATCCTTCGAATCGTTTGATTCGAAGGATTTAATCGTTCGATCGAAGGAATAATCCTTCGATCGCAGTATTTGCACTAAATCCTTCAACTTTGATATTCGAAGTCGAAGGATTTTAATTCCTAGTCGAATATCGAGGGTTAATTAACCCTCGATATTCGACACTTAGTGAATCTTCTTCGATATTCGAAGTCAAAGGATTTTAATTCCTAGTCGAATATCGAGGGTTAATTAACCCTCGATATTCGACACTTAGTGAATCAGCCCCTAAGTATCAAAATTAGCAGTTTGATATTTTCCTATTAGACATTTTTTTAAAGACACATTTGTCAGATAAGTTACCTGTGTTAATATGCCAGAATGTGTTGAACTGCTTTGAGCCATTCTGCTCTGTGGAGCAATGATGTTCACCATCACCCATCTGAACCCTGAGACCCCAGTGTGTGTGTGTACAAGAAGGACTGGTAAAATAAATAGTTTAAATCTGAAAGGCTTCATAAAATGTAACCAAGCGTTAACTGTGGTTACCACTCTGTAAAATGTACTGACCCTTGATAAATAATCCCGCTCGTATTTTTGATGCAGTTTTTTTATGAATGAACCTTGTCTGGTTTTGCACCAAGTCCTATGTTAAAGTTTGCCTTTAATGACAGATGTCTGGACCTAATTATAATTTCTGTAATGTACAGAAGTATTATGTTATAGCTGCAATGCACATTATACAATCACATGCACATTTAATATCCTGTGCTGCTTTAAGACATGAAAGGGAGAACGTTTAGGACTTGTTTTTATTTGTAAAGTAATCAGCCAGCATTTCCTCCTTTTAATCAACTTTCGCATCTAGGGAAATAAATTAGTTACTCACTGTGTGTGTGCCCATTACAAATGGTGTGTGTGAGTGTGTATATATATATATATACTTTTTTATTTCTATCATCAGCTTTTTAATATCTCCCTCTGTACTGTTTTTTTTTTGCAATTTTGTTAACTCTAGAATAACCATCCTGCTTTTGGTTTGCCAAAAAAAAAAAAAAAGCATTGAGAATAGCATTTTACTAGCGCTTAACTCATCTTAACTAATAAAACTTCACAGGCCAATGAAAAAAGCAGTAACATATGTGCACCTCTTTATCACATACTTCCTCTTATTTAGCTGCTGTAAAAAACGTTTTCATGTTTCTAATGACACAGCAGGGGATTCTCTTACTCTGGTTTGCTAACATTCACTTTTATATCAGACTAAACAGCCTAAAGAAACCTTTACTCACCGTTTTTCTTCTTGTAGACTGAGCAAATATCAAAATGCCCATTGCTCATGTTTCATGCCCATTGCTCATGTTTTACTCATCCACAACATCCATTCACATGCCTGGCTTTCAGTGAAAGTTTGATATGTTAATATGCAGTATGTCCTACTCTGGAGTAGAATGAACCAAGTTATCCTGAAAGCAGCTCTTTGGTATTAAGTTTATTAATGTTTCCAACTAAAGCCTGAGGCAAATTTGAATGTTTTGTCTTCAGAGCATATGAGATGGTTAAATTCAATCTCAAGCTTTCCCTGCTTTATGAATGAGGTCAAGCCCAGTCAAAGTCAAAGTGATCGCTGTTTTCCCTTGAGTCTTTTTATCTGATCAGAAGTCTTAATATATACCTGCAACTCATCCATTGCACACTGTCTGGGTGACCTGGCCAAGGGGGATCTGACATTTGTATTTTACTTTAACCTCCTCAAGTAAAGAGAGCCTATTCATTACTTCAGATTTCATCTGTTGTGAAAGATGATATGCATGGTCACCATTGCTAGTTTATAATTTCAACACTAAATACTTTTATAGGATGAGGTTAATTTGCAGTAATGGCTTCCAGCTGCTCCTAACTACCCTCCAAAACACACCTTTATTTGCAATTGGCTAATTTCACAATATGCAGGTATAATATGAGATTAAATGGTATGCTATTTATTATTGTTATTAATTTGAATCTTTTGTTTTCTCTTCCACAGTCTGCCATTTTTAATTTCCAGAGCCTGCTGATAGTGATTCTCCTGTTAATATGTACCTGTGCTTACCTGCGTTCCCTGGTCCCCAATTTACTAGATAAAAATAAAACCGGGTAAGATGACAAATTTATAATGAAAACATATATGTTGTATAAGGATTTATGGGTAAATGGTGAAGAGAAATATGAATGCATTTGCTAGGGTTATATTAGCCAGAATCCAATGGAAATGTGAGATCAGCGTAAACTATTCTCTGTGCAATGAACAAATGTATTGATTTAGTGTCATGTTTAGAATTTCACCTTAACACTTAAAGGAGAAATCAATCTGTGGGTAAAAAAACCCGTACCCCCACCCCAGGTAGTCTTCCCGCCCTCATCCCCCCAGGCTAACTACCCTCCCCCCGGGGAGATGCCCCCATACTCCATATTTACCCCTCGGCTCAGATTCTTCCAGCGAAGTTCCACACGTCCATCTTCCGGCTCCTCTGTAAGCTGACTGTACTTTTGTACTTTTTATTATCACAAGATTTAATAATGACAACACATCAAAGTGTGGACACAATTAATTTATTTTGAATGAATTTATTTGCACTCATCAAAAAAAAAAATTTTTAAAGTGGACCTGTCACCCAGACACAAAAATCTGTATAATAAAAGTCCTTTTCAAATTAAACATGAAATCCAATTTCTATTTTTTATTAAAGCATTCATAGCTGTTGTAAGCTCATTTAAAAATCTCAGCTGTCCATCAAATATTGCCTGCAACTCCTCTATGCCATGGACAATAACTTTCACTTTCAATTCAGCGCTTCCTAGATGTCACTGCTCTCCACATATTCCCCCGTTCTCTTTACCATTTAATTGTGTAGCCAGGACATGGGGATGGACATCAGCTCCCCCATTCTGGTGCACAAATAAGATTCTGAGATGATGCAAGACTTGTCTTAATAACAGTGTGCACAAAATGGCTGCTGCCTGCTTGCTATAATTTTGAAATCCCAGACTGAAGGAAACAAGATTCAAATAATTTATATAGTGTAATTAAAGTTCATTTTGCTTGACTAATGTGATAAAATAGGATTTTGGATAATTGTTTTGGGTGACGGGTCCCCTTTAAGGCAATAATTATTCCTTTTATGGTTTCAAAGTTACACACACAATCTAATTATATTTATTAACAAGGCTGTGCGACCTCGTTAGTTCTTCTTTGCAGTTCCTTTATTTTTGGTACAAATTCATACTCCTTGCAAATTCAGCTTTGGAATTTATAGCATTATAGCAGTCTCTGTTCTACATGATGAAGTTCTTTATTGAGTGGCATTCTGACTTGCAGTTAAATATTTGTTTATGTAAATGTTGGTGGCCCTTTTTTTAAAATCACATAGAAATGATTTGCTTGTATAAACTTTAGACAGCCACACCAAAATAGTTTACTAATTAAAATAGGTTTAAGGTCTTTAGTTAGCCAGGTGGTGTTATGGCATTTGGCTTGCTGCATTTTTCAGTGTTGTGTAAAAAGTTCTAAAATCACTTACTCCTGTCTTCCGCATAGTTAACTGTGCAATGTATGAAAGTGCTAGCAATACTGCTGTTTAACCTGGAAACGTGAGCATTTTTTTGAGGCTGAAAAACATTGCTGGTGCTTACAGACATTTTGCAAATAATTAAATTGGAGACACTTTGTGACATTGGCCTCAACATCAGGAAAAAATGAGTAGACTGGGCCTTATCAACCACAGACATGGCAGCAAAGTGAAAAACATAGTACAGATTATTTAATCTTGCGTACACAGCTCTAATTGTGATTAAAATGTGATATTGGCTCTAATTAGGGGGAAACTTTAACTGCTGCTTCCAATCAATGTTTAAACATACTGAAAACTATTTCACACCTTCTGATGTAATGTACAATAATTGAGAATGATTTCAGAAAATGTTTGCTTTAAGTGCATTAAAATATTGGGTTTATGAAAATTTGTTGACAATTGCCATGGATTTCTTGATTAAACAGAGAATGTTTTCACCCTGTTGTGAAAGAAACGAGTAATACTATGCTGCCTGGCTTTTTCAGATACATGGCTAAAACCCAGCTATTTTTTTTTTCTCAGACTGGCCAAAATCTCTTTTTGATCCTTTAGTTTGACAGCTCTTGCCTACATCATTCACTTGGATGAAAACGTATGTCCAAGAAAAGCCAGTTCAATCATGGGGTTGCAATCATAGCTGAATGAGATTATCTGGCAGGATCAGAGTTTGTGCGTGGGATCTGGGGGTGGTAGCTTACAGTAATTACTGATCACATAACTCTCAAAACAAGAGATGAATGGTGGTGCAAGACCACAACGTTATTAGAGTGCTCCTCTGAGCACTATTGGAGTTTATATTAATCTTCTATTTTGTATGTGTATTATGAAAAAACATTGGGAAGTGCCTTTATGGCAAAATAATAAAGCTCGTGCAAAAACAATGTTATGATCTATTTAAGGTATCCGTATCTCTAAGTGCCTCACCTGTGTACATTATAAACTCTAAACATAACTCTTTTCTGTGACTAATTATGATTCAGGAGCACTGAGGCACACGGGTTTTCATTTTAAGCAGTTACAATCATTACTTTTCCAAAGTACAGTGTAGCAATTTCCAATAGCCAGGAATTCTTTAGTAGAAAAGAAAAAACATTTAAAAAAAATAAAAATAGTTTTGTGCTCTGAAAACATGATGGGCATTTTTATAAGACTGGCAAAAAAAAAAATGTTAGCCAGTTTGCCCCACATTTAGTTGCTTTTTAACTCTCCAAAAATAATTAGATTATCCTTCTATAAGTATTTATAAAATGATTAGTCTTTAACTCATGTCTTTCCCCTGTGAAGAGAAGCACAGTGTATTTTTGGGGTCACGGTTTAAAATGTTTGTGAAACCGTGAATTAAAGGATAACATGTATTTTTTTTCTACTTTGTGGAAAGCAGCCGATGAGACAGAGAAACAAGAAGTTCTTTGAAGAAGTGTTCTGATTTACGAAAACTGTCAAAAGTGAAAAAGGGAAACACTGACAAAACACTCAATCATAATAACAGTCCGCTATGAGAATACACATCCGCCTAATAAATAGACTACAAAAACAGGCAAACAATAAACCAATTATCATTGGCATGACAGTTCACAGAATGGGAGATAACTACACACGTCTAGGTTTTCACTTTTACTGTAAAATCAGAATGTACAGTAGTGAATAACACAATTTTTTGAGGGAATTTTGTTTCCCATTACAAATAAACAGGTGAAACAGCCTCTTTCTGGCTCAATGTGTTTTCTCTAAGGGTAGGATGCAGAAAACTTAAATGTTTGAGCAACACTCCACATACCAGAAACAAATATTTCCAAATAATTTAAATGATTTCCCTATTAATTGCATCCACTTTTTTTTTTTTTTTTTTTTTTTAAAGTGGTGTGTTGGTATGTTTGTCCATAGAGATCCATTTTTCTACACGTTTGTTATTTAAGCCTTTGAATGGCCTTTGCTGTCTAAATTATCATAAAACAAGGAAACCTCTTAACGAATTAGATGTATGTATTTGGTTGAATGAATAGGTTTCTTTTATACATCGCTAAAACTTGACCTTATTCCTTGGTAAACATGTTTGAGAATACTATGCAATTTCATTATTTACTTTTCAGTATTATTATTACTTAACAGTATTGTTTTGTTTTTTTCATATTTCAGAGTCCTTGGCATATTTTGGAAGTGTGCAAGGATTGGTAAGTACTAAGTTGTTGGCAAAGTTCTAGAGGGTACACATGCATAGAATAAACACAGTAAAGGTGCTATTGCTTTGACCAGAAATTGCCCATTGTGCAGTGGATAGATAGTATGGATAGCATTATAAACCTGAAATCAAATCATAAACAAACAGTTGTTCCCTCCTTAGGGTTAGTTCACACGAGGAGATTCGGGGAGATTTTGTCGCCTGGCGACTAATCGCCTCGTCTTCTGAGCGACAATCTCCCCGAAAAGTCGCCTGCGCTAATGCACATGCGGCGATGCGTTTTCCATAGTCGCTCGAAGTTGTCTGTATGAATTCAGCTGTAGCAGCAACATAAAATCACATGGCAAGGAAATATTTCCTGCCAGTTTACACCTGATGGGAAATAGAGAGTTGTTTACACCAACCTTAAATTAGTACGAATGGATCATATAGATTAATCTCCATATCTGAGGGTATGGAAGATCTCTGATATTAATCAATGCGAAACAAATGAATGTTTAAGACATTGAGACATTTTCAAAAGGTCTTCTGTGGCCACAAAAAATAGAAGTTGCTGAAGTTGTTGTGATAGCATATGTAGAATTTATCTTTTTTTTTTTTTATTCTAATGTCTTACATTTTCCCTCCCCAGGTGAAAGAAAAAGTCCATATGTTGCAGTCTGCTGTGTAGTAATGGCCTTCAGCATCCTCTTCATGCAGTAGTCCTGAAATAATATGACAATGTAATGTTCGTTTTTGGCCAAGACACATTTTTCAACTAAATATATGTACAGAACACAAACATTGTTTTTTTTAAGCCTTGACTCTCAGAAATGTGTATACATGGACCAACTGTCTTTTGCCGAGGAATACTTTTACTTTTCATATTCTGCATTTGTGAAGAAATCTGTTCAAATATGGACCTAACTGCTATTTGGAAGCATGGTGGGCTGTCTTGTCAGAAGGGCTATGGGTTTTTAAAGCAATATGATCTCCAAAATAAAATGGTTCTGCCCTTTTCCCTACATAAATTTCTTAAATATAACATTCACAAGTGATAACTGCTCTTCTTTAGACCCAGTTAAATGTAGTTCACACTTCCTATACCTAAATAACTTGTCAGCTACTTAGTTTGGCCATAAACTGTTCCTTTTTCCCAAATGTAGTTTGCTAGCTATACCTAAATATGCAAATCAAAATTGTTTTGGCCACAAGATGTTTTTAAACTTCTTATTGTTGAGTAAACAAACAATACACAATATTTAAAATCTACCCATCAAATTGGAGATGGTATGTCACTCTTCATTTAGAAAACCACCAATGATGATTGGTGGCTGAATGTACTGAACATCTATTGGCTGTTAACCATGTTTCTGGAATCCTTCTACTCAAATATGTTTTGAGTTAGTGTGTCAGTATTTAGCCCAAGTTGCTGAGTCTAGGGAATGATGTCCTTGCATATATGTATGTTTGAAAACTCTGTGGTGACAAGAGAGTGATTTCAACAAAAAAAACTGTGTTTTGTGGTGAAACATTCTCCAGTTAAAATAAAGATTCTGGAAAAGAAACTTGGCAGATGCACTGCTTATTCCAAATGCAATATTATCTTGTTTGTTTCGGAGGTCTTGTGGGACCTTAGCAAGGGATCTTGGTCAAGATTCAGATGCAGAGTATTTTATGAACTATGCCTTTCTTTCTCTGAATGCACATCCACAGGGATCATGGGGCACAGTCCAAAACTAGCCTTGTTATGTCCATTGCTCGGCTTCACTTGTTTGGAAAATCATTGTATTAAGCTGTTTTTATACGTTTTTTTTTATTTATTGTCTTTTTCCTAGTTTCCTAGTCTTAAATTGGAGCATTGTATGCTTAAATTGGACTATGCTTATGTGAATTTGGCCATGTGCTTGGGTGAGTTTGACTAGAATATAGCCAAACTCTACCTTGGCATGAACTGGTGAGCAATAAAATGTGCAGCTACAGGATAGACAAAGTTTGAAAGGTAGCCAGCGAGAGGCAGTTACTGTATTTACTTGTCCCACCACTCTGATGGTCTAATAAGACTGACTAGATCAGGATGGCATGTTATTTTTAAGATGATTGGTCACTGGTGCTTCCTTGAGCTGATCAAGTGTGATAGTGAGGTACCTCAAGCATATGTTAACATCTAAATCGAATGTTAATGTGACCCAAATAATGATATTCTTTCAGTAAGACCATCTTCCCATGGCATGGCATGGCCTGTGCTAGGGCTTTTTGCCTCTCTGTGCGGCACTAACAGCAAGTAATTTTATCAGATTTCTGCTGGAAGCGACGTGATTATGTAGTAGAAACGTATAGTATGTTCAGTTGCAAAGTTGTAGGGTGTTCAAATTAACAACAAGGGACCATCAACTGCTGAACCATAGAAACTGCATGTACTTGGTTACTCAATGCCAAGTTTCAAACTTTCTCTGGAAACATCAGCATAAGAACGATTGCTCTGGATTTCCAAAGGCCAATTCTTAAGGTCAAGAAAAGCTATTACTCCATGCCTTCATTCCATGCTCCCTGGCAACTGTTTTGGCAAAGGCCCTCTCTTGTTTGAAAACAATAATGACCTACACACAAGGGGAGGTACACTACACTTTTTAACTAAGCAACTTCAAGCCAGGACTAATTGCACAACTTCACTAATCCTCTGGTTGAAGAAAAGCAAATCCCATCAACAATGTTCCAGCATCTCTTCCCAGAAGAGTAGACGCTGTTAATGGAGGACCAACTTTACATGAATGTCACCTTTAGTTTTAGAATGAGATGTCTTGTGTAATAGAACTAATATTCTATAATGTACTTTGTGTAATGGGCTGAGTCAATATCATTTACTCACTTCAATGATAATGTGTGAAAGGTATCTGCTCTTAGTTCTACTTTCTGCATTGGAAACTGGACACCAAAATAAACAAATCCAAATGTTAAGTGCTCCAGGGGTGTATTTAAACAACTGGTTTTAATTTATTCTGATTAAAGGAATGAAGTTTACTGTAAAATCCACATGCCTGGTGGCTGGTGAATGATGTAGGCTGAATTGGGTCCTGTGTATCCATGTGGTATGCGGCTGGGTTAATTACTAATCGGCCATGCTGCTTGGGTGTTTTTATTGAGGCTTTGATTTCCAGGAAAGGTGTGACAGTGCTGTCCCTAATAACAGACAACAGGCTCTCAAGCAGTTAGGATATGTGCTGGCATATATACACGTGCAGTCCGTATTGGAGCTGATTAATAAATCATTCACAAAGAGCCTAGCGATGTTATTGGTGTTTTCTTCGCAAATAATCAAACTGCGAACCGCAATGGTTTACCCTAAACTGGGTTAAATGATGTAGAAATAGAGCAGGCTTTAATGGTTTTTTCATCTCAGCATGGCAGCATGTTTCTTTCTATCATGCACATTGTTCCACTGCAGCCCATTGCACTGCTGACATATATTTCACATGATCTTACACAAATGCAACCTCACATTCTGCTCACTAGGCTAACGAGAAACAAAATCTAAATTGTCATTGAGACAAATCGTGTACATGTTTATGTTTTAGGTATGTTTAAGGGCAAGGAGGCCTATGGTTAGAGTGATGCCAATTATTTTAGGTACCCTCAAGTGAGCGAAATCCCTACACTTCAGACATGGACCTTTGTGCATCTTGAAAAAAAGCATAAAGGGTCACGAATAGTAGTCTGGGAATTTCTGCAATAAATTACATTATAACCCGATTTTACATCCCCGGATTTGCCGGTTTCCCGTTTTTTTTGTGGTCCCACCAATTTCAATGTATTACTATGGGCTCTTTTCCCGGGTTTTACATCTACGAGGCAAAGGTGGCGGCAGTCAATGCAGTATTAACGGGCAGCAGAGAGTAGAACTGTAGGACACCATCTTTCCAGTACTTTAGTTCATTTAGTGTAGAACCAGAGGCCAATGGGGAAAGGGGTGATGTGAGGAGCCCTCCAGCGATTACCCCATTTTGGTTAGGGTGTGGTTGCCCTCCGGTCTGTGCCCTGTACAGTCTGACACTTCCCTATACCTGACCCAAAAAAAAAACCCAGATTGAGGGACTTTTCCCCAGGGCCACAGCAGTTTAGGGGCCCATAGGGGAGGTGTAAATATATACTGATGGTTTTCCCTATACACATCCATGTGCAGCCTTCCAGTTGCTGTTTAACTGCACTTCTCAGCACCCCCCCCCCATCAGCCAAAGGCAAAAAATGATTCCTGTACTTATTTCCTTTAAATACTTAACATTTATGTGTCCTTAACACATTTCCCTGATTTTACATCTTTTTTTCATGGTTCCCTGAAAAACGTAAAATTGGGGTTCTACTGTATGTGTACCATTTTCTATTTTTCTATATGTATTTTATATAGTATTTGTACTGGTTAGCTTTCCAGGTTATACATTGTAGCTTGTTTGTTTTAACGTACCCAGATTTTATGCCGTTCTCTTGGAAATATAAAATCAGTGTTCTACTGTATTCAGTGGTGTAACTACTGTGTGCAGGATGTGCACCTGGGTCCCCCACCTGGCCCCCTCCACAAGCACATCCAGTCTCTAAAAAACTTGAAAACTTATCTACAGTTTCTTCAGCAATGAGATGCCATTGTGACTCCTGTGGGCCTGGGTGTAATCACACTCGTAGTAGTTATATCACCGACTGTATTTCACAGATATTAATTTTAAATGGTTTTATTTGCATTTTTAGTAATACCCATATAAAGGTATGTTATAATAGTACGCCACAGTGGAAAACGCAAATTCAAAATTAATTTAGTCCTGAAAAAAGAAGGGTTACCGTACATAATGATATTTGCTGATCAGCAGTCTCCAGTTCCCAACAGCCACCCATAAGAACTTCTCTAGCTAACTCAACTGATTCCTTTATAGTCATTCTTTCTATTTCTATTCTTCCTGCAATTTCCCAAAAATCCAACACTTCACTGTATTCTAAACAAATTTCACAAGTTTACCATTAACATTATTCTGTTTACATTATAATAAATGCATACAACCCCTGCACAATAAATATAGTTTTGCTGTAATACAAAATATATATTCCTACCTAAAATAATTCTGAATATATTTTTGAATAGGCCCCATGTCTTATGGAGTATTTATACTGACCATTAACTGTGATTTTATGCTCTTTATACTTATCACATGTATATTCATGGTATAATGTGCTTTACAAGACCAGGCTTTGATCCTTTGATAAAAAATATTTGACCTTTTGTATTCATGCGGCATTTGAAATGTTGGCGCTATTTCTATAGAGATTGGCATTTTGATGTAATAAAGATTGCAAGGATATAGTTTGAATCTAATCTAATTAAAACATACAGGTTTACTTTTTCACAAAGAACTATAATCCCAAACCACAGATCTTGGATTTGTGTTAAAGCTGTGCCTGCCACACATAGAAGAATGTAAAGGCATGAACTAAAGAACTGACACTGCAAAAAATAAACATTCATGGCCATCACAGAGATGTCATCTAACCCTATGCCATTAGGGTGATAATGATTCACTGTGGGTGTTTTGAGACCTCATCTTATGTTACTATTTAGTGTTAAAGGGAAATAAAATCAGCACTGGATCTTTATCACCCTAACAACATGGGAGTTAGTTGATATCTCTGCCATCCAGCAAGCTAATAGAGGGATACACATTATACTTAGAGTTTTACTTGACACTGGCAATTCTCAACAGAAGTCGAGAATTCTAGAGCTTCCTAACAATTACTTTTGAGGAAATTGGAGAAGCAAAATCTTGAGATTCAACAAAATAAAACAAAAAATAATTTTTTGATTTTGCTAATTTGATAAACCTGTTAGTTTTGGATTCTTGCTTATATCCCTGTACATGAGAGTTTTTCCTCCTATCCTGGTTGCTATTCTCTAGTCTTTCACTAGGGGCACATGTATGGTCTGTACTGTGCAAATGGTCTGAAGCTAATGGCATACTGTGGAGTTTTTTAATAGCATGTTTTAATCAGCTGCTTCTCCACTCACTAAAATATGGGAGCACTTCTCCACTCACACATACTATTAGTCTAAAACAAAGCAATGGTAGAAACGGGGGTCTCCTGAGTTCAACAGCAGAAATTACAGTCAGATTTTACAAGTCACACTGCAGAGTCTGCTTAGTTCAGCCAGTCAAGTCCCCCAAGAGAGGTGTCATGTAGGCTATCTTGTTACCTGCCCATTGTTCTGGAACAGACAAGGCATCAGCTGGGGGGGGTACTGACTTCAGGAGAGAGAATGAATCCTGGGAAATAACTATAATGGTTTGCTTGCTGTCAAGATGTGAACGTTAAATACAAAAAATTGTGCTCTTGTATGTCTCTCTGTTAGGATCAATATTTACTGATGCATTTTAAAAACAGCTGAAATAACAGTCCGACTGCACAGTTTGTTCATTTGCAACTGGCTAGTGGTAAAAATATGATGTTGAGGCAAGCACTGGGGTGTACATGGAACCCCAAGATGAAGTACTTTATAAACCTCTAGGGGATAGGTCAATATTGTGTAACAACTTTCCTTAAGGGCTAGAGAATTGTATAAAAGGGAGTGAAACACAGTTCTTTTAGAGGTTGTCCTCTATTTGAGTGGAACTTCCTATTATCAACAATAATTTATAAAGTGCCAGTCTGCAACACTGAAAGGTGTATACATCAAACATACACATCAGATACAAAGAGATAACAAGGGGCCTGACCATTATCAATGTGGCAGTTGGGGTTGGAAAATTGTCTGATCATGACACTTTGGGCATTCTTTCAGACTAACTTGAATGTCATTGCACAGCTGGGTTAGTAATGATTCAAGTATCTTTTACAATTGTTGATTATACTAAAATGAAAGGAGTTTATATACTTATTTTGTGTGCTTATCCAGAAGTTTTTGTACCATTTACAGTACATATAGTAGCTTCTTTGCAGGAATTATTTTTTGTTTTTATAGTGCTGACATATTCTGCGACATGTCACAGAGATTAAACATCAGTCCCTGCCCAGTGGACTTTACAGTTTAAGGTCCCTATTGCAAGTTCACAAATTATGGTTAATGTTATTAACCTATATGCTTTAGGAGGAAACGTGTATAAGCATGGGGAAGACATCAAACAACCAATGCCAGATGCCCTGGCATCAGTGCTAATTATTTCACCAGCCACTTGTAATGGTGGCTGCCATGTTGGGTCCTGTAAGGCTTGAAGTTGCATGGAATGTAGTAAATAGTGTAGTAGTGCTTAAATAGTGAGAGAATGGAGTCAAATGCTCTGAAATATTTTCAGGCAGTAAATATACAGTAAGCATTTTCAATGTTTAATATCTTACAAATTAGTTTGAGCTTTATGGCTAACAATTCAGTAACGAAGGAGTTTGTTTTCAGCTGGAATTCTACGTTGGGTGAGGTGTTAGATGCCTAGGATTGGAAAATAATTATGTGCACCACTGCCAAATGTTCTTTGAATGTGGCATTTTAAGAATAAGTGTAAAACTGCTACTTAATCTAGTAAGAAAATATTTTTGCTGTTCCACCATTACCCACATTTATATTTGTGTCTACCACAATGTTCTGCATATGGTGAAGATGCCAGAAAGGCTTTAGCTATGAAAATAATGTTTCACTGAAAATGCTAGGTAGGATAACTAAATTGAATTCATTGGTTTGCCTTGTCAGCAAAGACACCACAGATTATATTAACAAATAATTGGCTCATGTGATTTATTGGGATAAGAATGTGTAAGAGGTTTCTTAACTGTTGGAAAAAATTGTGTAGTCATAGATTACTAAACATTCCAGAAGTATTATATTAAAACTGATGATTCAGATAATATGTTTTGTTTTATCAACTGGTGTATTGTACTGCTCAGAATGTTATTAACCAATATCAATGAACAGTACCTCCTAATGCCTTTTAGACCATGGACACAAAAATTATCTTTTCTGCAAACATTTTATTTTTAAGAATAAGATAAGATCAAGAGAACAGCTGGAGGGCCGAGCAAAGACAAAGAATTTAGTTTTTTATTCAGTAATTTTAACAGAGCTGAATCTCATTGTTTCAGATTTACTCAGTACTTTTCTGCAGGTAAACAATCCACTCTAGCATGGAAAATAAAGTTTTGTTGCAAAAAAATCTTGCATTTACATTTTTTTTTCTGAATTGCAAAACTCACTTTCTCTAAAACCACAAATGTCATGACATTTATTTAAAGATACAAATAAAAAAGTAATAATGGAAAATAACACTGAAGGATGCACTAAAAAATACAAATACCTTTAAAACCTCTACAAATTCAAGTTTTTTGGACAATTGCTGGAGGTCTATATATCAAAGGTCAGATTTTAGTAGTTTTAGAGGTGTTTGAGACAACAACCAAACTAAAAAAAACTCTAAAACTACGAATGTCATGACATTTATTAAAAGATCCAAATAAAAAAAAGTATGAAAGGAAAATGTGCAAAACATGAATAACTCCAAAAAATGTAAATTTTTCAGACAATTCCTAGCGGAAAAAATCTGAGAACCTCTAAAAATCCGAATAGATTTAAAAAGGTCCAATAGGATCAGTGTAGCTTCCATTCACTTCTATAGCACCTCGACAACTTTTACCTGGCAAAGTTTTGTATAAGAGGTTTTCGTGGTTTTTACACTTAATAAATCTCAGATCTTTAGAGCTTTTTTTTTTTTAAAAAAAAAATGGGAAAACCACACATTTTTAGAGATTTGCGTAAAAATCGAAATTCGATTGTTAGAAAATCAGCCCCCTAATGTTGAAAATACACTTCCCATGGATTTGATTTGTTTTCAAGATTTTTTTTCAGTTGCTAAATCTTGAAAGTTTGAAAACGTAAAAAAAATCTGAGATCGCAATCCCAAATTTTATTAATAAAATATGATTTGATAAAATTGTGAATTCTATTTCATAAACTAGTTCATAAATGTGTAATTTCATTAAAGTCATTACTGTCTGTTTAGGCACTTTTCCGATTTACGGGCGCAGGCGTAACTTCTCTAGCGAAAGAGACAGACGATAGCGCTCATTCGCACTCTATCGGCAGGCGAATTTTCATACTGGCGAATGGACATTACTCCGCAAATTCACTAAGATGCGGATTTTACTGAACGTTACCTCTTTCGCCAGACTTGCCTTCGCCAGCTCAGACCAGGATGAAGTGCACTGGAGTGCATAGATCTTCCTCAAACTTCTGTTACTTACATCATATTTTTTAGTGGAAAAAGCTGTCTTTTCCTTTTTTCAGATTGATAGCCTGCAAAAGTCCTTAACCTTAAGATGTCGCTGGTGAATTTTCGCTGCTTAGTAAATTTACCCCTAAGAGTGCTAACAAGTTTTCTTTCTGTTCTGTATGCGCCTTTAAAGGAGAACTAAACCCTAGTGATGGGCAAATAAGTTAGTCTGGTGCAAATTTGCGGCGAATTTCCATGTTTTGCTGCCATCTATTAAATTTTGTGAAACTCCAGTGAGCGCCAAAATGAATGCTGGCGTCAAAGTTGACGTGGGCAGCAATTTTCAAGTTTCATGAATTTTTCGTTGTTTTGCGAACTTTGCTGGAAATTCGCAAATCCCTACTTAACCCCCTTTTAGGCAAAAGTCCCAACTGGCCCCCCTCCCTGCCTCCCCCTGCACAGTGCTACAGCAGATTATGCGACCCCTCTAGGAATACTGACCCACACCTGCAGAAGAGCGCAGCAGAGCTCAGGGCCCCATCTTTAGGTGGCCATACATGGGCCGATAAAAGCTGCCGACAGACCGTGTCTGCAGCTTATTGGCCCGTGTATGGGGCCCCCCGACGGGCTTCCCCGATCGAGATCTGACCAACAAAAAATCCCATCGGATCGCGGCCGCTTCTTTCCGTTGATGCGGTCCGCCCATTACTATTCGTTATGATCCGATCGTTGGGCCCTAGGGCCCACGATCGGATCAGCACGATATTGCCCTCCTCAAGGTGGGCATATTGGGGAGAGAGCGGATCTCTCCGTGTATGGCCACCTTTTGTCACTTTGGTATTCTTTGTGAAGTGAGCGGCACACGCGCAGTTGGAGCAATCTTCCCGTTCTTTACAACTGTGCATGCGCCGAAAGAGACGGAAATTGTACGGAGGAAGACCCAAAGATTAACGAAGTGCCGGAAGATGGCGCCAGTGAGCCCTGCTGCGATCTTCTGCATGTGCGGGTCAGTATTCCTAGAGGGGACACAGAATCTGCTGTAGCACTGTGCAGGGGGGAGGCAGGATGGGGGGCCAGTGGGGATTTTGCCTAAAGGGGGGTTTAGTTTTTTAAGGCAGCAGTTCAAGGTTCCTGACTAGTGAAGGGTATAGCTCCAGTCCAAAAGTCTGGTGTATATAGGTGAAAGTGTCCTAAAGAAGGTATAGTGAGCTCAGTCTCCTTTGGATCCTCCTTGATGAAGGGAGTTCAGAGTTTAGATAAAGGTCTTTGTATCAAGGATGACCAAGGTGCAGGCTGTACTTCAGAGCAATGATGAGAAAAAATACCAAGGGTTTGGCAGTGGTTACTCTGCAGCCCTTTTCTATGTTTCATTGTTCCACTAAATAGTCAGTTGTTCCTGTTATTAATGGGATCCAGCTAGTCTAACACTTTGGTAACCACTCCACCCTTCTGCTGGAGTGCCCTGCAGGCAGATTATTGATAACTATTTACTGCAATGGTACTGTATGAATTTTTCTAACAGGTCTAACAATCTGTAATGTGTTCACTCATAGTAACCGAAGACACCTAGAAAACGTTAAAGCATTCATGTTATAACTCCATTTGCACCCACTATCTCAAGAATAAACCTTTTTTAATAGACTGACTGCTAGTCAACTTGAAATTCAAATGTACATATTCAGCACAAATTATTGTTTTCAAAACATCATAAATAGTATAAGTATTCGGCTTTGTGGGTTTTAATGTGTGAATTTCCATCCTGTGGCCAAATACCATTCAATTCATCTTGTCTGCAAACTGTGTAAATTGAAAACATTACTTAAGGCCAGAAGCTGAGCAGCATGGAAATTCTGTATTGATATTGTCCAAGAACAAAATGTCAAAAGCTCTTATGTAGCAGTAAAAGATGCAAGTGACAAATGAAATATGTGGTATAGACAAATCTATATCCAATGAAAGTACTGGACACCAATATTCCTTATGGACCATGATACTAAAGGTATTGCGGCATGGTTGATATTGGCTTTAGTACAGTATTCCATAGAAACTGGATTTGTAACTTCACTGGTTGCTACTGGTTACTGTACAAGGACACTAGAGCTCATGACTCCTAGAGCCACTTATCGATATCTTTAGATAAATAGTTTGTTGTTGTTTTGAAATAATTGACATTTTTGTGTACATATTTTATGTTTTAATATATGCTTGTCTTTCAAATTAGCAATGTTGTTATATGCCACTAATACTTTACTTACATTTTCCATTTTAAATGAAGGGTAGTTTCAAAACAATACTTCATCATTGATGTGGTCTTATTGGCATCCACAAGAAATGGCTGGATTTCATATTCAGAAAAATACAATATTATTGGCATCTATATATATATATATATATATATATATATATATATATATATATATATACCTGTATATATCCTACTGTGTTGATCCAGGCGGTAGTCATATTGTTAAATAGAATGTAGAACTCATGCATGTTTAAACTAATTTCACCATGATTTATAGCATTCATATTTTATTCAGACAGTCTCAATAAGCTATCCAATAAACTATGAACTATAGACTTAGATGCCTATAAATGATTTATTGTATTTTATTTGGGAGAGAAATTAATAACAGAGGTGTACAGTAACTAGTGGTGCATATACATGCAACTGGAAGTTTTTTTTAATTACTTATATTAGATATACCTTGACTTGGATGAATGAAAATTTTTATAGTCATATTGCCATTTATTTCGGAGAGAATCCTCTAAAACTGGTTTGGAATATGAAAGAACAGCAAGAAAACAGGCGGACTATCAAAACGATCTACGATTTAATCTCAGATGCCGACATCAGGGACTCACCCCTTGTAGCCTATGCCTGGGTTCCATCATAAAGGTCACAGAGCCAACAAGATTTTGCAAAAAGCCCAAAAACATCTACTAAATGAACGTGTCAGACAGATCAATTTTACCATTACGGCCCTTAAGCAGGAAATTGAACATCTGCAACAGAGTCTGGCAAAACAGCTACCTGATCAACTCTAGAAAGGGTGGTTGTGTTTGTTGAACATGCACAGATGGCCCAACACATAAAGAGTAAGGAGAGACAATTAAGCAAATTTACCACCTAACTGTCACGAAGCAGCAGTTGGAAAAGAGCAGAAGAGCTAACCTGGAGGCAGAAAGATGAGACATCAAAGACATGTGGGTTAAGAAATAAGTGAAAGCAATACATACAGTATGAACCTTTAAGGAAAGGCCCAACCAGCTGTTACAAGAAAAAGGTGATAGGTTGCTTACAACAACTTGAAAAGGAGAAAGCCATCAATCAAGTTTTATACCGCCACCAGTGACATACAGCATTGCAAAATTCTTGGCTAACATCTTAGCCACATTGGTAGGCAATACAGTACATCATATCCAGAATGTCAAAGACTTTGTAACCAAGATTCATGGTGTTACACTAGAGGCAGAAGAAACAATGTTATCATATGATATCACTTCATTGTTCACATGTATAACCACGACAGAGGCAGCAATTCAACTGCAGCAAGACAACACCCTCAACAGCAGAATGAAGCTCAGTCCTAACCAAGTATGTTTGTTGCTAGATTTGTGCAGTAACACCACATACTTTAAGTACAAGGACCTTTTTTTATAGACAAAGACATGGCTGTGCAATGGGTTCTCCAGTCTCTCCCATTGTAGCAAACTTGTTCATGGAGGAAGTGGAAAGGACGGCCTTACTTACTTTCCAGGGAATTACACAGTCAGTGGTTCAAATATGTGGATGACACTTGGGTTAAAATCAGATCCAAGGAAGTGGCGGCCTTTACAGAACACATTAACGCAGTGGACAATAACATCAAGTTCACAAGGGTAGATGTCCGCTTTTTAGACTGTTTAATATGCATCCAAGAGGGGGATAACTTGAAAACGGAAGTATACAGCAAACCGTCTCATAAGGATCAATATCTGCTTCGATTCAGTCCAAAGACAAAGAGCAAAAACATCTCAGAGGAGCTTTGAAAGTGTGTGGCTACCCAGACTGGGCCTTTGTCAAAACAGCAGCAACCAAGCCCAACAGGAACACCAATAGAAATAACCGCCCGGAAACACATAATAGGCGAAACATAGTTACCAAAAAAGCCCACCTTAACTGTCTGGCATTGCTCCCTCTACCTCCCCCCACTGTGCATTAGTAAAAAAAAAAAACATTTTAGGGTCAGGTTTTTTTTTTTTACTAATGCACAGTGCGTATGGGGGGGGGGGCAATGCCAGGCAGTTAAGGGGGGCTTTTTTTGTACTGGGGGTTAGTTCTCCTTTAAAGGAAAACTATACCCCCAAAATGAATACTTAAGCAGCAGATAGTTTACAACATATTAAGTCGTATTTTAAAGAATCTTACCAAACAGGACGAATTATGGGGAAAAAAAGACAGAACTTTGTTCATTAATGGGACATACTACTAAAAAGTATATTATGAAAATGGTTTATTTACATGAAGCAGGGTTTTACACATGAGCTGTTCTATGCAATATATTTTTTTTATAGAGACCTACATTGTTCAGGGGTATAGTTTTCCTTTAACTCTATTCATGCATTTTATTTCCTTATCATGCCCGCATTATGTTTCTGGTAAGTCCATGTCTTGGTGAATAGGAAGCACAAGCATGGGATATTGAATGTTCAGTACAGGTATGGGACCTGTTATCCAGTATGTTCGGAACCTGACTTTTTTCGGATCTTTCTGGAAATTGGATGTTCATACCTTAAGTCTATTAGAAAATCACATGAACATTAAATAAACCCAATAGGCTGGTTTTGCTTCCAATAACTATTAATTATATCTTAGTTGGGATCAAGTACAAGCTACTGTTCTATGATTACAGAGAAAAAGGAAATCATATTTAAAAATTTTGATTATTTGTATAAAACGGAGTCTATGGGAGACAGCCTTTCCGTAATTCAGAGCTTTCTGGATACTGGGTTTCCAGATAACGGATCCTATACCTGTACTGCTGGATGTGCTATATTTGAAATAGATAACCCAAAGAAGACTAATGACTAATGACATCTGCATCTATGGTGACAAAAACATTTTAATGATAGGTTCCAAGAAAGATTAAAATCCTTTAATCATATTTCCTATGATTCCTGAATACTTAGAAGAAAGGAAAGACACAATGCCACAGCAAAACTACCGAGTTCTCAGGGCCAAAGAAACTTTATTTAGGCCCATTGCCACAGCTCAGAGCATTTCTTATTTACTTTGGAACAATATTTAGAAGCAAAGCAGAGAATTATCTAAGAATGTTTAACTCATGCATTCACTGCATACATTATAATGATAGGCTTTAATTCTCACATGACAACACTTCTCAGTTATCCATGAGTACATTTGGAAATGTTACAGAAGAATTAGGCTGATATTTTCATAAACTAACAGGAAAAAAGGCTTCTATCCAATGATACACTGACTCGATGGAAAGTCAATTCCACATAAGGACTTCTGGTTTTCAAATTATTATGAATACTCATTTCATCTTCTCTAAGGGCACAGAAACATGCTCAGATATGGGGAGATTAGTTGCCCAGCGACAAATCTCCTCTTCTTCGGGGTGACTAATCTACCCGAACTGCCTCCCACCGGCTAGAATCTAAATCTTCGACGGGATGCCTCACAAGGAAACTTCGGTCGACTTTGAAAAATGAACTGCTCTGAGTGCCGTCACGACGGCCATTTAGATTCTAGCCAGCGGGAGGCAGTTTGGGGAGATTAGTCGTCCCGAAGAAAAGGCAATTTCTCGTCAGGCGAAATAATATCCCCGAATCTAAACATTTGTCTCTGCCCTAAGTCTTCAAAACTTATCTAAAGAAGCATCTTGGCTTCATAACTCACAGCCAATTCACACTGCTTGCTTTTTGGACTCGACACATATTAAAAAGTAATTTCATAATTCCTGTCACTTTCACTTTACGCGTGAATAATACTTTTAAAGCTAGTAAATGATTTCCAAAACTCCAATCTGCATTTAGATCTCACTGTCTGTAGTGCTATCTTAAAGGAGAAGGAAACCCAGTCGGCGCAAAAACCCTCCCCCCCTCCCCTGTGTTGCTTTCCCTCCCTCCTCCCCCCGGCCTACCTGTCTCGCTGGGCAAATGCCCCTAACTTGTTACTTACCCTTCTGCGCAGGTCCAGTCTATGGAGTTCACAGACGCCATCTTCTTCCAAGCGATCTTCTTCCTGCTTTGACCGGCGCATGCGCAGTAGGAGCATTTCGCTGGTACGGATCTACTGCGCATGCGCCAAAAGTCACGGAAAACTTCGTGACTTTTGGCGCATGCGCTGTAGATCCGTACCGGCAAAATGCTCCTACTGCGCATGTGCCAAAATGCCGGTCAAAGCAGGAAGAAGATAGCTTGGAAGAAGATGGGTTCGGTGAACTCCGTAGACTGGACCTGCGCAGAAGGGTAAGTAACAAGTTCATTTGCCCAGCGAGACAGGTAGGCCGGGGGGGAGGAGGGAGGGAAAGCAACACGGGAGGGGGGGAGGGTTTTTGCGCCCACTGGGTTTCCTTCTCCTTTAATGCATTAAGGTACTACTGAACAACATTTCTGTAAAATGCCCCAAAATCCTTTAAATCTTCCTCAAATGTAACCATAAAATAGTTTTTATAGGTGGAGACATTATTAATCCCCTTAGCGCTGTCCCTGTACATTCTTATCAAATTATATGTGTTTTCTCATTCCTTTTTTTTCCATGAATCTCTAAAAATCTGGGTTTTTTTTTAAAAATGTCTAAAAATTCTAGATTTATTGTATTAACTGTAAAAAACACAAAAAAACACTAATACAAAAAAGTTTTGTTGGGGTTGCGCTGGAGATACAATAATTTTTTTTAAATTCCCATGCGCCAATCCCCATTGCTCCGGTCCAGATAATGAAAATTTGCAGGAATAAAAGGGAGAGGACTGGGGCGATGAACGGCAGTGGGCCTAGGGGCTCCCACTTCGTAAATCCGGCCCTGAGAATACATGTCCATTTTGAGGAACAACAGAATAAAGACTATGGGGCTGATTTACTAATATCCTTTTTTCCTTTTTATTTTCCACAAATTGCAATCAAGGTCCCATAGAAGTCAATGGGAGCTGAGCTGATCCTATTGGACTGTTTTTAACCATTTAGACTTGTAGAGGTTTTCATGTTTTTTTTTCTCTAGTAATTATCCGAACTTTTTAGAGGTTTTAGAGATATTCTTATTATTTTGCACATCGTTCAGTATTTTTTTCCGTTTGTACTTTTTATATTGGATCTTTTAATAACTTTCATGCATGCGTGGTTTTAGAGAAATAGAGTTTATTCGTGGTTCAAAAACCTTTTTTTTTTTTTTTTTAACCTCTGAGCTACTTTAAACTCCCCAAAAGCATTGGGGAGCTACACAAGCATTAACAAAGTTCTTGGGTGTTGCCAAATTAGGGCTTTAATTGATAGTTTGGTAGCCCCATGTGGACTGCAAGTTTCAAGAAGTTCTTTTTGGAAGTGACTTGTGTTTTTATGTCTTCAAAACTTGCCTCCAGGAATTTAAAACTGAGCTCAGAGGCCACTGAGAGCAACATCAGAGGGTTTGTTAAGCAACATTTTTTGCAAGATAATGGTTGGGGTTAAGAGATATAATGCATACAAAACTGTTCATTATAAGAATACATGCATACATACATACCAATGAAGGAAAATTAACCCCAGGCATCCAGAAGCACAAGAGGACAGAAATCCTTGCACTCAAGAGGGTACACTGATGCTTTATTACTGCTTCAAGTAAGAATTTATATATAATAGATGACTGTACTAATTTTTTATAATGTTCAGAACAATACTTACATTTTACATGGAATATTTATGAGGATTCGAAAGAGAACAATTTAGCCCTATAAAAATAAAATGAATACTGCAAAGAAGGTGCTAAGAGATAACTTAAGGGAAATTAGGTTATTGTTTCTGTAGTTAATTATTAATAAGCAATTGCCCATTGTGTTTGTCTGGATAAATAATTAATCCAAATAAAACTATTGTAGCATAAATCAGGCTTGAAACTTGTATTTTTGTAACAGCAGGAGCTTTTTATGTTTCCTATAATAGGTACGGTTTGGCAGTAAATACTTCATCAAATTAAATAACAATTGAAAAGCCCTTTGGCTAATAGTGGTATTTTATTTTCTGCATTCCAAGGTGGAAGATAGAGAAACACAACATAATACTCCAAATAGAAGTGATACAAACAATTTGAAATGACATTTTAACTAAATAACTTGATGATTCAATTTCCCTGCAAAAACATAATGGCAGAGATTTCAATTATATGCAGCCTAGTTAGGCCACATAAGCACAGACAAGACTGCAAACCTCAGTGTAGGAAAGAAAAACGTTAAAGATTGCAAATTTAGCTAGATTTCTGTCTTGTCCCTCTCTGGCCTCCTTAGGAAGAATGATTTCTTCAAATAAAACTGAGCCTCAAGTATGGCCAACAGGGAGTACCCTTCCCTGTATACTCTATAAAGCTTCTAGAGGGAGTAAAATATTTAAGGTGGTGAGAATGTATATAACATTGATTTATTACTCAATGATTCCTGTTTGATTGGTTAAAAAGAGGGTGTAGGTAGAATACCAACCCAATAACTGGAAAATGTTAATAAAAATGCACAAAAGTTCCCATATAGGCTAATTTATAAAGGTGTTCAACAGTATGGGTATGGATTGTAGTACAGGTATGGGATTCATGTGAAGGCCATCCCCCCATAGACTCAATTATATCCAATTTTTTTTAAAAAAAAAAAAAGGATTTCCTTTTTCTCTGTAAAAATAAAACAGTACCTTGTACTTGATCCAAACTAATATATAATTAATCCTTAGTTCCCCACAGTATTTAACTTTTTAAGCTTGGTGATATATATTTATTAGTCATAATAGTTACTGTAATATTAATGATAAACGATTACATTTCTTCAACGTCAAGATTAATTATACTGTAGGGATCTGGGTGGGTGTATGTTATATAATTCATCATTTATTAATGCAAAATTGCTCTGTATTTTTCAACAGAAGTTCATACTTGGCCGAATTCACTGTAATCAAAACTTGCTCTAAAAATTTGGATGAAATTTCCCCACCCAGTAGCATCCAAGACAAAACTTGATCACTGACAACTCGACATTTTCATTGCAACTCCTGGATGGTGTCCCAGGGAAGCAAAGTCATACTAGCAATGCCATAGGGATGTGCTTGCAGTTGAAAACAAATGCCTATGTCTGTATCAAACAGCTAATCTGTACTGTACAACGATATAGTCTGTTTTATTATATAGTATCTCTGCTCCTACACATGCACAATTACATTTGAGAAACAATTCAAATAAACACTGTACTTAACATTAAGCACATTTAAAGCCACCTCATAAGAAAGCAAACACCCCTTGCTTGTTTAAGATTAAATGAAAACTGTACTGCAAAATTGTAATCAATACAAAAAACCTAATTTAATAAATCGAAGGTTTCCGTTCCTCAATAGTATAGGACGTCATTTTGTGCCTTGAGTTACTAATAATGCCTTACCCTTTAAACAAAACAGGGGTTGTTTGTCCATATATTGCAATATATTTAAGCTGGCCAACTATGTCAAAGTCATCCCCGTTGTGGCCAGTCCTACACTCAGCTTGCATCTGATTCATTAAGAATTCTATTGCTTCAATATACATTTTATCATTGTTTGTAGCACACACACTAGCAACTTTTTGCACATCCAAAAATGTTCTAAGCCTTTAATTATTAACATCAGTTAATGTTAGTTGTGTCTTACAATTCCCTTAGGGGTTATTTATTAAAGGTTGAGTTGTGTTTTCCAGAGGGTAGGGCCACTAAAAAACTCAAATTTTTCGGGATAAATTTTTTTTTCCGAAATGTATTATACCCTGAAGCCGCTAAAAGCCCAAATCCAAAAATACTCCAGATAAAACATGTCAAGGTCATGTAGACGTCAATGGCAGAGGTCCATTTAACCATTTCAAGATGTTTTTTGCCTTCATGGTTTTTTCGGTGATTTGCACTCGAAAATTCGGGTATTCAAGGGGTTTTTTTACCTATAAACTTGATAAATTTGAGGTATTGCAGTTTTTCCTCCTATTGCATCCAATCGAGTTTTTAACATTTGGGTTTTTCATAAGAAAGCAAATATTCAAGTTGTGAGTTTATTCGAGGTAGAAAAAAACCTTAAAACGCGACCTTTGATAAATAACCCCCTCCCCTAAATATGTGTAATAAAATATAATCTAACTTTCTGATTTAAATATGGAAACAGTAGAAGTCATCTTAGAGCACCATGTCCTGAAGAAAAGAACTTGGCCTGAGGTCTCATGTTGTCATATGGAACTTCTTGTTGACTTCTAATAATACTACAGTTTAGGGTATTAGTCCTATGTAATTAAGTGGTGAGCACTGGAGAGCTACCAATCTACTCACCTTCCTAACAGTGAACCCTGTGGTAAGTTACAGGTAAAATTAAGTCCCATGGCAAATGCATAGTACAAGTATTGCTTAGTAATGATATTTTTTTTACTAAACTTGATATTTTATTATTTACAATTTGGAGAAAATACTCCAATAACACAGGTCTTTTTTGGATAGAATAATGTTTATTTCTTGGAGGTACACCAAAAGAAGTGCAGACCTGCAATTTCTCGTAATCCACAGAAAAATCTTGCCAACAATGACTTTTTTGCTGCCAAACTAAACTGGTGCCAATGTGGATAATTAAATTTTTTTAATAAAGTTCTCACATATTTGGTCTGTGCTGAGATTACTGTGGTAGTTCTGTGGTATGCTTACAAAAAAACTTTGTGTAGGATGATTAGTCCTTGTCTGGCACAGGGTAATTCAAGAATATTAGAATATATATAGAGAGAGAGAGAGATACATAAATATATGTGTGTATATATAAATATATGTTTAATTTCTGTTTAATTTAATGACAGAAAAGCAGGAGCAGTAAACCATTGCAACCAATAAGATTGGTTGGTTTGCATTTAAACAGGGTTACTGCCCCGGGAGAACGTAATGCCTTATATTACATAACCCCATTTGTCTATAATGTTTTATACATTGCAACTTTTACTATTTCTTTTGTTCCTACATTTTTGTCATTGTCTTCTTCAGTTAGCCATTAAAGGACAAGGAAAGGCAAAAAAATAAAATCCCATTTTTACTTTCTTTAATGAAAAAGAAACCTATCTCCAATATACAAAAAATGTGTACCGTTTTTATAAGAAACCTGACTGTATGCAGTGAAATTCTCCCTTCATTTACTGCTGTGGATAGGAATTGTCAGACGGTCCCTAACTGCTGAGCAGGGAAACAATCATACTTATGAACAGCAGGGGGAGCTCCCGCCTTACTTACCAGCCATGCAGAACTCAAGCAGCTTTGTTTATGACGATCCCTAAGCAGCCCAGATCACACTGAGCATGTGCAGGGTCAGGGTCAGGCAAAGATGTTTAACAAAGTTACAAGATGACAGCTCCCTGTGGCCAACTTTGAAAGCATAAATCATTTGTTTGATTAGGCTTTGTGGTGCAGTAAGTTCATGCTTATGACCCTGTGTGCCTTGGGATTCTGTCTACTATTCCTTTTGAATACCCATATACTGTGCACAAATGAATCAATGATGCTGTGACCACAAAATTCATACAGACAAATACAAGAGGTCATCTACTCTCAACCCATTATAGCTTAAGGTACAAAATGTCTCAATGTCCTTCATATACTGATAATGGATTGAGTGCAGAGGACCTCTTATATTTGTCTACATAAGAATTTTCCCCAACAAACTTTGGTTCCTTTAGTTTTTGCACCAGTTCTCTCTAAATTTCTTCTGGTCCTTGGAGGATTCAGAACACTTCACATGTCCAATCATGCAACTCTCACAAGTAACACCTCTTTCTAGGAATTGCATTACACATTGGGTAATCCTATCACAGTGACTATACAGAATCAACACCTCCGTAAACTTCAGATGTCACCTCTTTGAAGAGTTACTACATGTCCATTGTGATTGGATTAGTCGAAGAGTTTATATGCTGAGGATTTCCCATACCAGTCAGTTGAATTGAAGAAGCTGCTCGGTTGAGTCGTGAAACTTCTTCAATAACTACTCTGTAAGTCCAGTTGTTATAGAATTATTTATATTAGATATACCATGACCTGGATGAATGAAAATCTTCATAGTCATAAGTTTCATAACAGCTGTCATCTTCAACATTGAAAACACAACGGAAAAAACAACTAAATGAAGAAAAATTTAAATTAAAGTTTAATAAATACACCTCTTAAGATCAATAGATGTCTGTGTTGGCCTTTTTTCTGCTGTCATATTTGAGTGTTTCAATATAGGCAGAGAAGGCAACGTTTCATACTGTAAAATCTCTAAATTGCAGAAGACAAAGGAAACTCTTGGAATGCTGAGATCATCTGATGATGTCATTTAGAAATAATAATTTAGCTTTTCCTTTATTTACTGTGATTTTAGTCTTGAGGATGTCACATTCGAATGCAGCAGACAGCAGGAAGAGATTTTATAAATTCTACCAGATAATAGAAGTTAAGATTATAATGAGGGTAAGTGAAAACATCAGACAATGAATGCAAGTTAATTTGTACATAGTGTTTTCTAACATATGTCATTATGGGACAGAACACATAAGTCATATTATAAAGGGACTGATTACACAAACGGAGAAATAAACCTAAAGAAATGAATACACAATTGAGGCTACAAAGGTTTGCATTGTTTTTATTATAACTCAGTAGAATGGATGAGACGGCATATGATACAGCTTCTTAAGAAAACCGAAACATATTGAATGTATTATTTGAGCAATTTATAACCTGATGATCTAAATATTTATTTCTCTAAGTCATCTTGGGGGACACAGGGACAGTGGGGTATAGCTGGTACCTCCAGGAGGGCAGGACACAACAGTAGGAAAAAACTTAGCCTCTACTCTACTCCCCAGCAGGCGGAGCTTAGATCAGTTTTTGTTGTGTCCTCAGGAGGATAGGACGAAAAATTTTTTGCTCTATTTATTATTTTCATTTTTGTCAGTTGCTTGACACCAGGGAATGCCCAGGCCCTCTACACTGAGCAGAGGTTACCCATAGGCATTCTACAACGTGGGACCTGTCTCCGGGGTTCTTATTGTAAAGACCATCCAGTCTCATAATAGTCTCCCCTCTTTTAGGTGGAAACTGACTGGCCGGAGGACAGAGGAGAAAACGCAGGACTTTGTAAGTATACTTCTGTCCTCCACTCCTCTGCTCTTTTTCCCCTCTTTCTCTCTACATATTAGAAGAGAAGGCTGTCTCCTATGGGCAGGGCTAATTCAGCCGTCGCTGATGCAGGGCTGTTAGCCCTTATCTCTCTGCCTGCTTCTCCTCCCCCCCCACAGGCGCGCTCCCTGACTGACTCCATTTACTATTGGTACTGTCAGGGGGCAGGGCAGCGCTGCACTATTAAGTAAGGGGATTTAATGTTAGGTGTGGGAGACTCTTTATTAAGCAGGAGAGGGGTACCGGTCACTCTGTAACTTCCCGGTAGCAGTGCCAAGGAGGGAAATAGCTGCTCCTGGTTTGGCGCCGCTCTCTCTCTATTCTCGCGCGATCTGCGCGCTCTCTGAGATCGCGGCCGCCATTTTGTTTTTCGCACCGGAGTTTACAGTGCGCAGTGAGGGAGAATAGCGCAACAGCAACGCTTCTGTGGGAAGCGGTTACTCACGCCCATAGCCCCTTGGAGCCCTCTCTGTGAGAACGGACAAGTGAGGGAGACACTGTAACAGCCTGCCTTCGCTGCACAAGTCCCCAGGGAAAGCCTCCTCTGCTGGTCCTTACAACAGCACGGCTGAGCTAAGACATTTATAGATTTATATATTATATCTACATATACTGTCTTATTGTGCTATTACCATGTCTGAGGGATCTGGTGACAGGCCTTTTTCCAGGGGGGCACCTTCTGCCCAAGTCAGATATTTAGCTTGTGCCACGTGCCGCAAACGTCTGCCCCCTGGGCACAAAGAGCCCTTATGTACTAAATGCAAGCCACCTGTGGTTGGTCCTGAACCTCCAGCACCTACTCCTCCCCAGGTAGACCAAGGCGCTCAAGGGGAGCCTACCTCTCCACTTACAAGCTCTCCTCCCCCAGGGCCTTCGCATAAACTGCCTTCCACTCCAGAGTGGGCATCACAGTTAGCTTCTGGGATACCTTTGTTGGCACAGTCTCTAGACAAACTGTCTTCCCGCCTTGATAAGCCAAAAGGGAGGATTTCAAAACGCAGAGCCCCTTCCCCATCTGAAGAAGAGAGCGACTCTCCTCCTAGAGGTTTTTCACCATTCCTACCTGATTCCGGTGATGAATTCGGGCAATCAGAAGGCGAACTCTCCTCAGACTCTGAAAGCGGGGATGAGGATTCACACAGGAATTCCTCCGAGTCTGTAGATGCTCTAATCACCTCTGTGCTTGAGACGCTCCATTTTCAGGACTCAGGGGTATCACCTGACACCACTAAGAGCCTGTTTAAACGTCATAGTAAGACCTCACCTGTTTTTCCTGCTCATGCTCAACTTGATCAGATCATACAACAGGAATGGGACATTCCAGAGAGACGTTTTCAGACAAATCGAAAGTTTCAAAGACTCTATCCATTTCCTAAGGAGCTTATAGAAAGGTGGTCAATGCCACCTTCAGTGGATCCTCCGGTGTCACGGCTATCCAAGAACACCGCTCTTCCCGTTCCGGATGCCTCATCTTTCAGGGATTCGATGGATAAGAAACTGGAAAGTCTTCTTCGCTCTGTGTTCTCAGCTTCAGGAACCTCGATACGACCTGTCCTCACCATGGCATGGGTCAGCAGAGCAGTCCAGTCCTGGTCAGACTCCCTTCTTACTGCCATTGATTCCAGGACACCTCGCCATGAGCTTTCTCAATATGCTTCCAAAATTAGGGAAGCGAATGACTACCTATGTGAGGCTTCACTTGATGCACTACAGGTCATCAACAGAGCATCGGCACTTTCTGTAGCAGCTCGCAGATCGCTTTGGATGAAGCTTTGGTCAGCAGACCTTTCCTCAAAGAAGTCTCTAACCTCCATTCCCTTCAAGGGCAAGCTCCTGTTCAGTCCTGACCTGGACAAGATTATCAGCCAAGCAACAGGGGGCAAGAGCACCCTACTTCCACAACCTAAGGCTCGTCCCTCGTTCCGCAGGGAAAAACTTTTCGTGGCTCCCAGGCCAAACACACGAGATCTTCTCCACCTCGACAGTCTTTCGCAAACAGAGGTCGTTTCAGTAGTAAACAGAGATCCTCCTGGCAAAACAAGAAACACATCCCCAAGGCTGGGGACAAGACTGCCTCAGCATGACTACAGCTGCACTTCGGCAGTCACAGGTCCGATAGGGGGCAGGCTCAGCAGATTTTCCAAGGTATGGACAGCTCTGATTCAAGAGTCCTGGATCCACGAGGTAGTAACCCAGGGCTACCATCTAGAATTTGCTTCAAGCCCCCCCAATCGTTTCTTCATGTCCAGACTGCCACAAAACTCAGACAAGAAGACAGCCTTCCTGGGCGCAATATCAACACTTTCAAGGGCGCAGGTGATCATTCCCGTACCAGTCACAGAACTCTTCAAGGGCTATTACTCAAACCTATTTGTAGTGCCCAAGAAGGACGGATCAGTAAGATCCATTTTGGATCTCAAGGAATTAAACAAGTTTCTTCGTCATCGAAGATTCAAGATGGAGTCTCTCAGATCTGTAATTGCGGCCATGTCCCCGGGGCAATTTCTGATTTCGCTAGACATAAAGGACGCCTACCTTCATGTTCCCATTTTCCCTCCGCATCAGAGATATTTGCGTTTTGCCTTCCAAAATTGCCACTACCAATTCACAAGTCTTCCCTTCGGGTTAATGTCCGCTCTGAGGGTCTTCACGAAGATCATGGCAGCAGCAACTGCAGTGATTCGCAGTACCGGAGTCTCCATCACACCCTATCTGGACGACCTGCTAATCAAAGCACCCTCCTTCTCGGAAGCTCAGAGATCTCTCCAGATATCCATGGACAAACTCCAGGAACTGGGCTGGGTCTTAAATCTAGAGAAGTCTTCCCTTGTACCCAGCCAATCCATGGTCTTCCTTGGCATGCAATTCAATACACAAACACAGAGGATTTACCTACCTCAAGAGAAGGTCAGTCATCTCCAAGCCTTAGTGAAGTTGCTTCTTCAGAGGCCCCACCACTCAGTCAAGTTCTGCATGAGGGTGTTAGGGGTCATGGTATCCACCATAGAAGCAGTACCATTCGCCCAATTCCATCTACGGGAACTCCAGTGGAATATTCTGAGGTCTTGGAAGAGGAAGTCCCTTTTTCAAGAGATTCAACTATCCGGCAAGACAAGAGCATCTCTCCTCTGGTGGTTGGACAGCACTCATCTTTCATTGGGCAAACCCATGGGAGAGCCGACATGGCACATACTCACGACGGACGCGAGCCTCTTCGGATGGGGGGCAGTTCTAGAGGGCCACTCGGCTCAGGGTCAGTGGAACTCACTGGAAGTGAGATTACAGATCAACCTGCTCGAGATTCGTGCAATCCGGTTAGCCCTAATCCATTGGCAACAGGGGCAGGCCATAAAGATACAGTCCGACAACGCCACCGCAGTCGCCTATATCAACCACCAGGGGGGCACAAGAAGCAGAGGGGCACTAGACGAAGTCAATCTAATTTTCAAATGGGCTGAATCTCACCAAACCCATCTGTCAGCCGTTTACATCCCAGGCCTGCTAAATTGGGAGGCGGACTATCTAAGCAGACAATCCCTAGACCCAGGAGAGTGGTCATTGAAGGACGAGATCTTTCAGGAGATAACACAGATGTGGGGAACTCCAGAAGTGGATCTAATGGCGACCAGGCACAACCGAAGGGTACCAGCGTTCATGGCTCGTTACAGAGATCCACTGGCGATAACAGCAGACGCCCTAACAGCCAAGTGGCAATTCCAGTTGGCCTATGCATTTCCACCTCTACCTCTAGTACCCAGGACTCTCAGGAAGCTTCAGCGAGAGCAGACCACTCTCATCCTCATAGCTCCAAGATGGCCGAGACGCTCCTGGTACACAGACCTTCTCAACATGTCCGTGGCAGAGCCTTGGATCCTACCTCAAGTTCCCGATCTTCTAACTCAAGGACCGATTTGCCACCCAAATCCAACAAATCTAAGTTTGACGGCATGGCTCTTGAAATCGAAATCCTAACCCGGAAGGGTTTTTCCAAGTCAGTGGCTAATACCATGTGCGCAGCCAGAAAGCCTGTCTCGGCAAGGACTTACCATAGAGTCTGGTCTACCTACCACCAATGGTGTGTAAGTCATAAGAAGCAGTTCAAACGATTCTCTATTCCGAACATTCTTGAGTTCCTACAAGAGGGCCTTTCCATTGGTCTATCCCTTGGTTCTCTTAAGTCACAAGTCTCTGCCTTATCTGTTCTATTTCAGAAACGAATTGCTCTCCTACCTGACGTCAAGACATTTATGCAGGGAGTATCACACCTGGCTCCTCCAGTTCGAGCACCAGCTCCTTTATGGGATCTCACCCTAGTTCTACGAGCTCTCCAAGACCCTCCTTTCGAGCCATTAGGATCAGTACCGCTTCTCTGGCTTACCTGGAAAACTACCTTTCTTCTAGCCATTGCCTCTGCAAGACGTGTTTCTGAGCTCAGCACACTGTCATGCAAACCACCCTTCCTCGTTTTTCACCATGATAGGGCGGTTCTACGCACCATTCCATCTTTTTTGCCTAAAGTTGTATCTGATTTTCACCTAAACCATGAAATTACTATACCGACCTTTTGTCCCTCGCCTTCCAATCCTAAGGATAGGGCTCTACATACCCTGGATCCTGTCAGAGCCTTAAAGTTTTACCTGCACAGAGTACAAGACTTTCGCAAGGTGGACTCCTTACTGGTCATTCCTTCAGGCCCCCACCAAGGAGGCGCGGCCACAAAATCGTCCATCTCACGCTGGATCAAGCAAGCAATTCAACGAGCCTACGTGGCACGTGGAAGAACGCCACCATCTAGACTCACGGCCCATTCTACTAGGGGAATGAGTACGTCCGAAACCAAGCATCAGCAGAACAGCTGTGCAAGGCAGCTACGTGGACCTCTGTCCACTCCTTTTCAAAGTTTTATCATTTCGACACCTTTGCGGCTTCTGACACTCGCTTTGGCAGAAGGGTGCTTCAAGCCGCGGTGGTTACTTCTACCTAGGCCTCATTCTCCCTCCCGGAGATTTAAGGGGACAGCTTTGGTACGTCCCCACTGTCCCTGTGTCCCCCAAGATGACTTAGAGAAAAGGAGATTTTGTGTACTCACCGTTAAATCTTTTTCTCTTGGTCACTTGGGGGACACAGGGCTTCCCTCCCTGGATTGAGGCCCTCATTTTTTCCGTTAGACATGTTTAATATTGGGTTTTACGGTTAATAAAATTTTTCCTGTTGACTTTGTAACAAACTGATCTAAGCTCCGCCTGCTGGGGGTATAGCCAGTAGAGGAGGGGCTAAGTTTTTTCCTACTGTTGTGTCCTGCCCTCCTGGAGGTACCAGCTATACCCCACTGTCCCTGTGTCCCCCAAGTGACCAAGAGAAAAAGATTTAACGGTGAGTACACAAAATCTCCTTTTTGCATGAAAAGGTTTTTGGGTGGATGTATACTGATTACTCCTTCATGCATTCTCTTCTTTTTCAATAAAGAGGATTAATAATTGTTTATTTTCAAACACGGCCAATGCTAGAGAAGTTTTAGAATGTTTTGATACTGAATTAAATGATGTGATCTTGTATTTATCTAACAGACGAAACATACATGCAATCACCTTAACCACATATAAGGTAAAGCATTTAATTTTGTCTCCCATGCCTATTCATGCAGTTATTTGTCTTTCTGGTATTCCAAAGCTCACGTGGCCATTTGTTTATGAAGACCGGCTGCCAGACTGTCTTGTTAACAGTGGAAAAACATGATTTAGGCAAGGGCAACATGGGTATTCACACTGGCCTATCTAATATACCTAGCTTGGTTACTATGCTGAGGATTGAAAGGAAGGCAAGACCCCCCACAATTCAACTACTAATATTGCAGAAGGGTTAACACTTCTAAATACTGAGGCACAATCAATCACTAGTCTGATTTATGACCAGCTTTTGCAGTTGGTCAGCACAAGTCTGCCTTGCATCTGCCAGCAATGAATTTTTCAAATTATTTTACTACTACCAGGAACAGAGTGCAGGTATACCCTGGACACAATTCTTTTCTAAATTAGCCCAAAAGAGAGAGATTTTATGCCCCTTAGTGATCTATCACTTTTATCTGGGGTATATGGAAATATGTACCTGTGGGTTGCTCTAGCACAGGGCTGTCCAACTGGTAGCCCACGACTCCCCCTTGTGTGGCCCCCACATGAAAGTCTGCCTGCTGTGTCTGCTTACCTTGTGTAAGATTTAAAATGTATCACTATAGAGATTAACTGGTTCCTGCATTGTTTTCTCCTCAAATTCAGAATATAAAATCCTGCATTGTTCACACATTTAATCCCCCCTGCATTGTTCACACCCTAAAATCCTGTACTGTACACACCTCAGATCCAGACTGAAACTGTCCACATTGTTCACCTGTTCACACCTTATACAAAATGCTGAAGGGGAACCAGCACTACCCTATTTTTTGTGTGCCATACTCTGACTGCTCTATGCTCCATGTGTGTCATACTCTGCCTGCCCTATGTCCCCTGCGTGTTCCATACTCTGCCTGCCCTCTACTCCCTGTGTGTGCCATACTCGGCCTGCCCTATGCTCCCTGTGTGTGCCATACTCTGCCTCTCCTATGCTCCCTGTGTGTGCGATACTCTGCCTGTCCTATGCTCCCTTTCTGTGTGCCATACTCTCCTGCCCTTTGCTCCCTGTGTGTGTCATATTCTGACTGCCCTATGCTCTTTGTGTGTGCGCCATACTCTGCCTGTCCTTAGCTCCCTGTGTGTGTGCCATACTCTGCCTGTCCTATGCTCCCTGAGTGTGCCATACTCTGCTTGTCCTTTGCTCCCTGTGTGTGTGCCATACTCTGCCTGTCCTATGCTTCCTGAGTGTGCCATACTCTGCCTGCCATATGCTCCCTGGGTGTACCATACTCTGACTGTTCTATGCTCCTTGTGTGTGTGGTACTCTGCCTGCCCTTTGCTCCCTGTGTGTGTCGTATTCTGCCTGCCCTATGCTCCCTGTGTGTGCGCCATACTCTGCCTGTCCTATGCTTGGTGTGTGCCTTACTCTGCTTGTCCTATGCTACGTGTGTGTTTCATACTCTGCCTGCCATATGCTCCCTGGGTGTGCCATACTCTGACTGTTCTATGCTCCTTGTGTGTGCGGTACTCTGCCTGCCCTATGCTCCCTGTGTGTGTCATATTCTGACTGCCCTATGCTCCCTGTGTGTGCCGTACTTTGCCTGCCCTATGCTCCCTGGGTGTGTCATACTCACCTGAGAAACATAAGCCTGGTAGGGGTCTGTTCTGGAGGTTTGTTAGTTGAAAATTGTTGTTAGGGGCCCCTAAGGTGCTTAATCATGTGCTGGGAGGGTTGCTGTGTTATCCACAGGGGAGGATGAGGCATATAGATTTAAGATTATGTCTTAGTATGACAACTTTTTTCACATGTGAGTAATAAGTGATATCCCTGCAGTGAACACCAACCATTTGGTTTTTTGATGTGCTACCACCATTAATGTGGACATGGTCCTGTGATAACATCGGTGTGGTTTAAAGTGGGCGTGGTTTAAAAACAGAGAGTAGTTAACACTGACTTCCATTATCGGCCCTCCACCATGTAGGCCAGAAAATGTCCGGCCCTCTGTACCACAGAAGTTGGTGCCAGGTGCAAAATAAATATTTCTTTTCATTCTGAGGGGATTCTCAGTGGTGAACCATGCATTTCAAATTTGAAATTTCTTCAATTCTAGAATCTTAATTGACATTGGAAATCTATTGAGTTTCTTAGGAAAAATTCCACAGCTGAGACCCACCAATTAAGATGTTAAAAGAAATCAAAATAGTAAAGGATTAAAGGAAAGTCACCAGTCACTGGGGGAGAGCAACGTTATGCATCCCAGTGATTGTATTCACGTACCTGATAAATCCTGGGATGGTGTTCAACAGAAAATGTACCACCCAAGGTTCTTCGAACAACACAGATTGATCACCTTCCTACTTCTTCTTCCCTTGCGTGGGTGTGCATGTGCAGTACAGTGAAAAGCTGAACTTTAACAAAAAAGCCGGTCTCATCACTCTATTGCACATACGTTTGAAGAAAGAAGAAGCAGAAGAAGGGGATCCCTCCATGCTGCTCACTGAAAAGAGCAGATATCAGGTAAGGGTGCACCCCTAAGTGATTGTTACTTTCCTTCTCCTTTAATGAATGTAATGTATATGAAAATGTAAAATACAGATCCTTACCCTTGAGTAAAGTACTGGTGAAATGGGTCGGAAGATATTCCTCCCACGTACCAAATGACACAATGATGAGATGATAAACTATTTTCCAGATAAATTCTTTAAGGCAATGAGCTCCTATGACTTATTCTTAGTGAACAACAAATTACTTTGATTTCCTACCCACAGTTGCAGTTACTAAAACAATTTACCTTATATTGCACAGACCTTATAACTGTCCTTTTTCTTAGCTTTATTTAACATATTTGCCACCATTTTTGCACTTTAACAGTAATATATAAGTACAGATGCCTCTACCTTTCCTAAAATGTGAATGATCTTCTCAGTTGTTCCATCTGTCTTTTTCATTTCTCTTTACGGTTCTATTCTGTTCCTGTTGTCTTCCCTTTCCTGTGTCAGTCCTCTGGGAGGGATTCTCTTCATCATCCTTTACAAATTGTACTTGATAAACTTCTATATTGTTAGATATTTTCCATCTGTTCTGCTCAAAGGTTAAAGCATATTTTTATCATGGAATGCCCTAGAGCAGAGTTTTAGTTCCCCACTTTAATTTATAACATTTGCTTTCCCCCATTGATTCATAACAATGGTGCCGAAATATGAAAACGTTGTCATAACAATTACAGTAAGTATTCACTAATAAATGTACTAACAAATTCCATCCTAATTTGCCTTCAGGTTTAGGTTAGCCCAAGAGTGCCATAATCTATTCCAAAATTCCACCAAGGTTCTAATGGAGTTTTTCTTGATAAAACATGAGATGAGTTTTTCTCATCAAATTGAATCTGGCCCCTAAAATCTCTTTGCAAAATATATTACAGTTAAGTTGCATCATAGTACCATCGCCTTGGAGGGAATTATAGATTACATCTAATTCCCGAATCCAAGTGCCTGGCTGAACTGAATCCGAATCCAAAAAATCACGTGACTTTTCTTTTTTTAGTAAGTCTTTATTTTCAGTTTTAAAGAAAAATGAGGGGTACAGAAGGAAAAAGGGAGAGGGGATGAATAATAATGTACATTTATGTTTTTCAGATACATATACAATATCATAGTACATTTTCTCACATAGTATATCTAAGTCCTAACTATCTTTATTCTCTGTTTTTTAGAATCTCTTTAATAAGTAGGATCTATCTTCGCTTAGTACTAAGTTATTGTATTCTATAGGGGGGTGGGAGATGAACAGATAGAATAGGGGTGGGTAACAGAGGGATAAGAGATAGGGAAGCAGATTAAATTCTCTTTTCTTTCATTTCCAGCAATATTGTTCCAGTTTGAGACTACTTGATACGTAAGAGTAAAGGTAAGTAATTTTGTTATCAATGATTTCTTTTAGCTCAGTTTTTTTTTTTTTTTTTTTCCTTTTTCTTGAACAGCATTATTCCACCTGTCTTTGTTTTGTATGGTTTCCATTTCTGTATTCATTCCATGACTTCCATAATTTTTCAAATCGTTTCATTGTTCCTTGCTTTAAAGCTATAAGTTCTTCCATTGTTTTAACTTCTTCTAGTGCTCTAATCCAATCTATTTTACTCGGTGGCTCTTCTATTTTCCATTTTCTTGGGATTTGATTTCTAGCTGCTTGTATGATCTGTATTATTAATTTATCTTTTATTACCTCTTCAGTGTGTTTATTAACGTTGAGGATTACTGTTTCTATACAATTCTTATAAGTTCCAGGTCTTAGAGTTTCTATTATTTCGAATACTTCTGTCCAGTATGTAGAAAGTTTAGCACACTTGTACCAGATGTGGCTATATGTTCCTAGATCAAGGTTGCATCTCCAACACTTCTCTGAAACATTGTTGTAAATTTTGTTTAAGAATACTGGTGTTCTATACCATCTACTGAGTAGTTTGTAGTTGGCTTCTTGTGTTTTTGTCGTTCTTGACCCTTTATGTGCTGTCAGCATTATATTTTCCCATGTTTTCCTCTCAATTTTGATGTTTAATTCCCGTTCCCATTTCTCTTTGGTTTTCTGGTTACTAGTTTTATCTTCATCTGATAGTTTCTTATAAAATTTAGCTATGGGGTGGTTAATTATGGGTTGATTCAGCAATACCTCCCATTCTGACAGTGGTCTTGTGATGTTCTTGGGACCTAACGAGCTTAAATAATTATAGATTTGACGATAGTTCCACTGGTCCCTGGAGTGATGTCCCCATCTAGATTGGATTTTATTTAATGGAATTATTCTTCGTCTTTTAATAAAGTGTTTGAGTTTAGTGGGTTTACCCTTTGTGCAAGCCCATCTATCAATTTGGCCTCTATCACAACTTGGTGGGAAGTCCGGGTTTTTTATTAGCTCTGTTTCTGGAGACGGATAAGGAGAGATATTATATTTCTTCTGTAAACCATGCCATATTTCCAACGTTGCTCCTATAGTGGGATGTGTTTTGATTGATGTTGGTATATTGTCGTAATGTATATTCATGATGTTGCTTATATTAATTTGCATCTCAGTTTGTTCTATTTCTTTCCACAGCTTAAAAGTTCCGTCTTGTTTCCAAGTCCAGATTCTCTGTAGGTGAGTGGCTGAATAGTAATTTTCAACATTTGGTATAGAGAGTCCTCCTTTAGGTTTTGATGTCATAAGAATAGAAAGTTTAAGTCTAGGTCTTTTCATAGCCCATATGAATTGTGAGAAAAGAGAGTTAATTTTTAGAAAGAATTGTTTGGGGAGTTTTATTGGAATCATTTGTAGTAAGTATAGAATTTTCGGCATAATCATCATTTTCAATATATTAATTTTCCCAAACCAGGACAAGGATTGTGTTTTCCATTTGGCGAGTAGAGTCTGCATTTCGGATAGTAGCGGTAGATGATTCATTTCGTATAGTTTGTTGGGATGTGATGGGATGTTGATTCCCAGGTACTTAATTGATTTTGTAGCCCATTTAAATGGAAATTTTCTCTTTAACATTTCTGTGTGGTTCATTGGTATATTAATATTTAGAATGTCCGATTTGGAATAATTTATTTTAAAGTTAGAGACTTCACTGAATTTCTTGAATTCTAGGATGATGTTTGGTAAAGATAATTCTGGTTGTGAAATTATTAATAATAGATCATCCGCAAACGCTGCTGCTTTGTGTTCATGGATTCCCATTTTCATTCCGGTTATATCTTTATTTTGTCGGATGGCTGTTATAAATGTTTCCATAGTTAGTATGAAGAGAATTGGGGATAGGGGGCATCCCTGTCGGGTTCCGTTAGTGATATCAAATTGCTGAGATAGGATTCCGTTGACTTTTATTCTTGCATGCGGAGCTTGATAGAGAGCCATTATTTGTGCCACACATTTAGGACCAAAACCAAATTTCATTAAAGTAAATTCCAAAAAGTTCCAATCCACCCTGTCAAAGGCTTTTTCAGCATCAGTTGTTAAAAGGAGTGTTGGTCTCTGGTTTTGAATTGCATGATGTAGGATGTTTATGAGTTTGGTCGAGTTGTCCTTTCCTTCCCTGCCTTTCACGAAACCCGCTTGATCGGGGTGGATAAGAGTGGGTATAAGCAGTTGGAGTCTGTTAGCCAACATTTTAGCGTAGAATTTTTGGTCCAGGTTTATTAAAGATATGGGCCTATAGCTGCTGCATAAAGCTGGATCTTTCCCTGGTTTGGGTAGAACTGTTATTTGGGCTTCTTGTGCTTGTTTGGGAAAATGTTTGGTTGCCGAAATACTATTGAAATGTTTTAACATTACTGTTGATATTTGCTGGTGAAATTCCTTGTAGAAGCCTGCGCTAAATCCATCCGGGCCTGGGCTTTTGTTAGCTGGGGCCCCTGTAATGACTTTGGTTAGCTCTGCTAATGTAAATGGTTGTTCCAACTGTTTTTTTATCGTTTCTGTAATTTTGGGTAAACATAATTGTTGTAAGTAAGACTCAATTAACTTCGTTTTCTCTTCTTTTTGTGGCTCTGTATTCAAATTGTATAAGGCATGGTAAAATTCCTGAAAACATTTGGCTATTTTCGGATAGGTACAATGGATTTGTTGTTTAGAGTCTTTCATCTGGTTTATGTAGGTTTTGTTTTTTTGCTCTTTTATCTTTTTGGTTAATAGTTTGGAAGGTTTGTTGCCCCATTCATAATAGTCTTTTTTACATCTCAGGTAGGCTTGTTCCGTATATGTGTTCAAAAGTTGTTTTAACGAGATTCTCTTATTATCTAATTCTTCTTGTACATCTTTCATTAGTGATTCTTTATGTTTACTTTCCAATGTTTTTATCTCATTTATTAATTGTTTGATTTTTCCTTCTCTTTCTTTTTTAATTTTAGCGCTCAAGGCTATGAGATTTCCTCTAGTAACCACTTTTATCGTTTCCCATAAGATTGAGGGGTCTGTATCCGGTAAGTTGTTATTTTGTATGGATTCTTGAATAAATTTACTTATGTTGTCTCTATGTTGTTTCCTTAATAATAGCCTTTCATTAAATTTCCAACTGTAGGTTTCTTTCAATGTATTTGGTATTTCTATTTCAATAATGTATGGGGCATGATCCGAAAAAATCATAGTGTCAATTTGAGTATGTTTTATTAAGTGCAGCCATCTCTGATTAATTAGTACATTATCTATTCTTGAGTAAGTATTTTTTGCATTCGAATAGAAGGTATAGTCTCTTGTTGTAGGATTGTGCGTTCTCCATATATCTATCATGTTTAATTGTCCTAAATAGGTTTTAATTTTCTTCAACGTCTTGTAGGCAATGGAGGATTTCCCGGATGAACAGTCTATTAGAGGGTTGAGAGCTACATTGAGGTCTCCTCCAAGTATGATGATCCCTTCAGCGAATTCCTGAAGTTGAGATATTACTTCTTTTGCATATTTGGCCTGATTGACATTTGGTAAATATACTGAACATAAAGTCATGCATGTGTTATAGATTTGTGCTTTTATCATTATATAATGCCCTTCCTTGTCTGCTTTGGAATCCAAAATTTTAATAGGCAGATCTTTATGTAATAGTATACCTGTGCCTTTGACTTTTTTTTCGGGGTTCGTACTTAAAAATACATGTGGGAACCATTTATTTTTGATTATTGTAGCATGTGAACTGGTAATATGCGTTTCTTGTAAAAATAAAATTTTTGTTCCCTGTCTATGGCAGTTATTGATAATTTGAGCTCTCTTACGTGGATTGTTTAATCCATTAACGTTTTGTGACCATATTTTGATTTGTATGTTGCGACCCATCTTCAGTTGGTATTGGGCTATATATCTTCTGAAGTCTGCTTCCTTGTCGGGGAGAAAGTAAGAAAAGATAGAATAGTAGATTCTGAACTAGGGAGTAATTCCCGATAAACATTTGTAACATTTTGTGAACTTTCCTTTTGGTAAAAACCGTTCAAAGAAAACACAATAAAAAAAAAAAAAAGAAGAAGTGAACACAAAACAGAGGTGAATGTGTTCCTTTTTATTGGGTCTAATCCACCTAGACGAGACTAGGTGTGTCAACCACTAGGGGGGGGTGGGTTGTCTGGAGTTTGGCAGTAAAGTGAAGTATTTACTGTAGTACATCCCACTGACCTGTTTTAACCACATTATACCAATAGTGATAACATTTCTGGGGGGTAATAAATTACCTCTTTTTTTTTTTCCTTTTCAATCATTTCACATAGTAAATAGTAAATAGTAAACAGCATAACATTTGGTAAATTGAAAGCAGTAACACATTAACCCATCAATAAAGAGAAAAGAAAAAGAAAAAAAAAACATGTGAGCATAGGTATGTTTCAATCTCTTTGAGATCTGTGATGTTTTTAACTTACACCAACATTATTATATTCATGTCTCCGACCAGTCATTATTCGGCATTCTCTTGTTGGGTGTTAGCATTTTGCTGACCTTATGTCTTGGTGTCTTGGGGGTTCTCTGTAACTGTGGAATGTCTCTCCAGGTGTTATCCAACTCCTGATACGTTCCTGACTGATCGTTGAATAGTTCTAGCCATCCTGGAATCTGTACTTCCTCAAGTTGAAGTTTCTGTATAAAGTCCTTTGTATCCTCTGGGAATCTTATGTAGGCCTGTACTCCATCTTTATTAGCCGATAAACTGAAGGGGAAGCCCCAACGGAATTGTATTCCTTTCTCTTTAAGCTGATCTGTCAGAGGCTTTAATTGCTTCCTTTTTAACAGTGTAGAAAGTGATAAATCTTGTAGGAATAGAATGGGGTGTCCCTCATATGTCAGCTTTTTCCCGGCCCGTGTCTTAGATAGTATTTCTTCCTTCAGCGGGAAGCTGTTAATGCAGCATAAAATGTCTCTGGAGGCCTCTGGAGGAGCGTTCCTTGATTTGAACACTCTGTGGGCCCTGTCTATGGCTATTTCTGTGTTCTGGTCACGTTCCAAAATGCCATTAAATAACTGCGTAAGGGCCGGCATGAGATCTTCCTTCCGTACAGTCTCTGGTATTCCCCTTATTCTGATATTATTCCTACGGCTTCTATTCTGTAAATCCTCCACATGTCTATGTAACTCTGCTATTTCTTGGGTTTGTTTATGCATTACTTCGTTTTGCTGTTTCTGGTTACTTACAAGTTTTGTTTGATTTCTTTCCAGCGTGTCTGTTCTGTTGCCGATGCGCTCCATATCCTGTTTGATGCCTTGGAGGTCACTGCGTATCTCGGTCATGGCGGAGTGCAGCATGTCTTTGATGTCTTTCTTCGATGGGAGCTGTCTCAGGTAAGTTTGCATATCAACTGAGCTGTCCGCATCGCTCTCTGCATCCGATGATTCTTGTGTATGGTAGTCTGCAACTCCTTTACTTTCCCTCTGTTCGGGCCTTGCGGGCGCCATCTTTGTTTGCGGCGCGTCTCTGCCGGGCTTACCGAACATTGCTGGGATTTCTTTTTGGTGACCGGAGTGCTTTGGAGTCTTGCTTCCTTCTTTAATAGGCTTGTTTCCTTGCGATTTCCCCATGTTATCTTTGGTGATAGTGGTCAGTGGGATGATATCTCTCGGAGCTCACACTTATGCGGCCATCTTCCTCGAGCGCTAGCCACGCCCCAATCACGTGACTTTTCATCACATAAACAAGGAATTTAAAATATTCTTAACAGTACACTGCACACACAGTTCTCTTTCCACTTTTTCTCCTTATTTACATATGCAAATCACAAAGGAGTTGGGATTTGGCCAAATCCTAAAATAACAGTTTATTCAGTGCATCCCTATAAATAAATACGTTTGGTGAATTTTCTGGTGCCCTCCCACAATAAATTTTAAACTGAGGAGCAAATTCATTAAATATGTAATCTAGAACAGAATGCAGGAAGGACTTAGTGGCTCCAAGCGTAACTATATGGAAGTGCATGGAGCACATATTGATGCAAGTAACTTTAATGAAAGTAATTTTACTGCAGGGAAATTGCAGGAAATGCAATTGCACTTGCATTGCAGACGTACATGAGCCCTAATGAGTTGCAGAAAACAAAAACAAATGTTAAGTTGAATGAGCATACATGTAGTAAAAACCTATAAGGACAAAATAATCAAGCCTATTCTGTAATTTGATTTGTTAAATGTGCATGTTTATAGCTGTGAAACACATACAAACAAGAATGGGTGGAGGTCACTCCAATCATATGAAAAAGAAACAGGGCATGGAAAATTTGACAGTGGGGGATATGGGTTTCTATGGATGTAATTCTGGTATTGTGTGTACTTATGTGTATTTATTATTTTCACAGACAAAAAAGAACTTTATTCGCTTGATTGGGAAAAGATATCTTGAAGATACAACCGGATTGATGTAATGACATTTCACTATAAAAGTATAAGGATAATACACGGACACTGAAGGATACATTTTGTTTGAAAGGAGTGCACTGTCACTTTAATGAACAATAAAACAATAAAGGTGGTGGTTAATAATAGGTCCAATACGCAGAACTTTACTGCAAAACTCAAGTGCTTTAATGTGTCACAACATGTTTCGAGCTGAGCTCTTTCTCAAGTGATGATCAGCTCGAAACATGTCGTGACACATTAAAACACTTGAGTTTTGCAGTAAAGTTCTGCGTATTGGACCTATTATTAACCACCATCTTTATTGTTTGATTATATTGCTTCACTGGACGGAAGCCGTGGTTATAGGTTTACCTACTGAATCTATCGTTACTTGGTACTGCACAGCATTTAATGAACAATAATTGCACTGTCACTTTAATGAATTGTATTTGGCACTATGATCTCTAGTTTGATGCATTTTTTAAGGTAGGAAATTGACACTATGAATTTTAGATGATACGTTTTATGGCATGAATTGGTTACACTATGCACTGGTTTAATAATATACAGTGTGTGGTTGAGCTACAATATATGATGCACTGTCACTTTAATCATTCTTTTTATTGTATAAGAAGTTGTATGTGTAATATGATCAATAATGGCAATTACTGCAGGTAGAATTGAAATATATTACCTACGATAACCTGTTACTTAAATTGGTGGTTAATTGATTGCTGAAAACAAAAAGAATCGACAGTGCTCCAAATGTATTGGATGGTAGAAGTGTCCATCACAGGAAGGTTGCCAGGCTACAGTTTAAGCGAGGTCAGCAGTATAATGTATGGGCGTTTCTAGGGAGATAAGCTGAAGGGACGGCTTGCGTCACTCTACTACATGAGAGATCCGCAGAAGTGACGCATGCGGATGTGACGTCACATACCCGGAAGTCAGTTACATGCGTGAAACTGGAAAGTTCAGCCTTTGGTTCAGTAGGTTATTTAAGTTAATGGCAGTCGCAAGCACCCCAGAATTCCCCTTGATACTTTTTTTTTGCCGAAACATGGGGGTGACTCTCATTCTCTGGCAAGGGTGTCCGCTAGGGTTGCCACCTGGCCAGGTTTTTAATGATGGTTGATCCCAATGTTATTAATAGGGAAAAAATATAAATATATAGGAAGGCCGGTATTTTTGTCCAGAAAAGGTGGCAATGCTAGTGTCTGCTTGGTATTCGAGTTGCAATTTGGTGGTATGTAAATGCAAAAAAAAAAATTCTAATATGTTAAATGCTTGATTTACATTGATTGTTCAGAGTACAATTTGTATGCATTTATATTACATATAAAAAACGTTTTTATGAATACCACTGTGTGACTATGCAAATTATTTTTTGAGTGTGCAAGCCCTGTATATGTACAATATAGCTGTGAAACATCTCACTTAAGCTCGCTGAGAACCATCATAAAACCCTTGACAGAATCAGATTCTTGTGAACAGTTGTCATTTAATTATGCTCTTCAAAGAGCACAGGTGCATATGCCTTGAGCATTGTTGTTTCATGCAAAAAACCTTTGCCTTTTTAATACAGGTAAAGAACCTGTTATCCAGAATGCTCTGGACCTGGGGTTTTCTGGACAACGAATCCCATACCTGTAAATACAGTTTTCATATAGTTTGCAAACAGGTTTTTTTTAAGGGTGGTTCATCTTTAAGTTCACCTGACGAAGGGGGAACGCCCCCGAAACGTTGTGACGCAATAAACACACCAGGGGTATGACCCTGGTTTAACTCGCTGTGTGTGCTAGCCTGCTTTACTTGATTACTCGTCTCTTTGGGGGGTGCCGTCTCCCTAAGGCTTCTAAGCACCAAACGGAAACACTACTGAAGGGCCTGAGTGTGCACGTGACCTTCCTTGTACAGTCACCTTTAAGTTCACCACACACCATCTTCCGGTGCTTCTGTATTCTTCTGGTCTTCTTCCTTCCCTTTGGCAATTTCCGTCACTTTCGGTGCATGCACAGCTGGAAGATCGCTCCAACTGCGCATGCGCCAATGCGGCACTCACTTTACGAAGAATACCGAATCGCTGAAGATGGCGCCTGTGAGCTCCACTGCGCTGCCTCTGCATGTGTGATAAGTATTTCTATAGGGGACACAATTCTGGGGTAACACTAAACAGGTGAGAGGCAGGGAGGGGGGCAATGGGGATTTTTGTCTGTGGGGGGTTTAGTTCTCCTTGAAGACAGGTATAGATTTGATCAAACCAGCTGCAGTTTTAGGGCCTCATGTGCAAAATAAGGTGCAAATTGTAAAAAAAAATTGATTTGTAGGGACTCTACCACTTGTATATAAATATATTTCACATTTATTAGTTCCTAATCTGCAGATCACTGTGTTCTGGCATAAACACTGATGAATCTGACTAACCCACCTCTCCGAAGAATATAAAAAAAAACAACCAAGATCATTTGTTAAAAAAAAAAAAAGAGGAAATCTTGCAAAAGGAAATGGGTGAAATACACGTCTGCTTTAGGGATGAGAAAACGTTAGGAACACATATTATATAAGGAGCCAGGCGAATTAAGTGAGCTTTAATGGTTAAATGAATGGGAAGTTTTTGAAAGTGAGGTTTCACATACTAGAAACAAATGAACTGGGGAATGATAATGAAGCTCATTTATCATGTTAGCGCTAGTGCTCAGCAGTCACCATACTATTGTGCTGCTCAAGGTCCAGTCCTTGTATGATTAGCGTTGACCCATCCCTCATGCCCTGTGGGGCCTGACTTTAAATGTGAGGTTGAAATAGCAGTGCAAGTTGTTGCCATGTGATGCTAGTGACCACCGCACCTCTCTGCCAATTGTTGCATTAGAGCTCTGTTTCTACAGTCTGCACAGTGAACTTTTACTATGTTATAGAATGGCTGACACTAAGCAGCTTTTCAATTGGCCTTCATTTTTTTCTTTTTTATGTTTTTTTTTAATTTAAATTATTTGCCTTCTCTTGATTCTTTCCAGCTTTCAAATGGGAGGTCGCTGACCCCATCTAAAAAAAAACAAATGCTCTGTACAGCTACAAATGTATTGTTATTGTTCTATTCAGGCCTCTCCTATTCATATTCCAGTCTCAACATTGATCCGACGCGACACGACTGTCGGATGCAGACACTGCATGCTGCGACTTCTTCCAACATTTCCATTACTTACCTTATTCCGTCGCATGCGATTTGATGCTGGCGTTTTGTTGCAGCACGTCGGATCGTGCCGAAAACGTCCATGTAGTCCTACCCAGCAAGAAATCTGGTAGTTTGTTGTCCAGGAACATCCAGGGACTTTGAAGGAACATGTCATTTAAATATGGTACTGTACCTCTTACTTTACAGTCCAAGTACCAAGTGAATTTAGTTTTAATAAAGGTAAAATGTTTGGATCAAATCTGTTTAAAATGGTGCTTTGAACTGCTACTTTGACTCAAGGAGTCGGGAAGAGAGATACATGGCGGAATGACAGAGAGATTACCCAGGGAACGAGAAGAAAAGGGTACAAGTAACTAAGAAAACTATGCATCACTAGTCTCTAGACTTCAGGGTTATAACATAATGATTAGCGATTGAGAAAAAAAATTCTATATATAACTATTTATGTATAAATATAACTATATGAAAGATAACTATAAATATAATATTCGTATAATATTATAATATATATTATATATAAATAATATAATTATATAAATATATATATAAAAATATATTAACAATGTTTTCAGGTTTTAACTACAATCCTGTTTTTAGATATTTTGTACCCTTTTAACTATCATTATAAATATATATATTCAACATTGGTGACATGTTAAATCAGGAATGTGCAGTCTTTGGCCAAAATTTAATTATACATTGAACAAAATGAGTTAAAGGAAGTGATGTTTCTAATTTGCACTTTAGCTTATATATAACATACAGTAACATATGTTTGGCCCTTTCTAAGCTGATTTTTTAAATCACAAGTAATTGCAGCAATTTTTCACTTGTTTTCTTTTTCATGTTCTTTCCATGCATTTTATAAATGATTTCAGAGGTTTTGCTTGGTGCCCGGAAACCAGTAACGTGGCTTCTAAGGAGGCATCATCAACTGCAATGTTAGTCACATTTATCAAAGGAAATGTTATATTTTGCACATTGGTTCATAAAGGTTTGTGATGCTCATTGACAACCATGCAGAAAGCAACAGTGCAGTGTTTTGGTTTCAATAAGCAGTTAGGTAGTTTGGCTATAAACTAATAGGCGGTTACAAGGTCACATTCTTCTCTCTTCTGAAAACAATGGCATTGTCAGGAGGCGGATAGAGCCTAGCGTAAGGAGAGTTGGCAGGAGGACCGATGCAAAAGCAGAAAGTTAGATAGTATCGGGAGGCAAGATGGGGTCTTGGGCAGGCTGAATACAAATGTAGTCAGGAACAGGCCAGAAGTTGGAGGCAGGCAGAGGTTGTTCGTGGTTGAGGACAGAAAGAGGTCAAGAGGCAGGCAAAAGGAAGTCCAGAAACAGGCCGAGTCGTAATCAGGAGTCAGAAGTATGAAGCAAGGGATCAGAAGCATGGAAATATAATCAAGCATTGTTAGTTTCCATTAAAATCTATTTAAGAGCTAGGGCTTTGCACCAAATGTGGAGAGCGCAACGTGATGCATGGGCGCTTGCATAGACGCACACAGTTGAACACGTCTCTGGATGCACCGATGTGAAGGGTTAGGTGGGGGGGGCTATGGAGGCAGAGGATGAAGGTGAGTCCTTGAGGCAGGAGCTGTGTGTGCATACAGGGACACGGCAAGGAATAAGCAGGAACAGGGTGATGAGTGCGTAGTTCAGAACAGAGTGGAAGGATAGGACAGGATGGTGCGGGCGTAGATCGGGAGCAGACTGAATAGCAGGAAAAGGAAAGATAAGGATCAGGCTAGGCAGATGAGATTCAGACAGGAGAAGGAAAGATAGGGCAAGGTAAGGTCAAGGTCAGGATAGCAGCAAGGAACAGAACAAGTTTCAGAATAGCAAGGAAGACCAGTGGGGGCAAGGTCAAGGCAACGTTAAAACAAGGCAAGATAAAGCAAAGGAGGCTAGAGCAGGAATCTTTAGCTAGGGGCGATGCCACAGTGCTAGTATAGGTAGTCAATGCTCAGGCAAGGAGGGTGAGAAGGGCTGGCCTTAAATAGGGCAGAGTCATCCCTGATTGGCTGACTCCAAACCACCAATCAGGCTGCTGCTGGGCTAGCGCAGCAAAGGCCAGGTAATAGACAGTGAGCAACCCTGCAGGCTGCTCACCTGGCCCAATGGTTAATGCACCGAGCCAGCAACCCAAACGTCCCTGGCTTGAATCCCAACAGAGCATGACAACCGAAGCCTTACAGGCACAATAGTATCTTATTATTCATTTTTATGCATATATAAACTAAAATCAGCTATCTTCACCTAGATTGTAGACAGCTTAAATCCCACCTAGCCTACTATATGACCCGCTAATCATTCTTTTCCTATCTTGGGTTTCTTCAGTTTGTCTAATTTATTTGTTCTGTTATTTTTGCTGTAACGTGTTTATATTTTAAAAATGACGGAAAGGACACAATGGAAATGGAATGCAGAATGCGCCAACAGAAGAATTCTCTTTAAAAAAAAATCACTGGAGAAACAAAATTATATTTTTTTTGCTGTGCTCTGTACAATAAAAAAGGCAAACTAAGGGAAATAGTTCACAGTCCAGCTGGTTATAAATATGACTGACATCTATGAATGGCCTAAATTATGCTGCAAACTGCAGGAAAATAATTTCACCATCTTCTACTGTATGTTGTATCTGTGTTTCTAGAAAACAGTGTCATTAAGGAAGTAAAGGGATTTGCCATTATTCAGCAGGAAAGCATTTCAGTAGTTTTCATCAGTTCTGCGGGGAAAAAATAGGGATATGGGGACAATGTGTACAAAGGAAAGGATACAGATGGTGCATACTTATAAGGCTTTCTACAATAAAATCTCATGGAAAGCTGTGCATCTGGTGACATTATTTACCACTGATAATAATTATGCAATTATTCTCTTACAGCATTTTTTGTAACAATATGGCAAGTCTTTGAAAAGCAGAATTTTTTTTGTGATCTGCAATGAATAATCCAATTACGTTGGGGTTTTCGTCCGATAATCTGAAAAGTCGAGTTTTTGCAGAGAAAATTCGATAAAGTAAACCTTCCTTGACCTGATTTGCATATGCTAACTAAGGTTTGGATTTGGTTCTGGACTCAGCAGGAGCAGTTATGTCCATGGACACAGCCTGGTAGGGATACACTGGAATTACCAACAGTTCCCTAGTGGATATCCATGAAATTCATGTACGGTGCTTCCAGTTGAACAACGTGACTCTCGCACAAACGCTTTTCACAACACTGCACACCTAGGACAAGTTGACTCAATGAAACTTGTGCATTATTTAGGAACAGGGTGCTGGGCCATCACATCTGGTGCAAGTAGAAGTGCCTGTTATTACGCTAGTTGATATATTATAGAATGATTCTACTTTAGTGAATGTTACACAACACTTTTAGGAAAAAATACAAAATTTTCTTTTATGAAAATGTCCCTTTACGTATAAAAGTGCCATAACGTTTGGCAACAGACAATCTGTTTTTCTAGCAGCATTGAAAAATAAACAACTGAAATTATTCTTGCTGTCTTCTTGTTGTGACAACAAATCCCCTTTGGCATCTTCTTCTGTGAACACTAAGGTTTTATTGCATTTAATAATGATCGTCATTGTGAAATGTTTCAGGCCTGGTAATATTCTCATTCTTGCTGTGAGTGGATGATATGTTCAACAAAAAACTAAACATGGCTAAATATCATTTTCTTAACTAACTCAGCAATTTAAAATTTTTGCATCATTAAACCAACTAGCGCTAGATGAAAGATGCTGCATTGTGGGTAAAACATGGCACATTGCACCCAAACTTGATGCATAAATGAACCCTATAGACATGCCAAACTGCAGAAAAAAAATAATTTGGAAAAATTAACATCAAGTCAAATACCATTTACAATACCATTTTCTTAAATATCGTACAATTAATTTTGAAGGTGAACTTTTTTTTTCAATATCTGCAAAGGCATCAAGCAACTAAAATAACACAAGAATCACAGGACAGTGTTGGAGCAGTATTCAGTTTGGTGTCTTTGTTGTCATTCAAGTTGTAAATGATATATACTGGTGCCATTTGGTTTCCATGAACCATATCCTTCTAATGCAATTGCAATTTCCCTTGAGTATATTCAGGGGATATTTACTAAAACAAAGTCGACCTGACTCCCATCCATGAATTTAACTAATTTATCAAACAATCAGCTCGAAAAAGTTACTGTGGGAAAAGTCGATATAATTAGAGTTTTCCCACTAAAAAACTCGACCAAAAAAAAAATTGCCTCAGCAGAGGCAACCCTTACTGATCCATTTACATTACATTACATTTCGAGTTTTAGTAAATAACTCCCTAAATGTCCTACATTGAATGATAATTTTTTTTTCAATAGGTGCAACTTTTTAAATTGTATATTAGTATTTTATGTCAGATATATGTTTCATGTAGTATATTTTAATAAATTATACTTGAGGTATATTTATCAAAGAATGAAATAAGAGCTCAATGTAGAGACATTTTACCACTATGTTAGTTTATTTAGCATTTTTAAAGGCTTGTTTATCAAAGACTGAACTCTCACCAAATAAATGAACAGAGAGCACCCAAATCTCAATCTATTTTTTATTTTCTTCTTTTAATTAATGTACCCCAGGCTGTTTAAGCTAAAGAAGTACATGGCATAAGATTAAAATGGCATCAATTCAGTCAGATTTGAAGAACTCCCAGCCTGAATACTAGTAGTGAGGTACTGAATCTACTGAATGGAGTTATTCATGAAATATGGATCTCTTAGATAGGAAGTATATGATCAATTTTGTAATTTTGTAATTTTCTAAAATATTGAAATATAAACAATGATTTCAGAATAAAGACTTTTATTATTTAAGGTTTAAGTTACCAGATTGTTTTACATGCCACAGACAATTAGGGGGTTATTTATCAAAGTCCAAATGCCAAAAACCCGAAAATTTTAGTTTTTTTTAATATAAAATCTGAATTTTTTGTGAAAAAAAACCTTCAGATTTTTCAGGATTTATTAAACCGCAAGGCTGCAAAAAAATCAGAATCTGAAAATCCGCCATCTCAGACCTGCCGAAGTTGTATATAAGTCAATGGGAGAGGTCTCTATCCTATTTTGAATTTTATGTGGTCTGCACTGAAATTAACCTCGAAAATCCGACTATTTCGGACTTTTTTGCAAAAATCCAAAAAATCACAAAAAAATAGCACAACAAGATATTCTGTATGTTTTTTCTGGGTTTTTTTGTGCTTTTTTTAATAATAAATAAGGTACGCGGATTTTAGTTTGGTTGGTGTCATGATCACCACGACGTGGGTAGCGGCGCCAGCGCAATGATGTCAGCGTGTTGCGTCAAGCGTGGCGCGCTGCATCACAACGCCTGCACCGAATTGGCACCAAATTTGTAAATAAAGTGCGCCCAGTTCAACTAATCATTGCCCAAGTATAGGACCTGTTTGATGGCGTTCCTGGGTGCTTTATTATTGTGATTTCTGGACTTTGAACCTTGCCTGGACTTTCGATTCTGATACATTCTGCCTGCCATTGAACCCCTGCCTGAACTTTGACCTAGATTTTGTCTGAACCCTTTTGTACTACGTTCTCAGACTTTTATCCCTATAACTTCCTCCTTGGTACTGACAACTCCCTGGTGGGAGCCGATAGGCCCCCCTGACAGTCGGATTTTGATGAATACAGTAAGGCCCTAAGTGCAAGATGCTGGACTACACATTTTGAAAATAAATTCAAATTAGGGATGGCCCATTCCCTGGATTTGGTTAGGGGTTTGGCTCATCCCAGAATTCGGCCAGTGCCTGGCCAAATCAAATACGAACCCTTAATACCATGTAATTTAGGAACACTGGACTACTGAAAGTGATCATTTTCCCTATATTTTGCAGTTTTGTAACAAATTACAATTCAGATTTGTTTAAGGATTCACTGAATGAACTTAATTTCTAGAATTTCATTTTCTATAAAATAGAATAGATTATAGTGAATAATAACACACTAGTTTATGGAAGTGTTGATTTTTCATCAATTACATCCCTCCTTCTGTTCCTCTAGCACAGTGGTTGCATAAACATGTGTACTGCCAAACAGAGCTTCCTGTAGGCTGCCAGTCCACATACAGTAGGGTCTACCAAATAGCCAATCACAGCACTTATGTGGCATTGTCATGGACTTTTTCATGCTTGCGTTGCTCCCCAATTTGAATGTGGCTCACAGGTAGAAAAAAAGGTTGGGTATCCCTGCTCTAGCCAGATGTATGAGTGAATTTGGATACAACAAAAGGAGGGGAAAGCTGCACGTATGAATAATTTTTTTAATGAACCCCATTTTATAGACTATTATTTCAAGTCAGAAAGGTATGTTGCCAGTCAAGGATCTTGTTTATTAATATTACTAACACAACTGCTGTCAAGATGTATAACTGCCTTTCACCTTAGTATGATTATGGAAAGATGTTTCTTCCAAATCTTCAGGGCTGCAATATTATTATTGCACATACTGTATTCTCTATCTTCCTTCTCAGGCCTTATTTGTCTTCATTTTCTTCCTTAAAACACTTCTTAAGCAAAGCAGAATAAACTCTGGGCATCTGTCATTGCTTGTTTAATAATGAAACAACTCAACAAGTATTGCATGCACAGTCTTCATAACGCACTTGAGAAAGTTATGTTTTGGGAATACAATTTGAAGGCTAGATTGTGTTATGCTATCTTCATTATGACTTCCATAAGTCAGTAACGGATGTCTGCTATAATGAATCTCACAGGGAAATAAAAAGTCATTGTTTAAATATATGCAATCTCTAAATAAGCAAATAAGCATGATTTATCTTCTGCTTCCAATCCATCTGGGTCTTTGTGCAACGTTCAGAGAAAATTAAATGACAACAATTCATGGGGAGGCCGATTCACTAAGGGTCGAATTTCGAAGTTAAAAATACTTCGAAATTCGACCCTCGGATTGAAATCCTTCGACTTCGAATATCGAAGTCGAAGGATTTAGCGCTGATCCTGCGATCGATCGATCGAAGGATTTTCAGTTCGATCGAACGATTAAATCCTTCGAATCGAACGATTCGAAGGATTTTAATCCAACGATCGAAGGAAAATCCTTCGATCAAAAAATCACAGGCAAGCCTATGGGGACCTTCCCCATAGGCTAACATTGACTTCGGTAGCTTTTAGCTGCCGAAGTAGGGGGTCGAAGTTTTTTTTAAAGGGCAAGTACTTCGACTATCGAATGGTCGAATAGTCGAACGATTTTTCGTTCGATTCGTTCGATTTCGTTCGACTTCGAACGAATTTAACCAATTCGATGGTCGAAGTACCCAAAAAATACTTCGAAATTCGAAGTATTTTTCATTCGAATCCTTCACTCGAGCTTAGTGAATCAGCCCCGTAGTCTAGATTGTTTACAGAAGACCACCCCCCTTCTTTTGTTTAACGTTTATCTGAAACATATTGAGAGGTGGGGAGTGTGGCCCACCAGCTGTTCTTGTATGACAATGCCAGCCTCTGTCATGATCACCTGGATGACAATATGGTGACAGTAGGTGTACAGTAACAGCTGGGGTGTCACCAGTTCTCCAAAAGTAAAAGACATACTAAGGTTGTATATTTACAGATATATAAATATGATTTTCTTCCATTTGCAAACAAGACTTAGAATGCCAAAAACCTGGAAAAGGTCTTTTTGACTATAAAAATTTTTTTTTAGTAACATAAGAACTAAAATTTTTCTGGCTTTATTATATCCTGAGGATGGAAAAACTCCAAATACAAAAATCCGGCATCTCAGACCTCCCGAGGTTGTATATAAGTCAATGCTAGTGATGGGCAAATTTGTCCTGTTATGCCGAAAAATTAGCAAATTTCCCTAAAAATTCACGAAACGGAGAAAAAGTCACAAAAACTGAATTTGGACGCATCAGTTATGATGCTCATGTCAATTTTGACACCGCCATTAAAGTCAATGGGAGTCCAAATAATGTTAACGTTCAATGGTTTTGACGCGAGGGTCTTCTCCGACGCATTTATTCGCCCATCACTAGTCAATAGGAGAAGTCCCAAAGATATCTTGATCTGCGCTGGATTTTGTGCAATAATCCAAAGATTTTGTGTTTTTTGGCCAAACATCTGAAAAAAAATCTAATTTTTCAGGCAGAAAATCTGAAAAATTTATACGATTCGGATTTTCATACGATTTTCGAAATTTTTCTGAGTTTTTTTCCGAACTGGTAATTCCGGGAAAATGGATTAAAAAACTTTAATAGTCTTTAAAATCCAATATTGTTGGATATGGATTGCAAATACTGTATTGTAGAGTATGTAAATATCTGCAATGGTCCATCACTGACAAAGTTATTTTGGAATAGGTATTATTATTATTAGGGAATAGGGTGAAAGTGAATATTTCAAGTCAATATATTTGCAGCCATCTATTGTAGCCCCTAATTGAAGGTTGATTTTTGCATTTATTTATTCCAAAGTAAGTTCATTAATGATTGTTCCAGCCAGTGTTTTTGCAGAATTTTCCACTGTTTAATTGAACTTGTGCTAGAGTAGTCCCAGACCCCCATTTACTCTTGAAATTTAGAATAATTTTCACTCCATTTCTGTCATTGTGAATAAAGACAGATATTTGCTTCAGGTGTACAGCCTGTATGTGGGTCTGTATTTGAGTCTGCTACTTTTCTCCAACTCTTCTTTGGACAGATTGGTAATTTGTAGCTTCTTAGAAATGAATCTGAGTTGCTTTGCTAAATGGGGAAGAGGGCATATACCAAGCATTTATGAGAATTGAGGGAGGGACACCATCAATTATTTTAACTATAATACAAATAAATGAACTCCCAGAAACAACAAACCCCTTACTCAGAGGGTAGAACTCCATAGGTATTTAGTTACATAGTTAATTTGGGTTGAAAAAAGACCATAAAGTTCAACACCTCCAAATAAAAACCAGTGCCCACACGCACACACTCACACCGACCCCTCCATAAACTCACATAAACTATATCAACCAATATCTATACTAATTGTAGATTTTAGTATCACAATCACAATATATTAAAGATCATAGGAAGCAGGATTGGATAAATAAAAGGACAAGCTTACCGCTTTCCACGGTGGGTCCGGGTGCTCATGCCCCAGATCTTCAGTAAAGGGGAGCAACACAGAGAAAATTGGAATAGTGGGCAGGCACCACTCCGGAACACCACAACCTTGATTTAATGCCATTTTTTAAGCAAGACCTGATTTTATTTGCTTCAGTGTCCACAGAATGACACTACCTGGAATTATACAACTTGTTATCTACAAAACCCCCTAGATACTTCTCAATTAAGGAAACCCACAACACACTGCCATTTAGTGAATAACTTGCACTTATATTATTTCTGCCAAAGTGCATAACCTTGCATTTATCAACATTGAACCTCATTTTCCAGTTTAGTCAAATCACTCTGCAAAGTGGCAGCATCCTGCATGGAACCTTTATTTATCTTTAAATGTTCTAGTCTCTTTTGAATTTCCTCTTGCGTGAACCATGGATCATTACTAGAATTGGGACTATTAAGAAGGAAACCTTCATTAGCTGGTTCCTTATTTGTGTAGACAGATGAAAAATAACAGTTCATAATCTCTACTTTCTCATCAACTAACTGACCCCCCCCTTTGACATTAAATGTAAAAAACTCAATTGAATGCAATTGGGGAAAAAATTTGAATACCTAGAATTGATCGAGTTATAGGCTAAAAAACCTCTAATTGAGTTTTTAAGTGCAAACCACAATAAAAAACCCAAAAATCATGAAGGCAAAAAACCTCTTAAAATGGTTAAAGGGACCTCTGCTATTGATGCCTACATGTCCTCGACAAGTTTTAGCTGGAGTATTTTTGGATTTGGGCTTTTACCAGCTTCGGGGCATAATAAATCTCGAAACAATTTGAGTTTTTTATCCCAAAAAATTTGAGTTTTTAGTGAAACGAAAAACTTGAACTTTTTGGGGAAACATTACTCGCCTTTGATAAATAACACCCTAAGGGTCCCACCCTATCCTGCTTAATTATTTTACCATTTACATACTTAAAAAATCATTTTGGATTATTTTTACTCCTTGCTGCAATACCCTGCAATTTCCATCTCCATTTTAGCTTGTCTGTTTTGGCTTTCTTGTACTTGATAAATATTTCGGCTATACCAGTTAGCTTAAAAGCATGTCTTTTCATTCCCAACTCAACACTAACACATCTATCAAACCACAAAGGTTTTGTTTTGCAACAACGTTCCTTGCTTTCAATTACAAGGGGATTATATAGGTTGTGCCCCAAGGAAAAACCAGCCCAGTGCTCTAGGAACCCAAACCCTTCTTTCCTACACCAAGACTTTAGCCATGCATTAACTTCCTAAGCTCCCTAAGGTCCCGCTGTCTTCCTAAACTTGCACAGGGCACAGGCAAAATTTCACAAAAAATTACATTGGAAGACCTTCCCTTAATATTAGAGCCTAGATCCATGAACTCACGCTTTAAGGTCCTCCTACCACTAGTTTTGTCGTTAGTACCAATATGTACTAAGACAGCTGGGTCATGCCCAGCCCCACCCAATAATTTGTCTACCCGATCAACCACATGCTGAACCCTGGCACCAGGAAGACAACAAACTGTTGGGTTGTAGCAATATGGATAACCAATTACCTTATCCACTTTCCTAATAATTGAATCCCCTACAACCACAATCTGTTTAGATCTAGTTCTGCTCTCCTTCCCACCACTACTAGAGAAACTAGTCTCCTGGCTGTTAGAGAGATCAATCCCATCTAGAACTGCCAATCCAGAGTTCACACTGCCATCTTCTTCACAAAATCTGTTGGGATGCATTAACCCTGGAGCAGCCTCCCTTTTCCTTTTGGCCACACTAGATTTTGTTACTGTCACCCAGCTGACTGTCTCATCATCCTACTGCTGTTCTGTTCCTATCTGACCCCACTCAGATGGTCCTGCTCAGTAAGAAATATTGCACCTGAGGAAGGGGTTGGTCCCCAAAAGCTTGTGCTTCAAATTTCTGCAACTAAATGAGATAAAGGCATTTGCCAGAAAAAGTTGGTGTGCTTCTTCCCTGGACAATCTGAAAAAACACACTTTCACTTGCTATATCTTGCCATGTGTGATTTCTCCAGTAAGTTCTGTCAACTCTCTCTGACAAAGTGGGCCTATAGTACACAAGGCATGCAGGCTGCATCTTTTTAATAATTATTATCCCTCTGATGTTTTGAATGTTAGACACACATATATTCCTGCTTAAATGTGTTCTTGGATGTAGGTGCTTTATAAGACATTTCAGTGTCTACATATTGTTCCAGAAAGGCTGATGGACTCTGCAAAATGCACAAATCTGTTTTCTTTAATAAGAAACATGACATTTGATTGCTTAATAGAAACATACCCTGTTGCTCCTTGAATAAAGTAAAAAGACCGGTACTGGTCCATATGTGCAATTAAATCTCTGTTTGCAGTGTAACTGACCCGGTGGCAATTTATAATTCTGCAGTAATGAGCTACTTTACATTAATGTGGCTGCATGCAGAGACATATTTACAAAGCTGCTTGAAAGTTCCCACTTGCAGGAATCTCAAGTGAAAGCCCAATAGATCATCAGGAGCAGCAGCCACCCTGCTTTCTGCTTAAGGCAACATGAATGCCCAGAGGGACGGCTCTCACTCTCACAGTCTGATTTCTGCAGCTCCCTAGCTGAGTATGACCTAGGGCTAAGAAGTTGCTGGCATGAGAAATAGGAAATACAGGCTCCACCACAGAGTGAAATTATTTAAATTCAGTTAATCACTCTGCAGTGTCCTATTTCCATCTGGATGCTAATGAAAAACAGAGGTTGCTATGCATGAGCACTGGTTCAAACAACAGTGAGCAGTGTATTGTTACCTATGTAATAGTTATATAATAGCGCTTCTGTGTCAGGGTCCGTGTAAGTAAAGAGGTTTGTACTCGTGTTATTACAAATTACAGATCAGTGTAAAACAAGAGCAGATAAAAGAGTTACAGAACAGTGGGTGTGACAGACAGGGATCATCACAGGGGTAAATAAACATTTCATGCAAAGAAAGGTAGAGCCCAAGCACTCTGTATCTGAAACATTTTTGCACCTTTTATTGATTAAACCAATATAATTGGATATTAATTATTTGCACTTGAGGAAAAGTGACATGCACCCACCTGGAGCCCGCATGGTCCTAGCACCGGCCCTTAGGGTGCAAAACCTAGCTCCCCCATGCGTGCGCTTTCAAGCAGCGGAGAACTAGGGAGCTTTGAGTCCCCAGTGGTCCTTAGGATGTGGCTGGACTGGGCTGCATGCTGCCCCTAAGATTTTGCCTCCCTAGGCCCAGGCCTTTGTGGCCTCGCCACAAATCCGCCCTGATTAGGCCTACATGGAAGGCAGGATGACGTGGGTAAAAAAGTAAGGGGTGTGAAATGGGCTGCTGAGAGGCCTTGTGCTCTATTAGTGGGTGTGTTCTACATTTCTGTTTAACGCATGACAAAAAGCTCTAATGTAATGTCTGTACTAAATCCAAGCAATGTGACTTTCATGGTTATGCCACACGCAGCACTTTGAGCTCCACCAATAGGGTTGCCACCTGGCCAGTATTTTACCGGCCTGGCTGGTATTTTACCGAACTGGCTGGTATTTTACCGACCTGGCAGATATTTTACCAGCCTGGCTGGTAAAAATTATGGTTGATCCCAAAGTTATTAATAGGGAAAAAAGATAAATATATAGGAAGGCTGGTATTTTTCTCAAGAAAAGGTGGCAACCCTATCCACCAATCAGTGAGGGCTGATTTTGGACACACTACATTTCTGGGCTATTTGAAAATCAGCACTCAAAACACCTTGAAATCACCCCATGTATCTTCTCCCTTAAGACAGTGTCACACGCAGGGTCGGACTGGGCCAGTGGGACACAAGGAAAAAACCTCATGGACCCCCACCAGCCCAGACCCGCTCCCCTGAACAGTGCTCATGTGTGCTGCGGGCCGACATTTGCTCATGCACAGGGGGGGTGCAGAGGTTTAAAAGTCGGAAGGAGACCCGTGGACTTGCTAGGAGGGCCCTTGATGTTGTAGCCCCGGTGGCCCCCAATGCTCCAGTTCGACCCTGGTCACACAGCATTTTCTCCACTGTTGTAGATACTCCAGCAGAGAAAATGCCAATCCACTTCAGTCAGATGTTCACCCCATGTGTGCACTGACATGCTGATCCCATACCTGTGGATTGGCCTTTTTAGAGAAAACCTGATACAGTTATGGGACCCATTATACAGAATGCTCAGGAGTCAGGACCTGGGGTTTTACAGATAAGGGGTCTTTCCATAATTTGGATCTCCATACTTGTCCTTACTAAGTTTACTAAAAAAATTATTCAAACATGAATTAAACCCAATAGGATTGTTTTGCCACCAATGTGGATGTGTGCCAGTTATTATTACGTACAGGAAACTGTTTTGTTATTACAAAGAAAAATCTAAATCCCTTCAAACTGTTCTGTGCTTGTGTTCTTTTAAGTCATTTCTAAGGGATTTTTACAGACATATTCATCAATGGGTGAACGTTAGAGCTCACCATTTGACAAATATGCCTCTAAAATCCCATAGAAATGAATAGAGAGTGCCACTGTGGTGAGCTCTAATTCAACACTTTGATAAATTTGCCCCTAGACTTCCGGCATTAAAGCAAAGCAAGGAGTGGTTTTCAGACAGAAAACAGGAATAGTAACTAGTAGCAGAAATACACATCCCTATACTAACATAAAAAAACAATTCATTTTTCAAAAATAAAGCAAATCGAGGTTCATCCCAGAACTGCACTATTTTACCTGTTGCTGCACATTGCTTCCAGGTCTAAATGTTTTATGCCAACAATCCTTTTTCATGCTTTTGCAGCCACTACTAGTAAATATATTACAGACATTTTAGCAAACCCTCAGTTTATTCTAAATATATGCGTGAAAAATGTGGAAATGTGTTTGGACAAAAAGGGTTCACAAGTAACATTTGCTGTTAGCATAACATCCTTCAGTTTAAACAAATACTTTTGCATAAACCATTCCCCATCTGACTTCCACAACTGCACACATCAGGCTTTTAGAATTGAAATCTAACATCTTGATTCAAGTGTTTGGTTCAGCAATGTGTTGCAATCGTCAATACACAATCAGCTTGGAAAGAGATATATCGGACCCTGCAATGACCCGTTGCACCACATTTCCTTCTTCTTCTCTATAACTTCCATATCTTTTATGTCCTCAACTTCCTTCTTATATCACTGGATGGAACCAAGCCTTTGAAGTTACAGATTGCTTCCATAAACTACAGTGAAGCCTAAATGAGATGATACATGGGGATAGCAATGAGTAATACACAATCTGTAGCAGCTGGCTGATCTCTGAATTTCAAAGCTGGCAGTGAATCCAGCATCCCAGAATAGGTCCACAAACACAGAAATATACTGCATATTGTATAGTAGGGTTTGTATTATATCTTTTTCAGATAGAGAGGTCCAGATGAAATAAAACAATGAAATTCATTCCTTAATCTTATTTGTGCTTCAGGACCACAGTGAGTGCTGAGTGGCCCATAGTGTGTCCCATGTAATCATACTGGAAGACATCTTGGGTAACAGGGGCATTTAGATTTCTGCCACAAGTAACAGTTATTATTATCCTGCATTGATGCATTTACTGAAATTATACATTCACGTCAGTCCCTGCCCCAATGGACCTTATGATCAAATGTCTCTTTCACATTCACAAAGTCACCAGCGTCTGCTTTGCACCCATCGCAACACTTCACCAGGCGACAATTCGCTCAGACAACGCTAATTTAAAATGCAGAGTTTCATCATGGGTGCTGAACGCTGGCGACTTTTCGAAAGCGTTACTTCGGCAATACAAGCAATTCAAAGCAAAGATTCGCTAGCGTTCATTTCTGCCTAGCGCAAATTCAGTAGAGGTCATTTTTGCTATTGCAGTTAAAGGGATTCTGTCATGATTTTTATGATGTCGTTTTTATTTCTAAATAACACTGTTTACACTGCAAATAATTCATTCTACAATATACAATTTCATTCCTGAATTTGTAATATTGGTGTATAGGCGCCATCTCAGGTCGTTTTGCCTGGTCATGTGCTTTCAGAAAGAGCCAGCACTTTGAGATGGAACTGCTTTCTGACAGGCTGTTGTTTCTCCTACTCAATGTAACTGAATGTGTCGCAGTGGGACCTGGATTTTACTATTGAGTGGTGTTCTTATATCTACCAGGGAGCTGTTATCTTGTGTTAGGGAGCTGCTATCCCGTTACCTTCCCATTGTTCTATTGTTTGGCTGCTGGGGGGGTGGAGGGATGGGGTGATATCACTCCAACTTGAAGTACAATAGTAAAGAGTGACTGAAGTTTATCAGAGCACAAGTCAAATAACTTGGGACAGCTGGGAAACTGACAATATGTCTAGCCCCATGTCAGATTTCAAAACTGAATACAAAATCTCTTTGCTCTTTTGAGAAATGGATTTCAGTGCAGAATTCTGCTGGAGCAGCAATATGTACTGAATCGTTTAAAAAAAAAAACAAAAAAACTTTGTTGCATCAACCCTTTGTTGTGAGAATATTAACAGCACTTGGTATTATTTTATTATATCACTACCTAAATCTCTCCTCCCCACCTAGCCTTAGGTTGTCTTTATAGGGGACCAATTGGGGGCTACTAATAATTATTTTATGTGTTCCTTCATGCAGACAGAAACCTTCTAACTTGGGTGTTTCTATCACAAAATAATGGGATCCATTATCCGGAAACCCATTATCCAGAAAACTATGAATTATGGGAAGGCCATCTACCAAAGACACCATTTTATCAAAATAATCCAAGTTAGTAAAAATTGGGTTCCTTTTTCTCTGTAATAATAAAACGGTTCCTTGTACTTGATCCAAACTAAGATATAATTAATCCTTATTGGAGGCAAAACTGAGATATTGGGTTTATTTAATGTTTATATGATTTTCTAGTAGACTTGAGTTGTGAAGATCCAAATTACGGAAAGACCCAGGTCCCAAGCATTCTGGATAATAGGTCCCATACCTGTACACCTAAAGGTACAAATGTATTGTAGTGTTGTCCTGTACTGGTAAAACTGCTGTGTTTGCTTCAGAAACACTACTATTGTTTATATAAATAATTGCTGTGTAGCAATGGGGGTAGCCATTCAAAGGAGAAAAGGCTCAGGTTACACAGCAGATAAACTCTGTAGAACATAATGGTGTTATCTGTTATCCACTATTTAACCTGTGCCATATAGCCTTTTTCGATTTCAGCCATTTCTAAACAGCAGCTAAACTATAGTAGTGTTTGTGATGCAAACACATCAGATTTACCAGTGCAGGGCAACAGTTCATTATTTTACTTTAAAACATTTTAATTTTTTGGTGTTACTGTTCCTTTAAGGTAGGAAGTTCCAAATTATAGCAAGATCCATTATCCAGAAAACCCCAGGTACTGAGCGTTCTGGATAACAGGTGCCATATCTATACTGTCACTTTTCACCCCTAGTTTAATGGAAGGTGTAAGTGACTTAGCTTCTAGCCTTGCCTTGGCTGCTGTTGTCTCCCAGGCTATATAAGTCTGGAGAAAGCTCTACAACATGAGAGTAGAGTGCATTTAGCATGTTGACCCTTCGTATCTACTGTTGCTGAATGTGATCAGAATATTTCCCCCACAAACATTGGTAAAGGAGATTTAACATGTGACAAGGTCAATACTGTAGGTGGGTGCATGGGGACAATATTCTTTGTGGTTGTGAAAATGTGACATATTCACAAGAAAAAGGATTATTAAACAGAGGTTCCTTTTTTCCCATGTAACCCAGTATAATGCTGTGACATACAGTATTTGTGAAGACCAGTGGTATTTTCAAGATGATTTGTAGTTGATTTGTGTGTTGTATATACAGTGTGGTTTTATTAATACAGGTATGGGACCTGTTATCCAGAATTCTGGGAACCTGGGGTTTTCTGGATAAGGGATCTCTCCATATACTGTAAAATCATTTAAACATCAAATAAACCCAATAAGATTGTTTTGCCTTCAATAAAGATTAATTATATCTTAGTTGGATTAAGTACAATGTACAGGTATGGGACCTTTTATCCAGAATGCTCAGGACCTGAGGCTTTTCACTAGGCCACAAATAAAAAAAAAAAAAGAGAATTAGGGAAAACATGAATTCTATATCTTTGGCGTTATAATGTAACTATTTCCCCGTTCTTTCTAACAGGTAATAATTCACAATACCCTTATGGGAACATAGGAGAGAGATCCCCCTCCCTCAGGAATGCAAGGGGCATGGCCTAGCAGGACACAGATTGAGTTTTTTATGATAAGGGATCTTTCAGTAATTTGGATCTTCATACCTTAAGTATATTAGAAAATCATGTAAACATTAAATAAACCCAATAGGCTAGTTTTGCTTCCAATAAGGATTAATTAATTAATTAGTTTGGATCAAGTACAAGCTACTGTTTTATTATTACATTATTTAAGTGTTGCTTCTGTTGTTTGTCCACTTGGGCGTTATGGACTCCAAATGCACCAAGAAGTTAAATGCAGCAAAGTTTCTCATGTAGCTACACCTTATCTATTATTATATATAAGATGAATATATATATATATATTATATTGCAGATAGACAGAAAAAAGATATACATTTCGTCGACGTTATTGTACCCTTTCTCAAAAGGCTAATATGTAAAAAGAAAGGAAATAATTAAAAAAGAAGCATACAATGGTATTAAATAAAAAACTTTAGGCCATTTGTATAAGTAATTGCATCTGTACTGCAACACAAAAGCTCTATTGACTGACATCTGGAATACTGTTCTGTTCTGAGCCAGAAATGTGAATGAACTGACTGCTTTGGATGCCAATATAAACACAGTTACAACAACTGAAAATGCGCAGATTAAATTCTAAAGGAAAAGTGGCAATAAAGGCTAACTCAATGAGCTGTCTTCCAGTTAGAAAAAAGCAGTATTGTAAAATACCTAAAATATATGTAAAATAAATACAAGCATATGGTAAGTGCTTGTCATCACCACCACTTCATATATTCTTCCATTATTATATTTTGTTTGAATGGGGAAACTAACCAGATATTGTTTTGATTACTATATCTAACTAATCCCATCATCTCCGGCACTGTCACCTCTCTCCTAAATGCCCACAATGACCTCGGAGTCAATCAGTTACAATGACCCTAAAGGCTTTGATAAACCCTTCTGAGACCTGTACAGAATATAAAACATTCTAAATATTAAATGGGGGAATACTGGACGTAAGACATAAAATGAGAGAATGTTTCTTTTGATTTTACATATTTTAAGAAATAGTTGTCCCTTCACATTATATACTGTCCATTAATTGCTTAAAGTGGACCTGTCACCCTGACACAAAAATCTGTATAATAAAAGTCCTTTTCAAATTAAACATGGAATCCAATTTCTATTTTTTATTAAAGCATTCATATCTGTTGTAAGCTCATTTAAAAATCTCAGCTGTCAATCAAATATTGTCTGCCCCTCCTCTATACCCATGGCATAGAGGCGGACCAGATAATTACTTTCACTTTCAATTGAGCACTTCTTAGATGTCACTGCTCACCACACATTCCCCCACTTTTCTTTACCATATAATTGTGTACCCAGTGTATGGGGATGGACATCGGGTCCCCCATTCTGGTGCACAAACAAAATTCTGAGATGAGGCAAGGCTTGTCTTAATAACAGTGTCCACAAAATGGCTGCTGCCTGCTTGCTATAATTTTGAAATCCCAGACTGAAGGAAACAAGATTCAAATAATTTATATAGTGTAATTAAAGTTCATTTTCCTTGACTAATCTGATAAAATAGGATTTCGAATAATTTTTTTGGGTGACGGGTCCCCTTTAAAGGAAAGAAGAAATTAAGTTGACTGAACACCAAGAACTCTAACCTCTAGTTTGGTTCAGAATTTGTGGATATGCTTTTATGCCAAAATAGAATGTTTGTTCTTGGGTATAATATTGTTGTACTATGATATATTCTACAGCACCCTCAGTAATTCACTATATAGACCTCAGCAACCCCACGAATGACTTAATTATAACACAGTGTGCTCAAAAGCTATGTACAGGGCAGAGGGCCTCCCATGGTTAGTTAAATATTCCATGGCACCACTAGCATTGTATCACATAACCTACAGTGCATGAAATATTACAGGAGTGTAGCTAATACAAGTAATTCAAAAAAATATTATATACATATATAAATATTACAGGAATGTATTAAGTTTCTCAAAGTACATGCAAGAGTGGAACCCATGGCTTACAGCCAATGCTTCCTCTAGCCATATTACAACCACCCAAAAGAAATGAATCTTATGGAATTCTAAACAGGCATACATGTGTTATTAGTGCAATCCATTGGGTAGCCTTCAGGCTTAACACAGTCCATGAGGCTTATCCATTTGATTGCCTACTCAAGGGAAATGATAAATTATACACTGCTACTTAAATATGTTTGCCCAAATTACTGTCCAGTTTATCCAAAATGCCTCTCTCCATGATAATAATTTATTTTGATCCTCCCGTCATGTGGCTGGTTCCATCATTTTTAATGCTACCCAACTTTTAGTTTGGAAGGGTTATGGTGGAAATCATTATACTGCTGTGACACAGCAGTATCAGTTTTAGCATTAGACAACAGTCTTGATATTGCCCTCAGTGCTGGGCCACAGTGGAAGGGCAGCATAGACCAGCTAGATTGGTTTCCACCCCATTTGCTGTGCGTGAGAGACGAGTGGAGGGGGGTTGTTAGTCATGTGTTTGCCAGGACCAGGGACCAGACCCTGTCATTCTCTTATCCAGAGTCTGTGGGTAGTGGCGGTGCATTTTTGTACCAGTTAAAACAGTTAATTTCACAATATTTATGGGCAGATTGGAAAGTAAGATAACACTGGGCCCAACAGAAAGGACCTTTAACCCATATGGGTTGTATAATGGACTATAGTAACTGGACTGTGAAAAGGCTCAAGGGCTGCCCAATGGACTATGGTAAAGTTACTATTAATTGCTTAATTGAGAAGGCCCCCATTACAGTTATATGTAATGTATGAATAGCATTCATCATCTTTTAACAAAGTGCACAACTTTGCATATATCAACAGTGTTGGACAAGGGTGACAGGGCACCAGAAAACCATAAACCACAGCCCCACTCTGCAGACTTTTTTTCCTTCTCTTGTCACTAACTCTGTATTCTTTTAAAGAAAAACTTTATAATGAATACTTTACCAACAGAAAATGTATATCATATTAAGTGACCTATTAAAGTATCCTTATTGAAGGATCCAAATAGACCTACTGTATATCAGTAAACATTTCCCTTTTACATGTTTTTCCTAGAGTCATCAATTTTGTGATGGTCTGTGTACTGCCTCAGGGTCGGACTGGAGCGTTGGGGGCCAACGGGGCTGCAAAATGAAGGGTCCTCCAGGCTGTCCCTGGGGCCCCCTCTAGACCTCCAAACTCCCACCCCTGTTGCGCACATGCATGTTAGATGAGTTGCTCGAATGACGCACCACGCGCATGCGTAAAAGTCACGTTTTTATTGGCCAGCTGGGGAGCATGTCAAACACAATTTATCAACATTCAACCTCTTTTGCCAGTTTGCCGCAAAGTTCTGCAAGTCAAATCTCTCTGCAAGTGGCATCATCCTGCATGGAAGTTGCACAATTTAGTAGCAACAGCAAAGACAAAGACATAACTTACAATGCCAGCCTCAAGGCCATTAAAAAACAGCAAAGAAACAAGGCCTTACCCTGATGATTCAACAAAAAAGATAACAGTGATATGTCTTTCATTTCCCAGGAATATCTGAGTACTGGGGTGTTTTCTGAACAAAGATTTTTAGTGAAGCAGTATTCAGTTGTTTGGAATTAAATCAAATGTGAAAAACTGTGGGTTCCCTTGTAATTTTGCTATTTTGAATGCATGTAACTGCTCAATACTGATTACTGACAACACCAAATTGGTTGGATTCGCTTTTTAAACCTTGCACTTCATAGGCAGGTGTCCAATCATGAGAAAAGGTATTTAAGGTGGCCAATTGCAAGTTGTGCTTCTGTTTGACTCTCCTCTGAAGAGTGACAGCATGGGATCCTCAAAGCAACTCTCAAAATATATGAAAACAAAGATGAAAACAAAGATTGTTCAATATCATGGTTTAGGGGACAGCTACAAATAGCTATATCAGAGGTTTAAACTGTCAGGTTCATCAGGCAATAGAAAGTCACAGGCACAGTTGCTGTAAAACCCAGGTCTGGCAGGCCAAGAAAAATACATATGCGGAGGATTGTGAGAATGGTTACAGACAACCCAAAGATCACCTCCAAAGACCTGCAAGAACATCTTGCTGCAGATGGTGTATCTGTACATGGTTCTACAATGCAGCACAATTTGCACAAAGAACATCTGTATGGCAGAATGATGAGAAAGAAGCCCTTTCTGCACTCACACCACAAACAGAGTCGCTTGTTGTATGCAAAAGCTCATTTAGACAAGCCACAGTTATTTTAGAACAAAGTGCTTTGGACTGATGAGACAACAATTTAGTTATTTGGTCATAACAGAAAGCCCTTTGCATGGTGGAAGACATCATTCTGTGGGGCTGTGTGGTTAGTTCAGGGACTATAGGAGGCGTCTAGAGGCTATTACATTTGCAAAAGGAGGCTCAACTAAGTATTGATGTAATATCTCTGTCGGGGGGCCCAGATTCATGCACCTGTCTAATTTATTATGATACATATTGCATACTTTCTGTTAATCCAATAAACTTTATGTCACTGCTGAAATACTACTGTTTCCATAAGGCATGTTATATATTAAAAGGAAGGTGCTACTTTGAAAGCTCAGCCAATAATAAACAAAACTCCAAAGAATTAAGAAAGGTTCCCAAACTTTTTCATATGACTGTATTCTAATAATCTATCCCTCATTATACTCTGCAGAAATATGTCATATATTGTGGTTACCAAACTGGCAATTATATTTCATAATAAAAACAGTATCCCTCCCTTTTCTACCTCCTTTCTATCTTCCTTACAAAATTCTAGCATTAACACTGCTCTTCATATTTACTGAACAAGGATACTGTTTTGTTTTGAGATCTGTGTCTCTGAGCAATTTCTCTTCAACATGATCATTGTCTAGTTTGGACTTTGTTACGTCAGCTTTTTCTGTATGGTTATTAGTACAATGTAAATAACCATTAAGCATTGAGGGTTTGTTATATGTATATGTTGCACTAATCTTGTTTTTATGGCTTTAGACAAAGTCTAAATAATGATGACAACTGCTAGAAAAATTGCATATGAATGTAGGTCCCATATTGGTACAATTACTGTAAGAGGGAACCATCCTTGACATAAACACGCAGTCCAAACTGCAGTAGATGCTTAAAGTGATAGTGACACCTCTAGTTTTGTTCTTAGAGCTCTAATTTGATGGCAATAATAACCATTAATCACAGAATTACTGATGTAAACCCACAAATTAGTGAAATATATTGTTTTAAAAAACATACGGAGAAGGATACTACCTCCTGTAGGGGGTGAATTCTACTGCTTTCAGACTCTTTTATCTCACAGGAAACTTCAAAAGAGGCTGGCACAAGCGTGAACCCACAAAGTAGTGAAGCCGGAGTCAGATTGTAAAAGCTTACATTTTTTTTTCCATAATTAAGAACCAGCTTGGAAAATAAAATGTAAGCTTTTTTAACCCTTTTACAATCTGCCTCCGGCTTCACTACTCCATGTGTCCAGGCTTGTGCCAGCCTCTTTCGAAGTTTCCTGGTATTTGCTCCCCTTGCTGAAGGTCTGGGGTGTGTGCACCCGGGCCCACCGTATACAGCGGTAAGCTCAAACAACGCATCTAAACTTAGCATATACTGGTTACATAATTGTATAGTTTGTATATCTTTTATCTCACACCCAAAATAAAAGCCTCCTCTTTCTGAAAATCTCCTCTCTCACACTGCTCAGGTTGGTTTTTTCAGATGGTGCTTTTAACTCATTCCCTCTTACTAGGCTATATATGCATGTCCTGCCAGCTTAACTACTCCAGCTCTGGGGATTAAAATGTTAATCTTGCAAGCAGTCCTGGCACAGATCATTCTGTTTGTGCAGGGAAGGCATGCAAGGACCACACATAATCAAGTAAGGCAGAATAAGTTAAAAGCACCATTAAAAAAGATGAGCAGCACAGATCAGTGCGGAAGAGGAGTTTTGCAGTGCAGTGGAGGAGCAGAGGATTGTTATTGTATAGTCACATACCTGTGGCCACGTAGTATAAGCGGTCAACACCATTTAACTCTGCTGTTGGATTCTTCCAGTCAGTCATGCATTTAACTTCCGGCCTTGCAAGCTCCCAAGGGACCATAAGAACGTGTTGGAGTCGGGCACTCTCTTAAAGGAGAAAGTGACCTATGTCCAGTTTACATAGAAAGAGGTCACATTGAGGAAAATGGTCTAAAGGACATATACTGTAGGCATATTTTAATGAAGAGTTCAATTATGCTAAAACATTATCCCTTTAATACAGTTTGCTTCTTCAACCTACCATTTTGTCTCCTACTGCATACAACTCATGCATGCTGTTTGTCAGTAGTGCGTAATATATATTTCATTTTTTATTTGTGAAAATAAATGTATTACTATTTGTGGAAAAGATGTACTACTATTGTTGAAATAGATATGTTACTATTTGTGGAATATAAGATCCATTACAGTTAGACTCCAATGTCACCCCCAGGAACCCAGATGGACCATCCCAAAAAAAAATGATATCTTTAATAAAGCACACATAGATGAGTAGGTTATTTCCCAGGGACCCTGGAAGAAAATAAACTGATCTTTTCAGTAACACATAAACAATTTAGTGTGAATTCCTGCTCCTATGGCTGCCACATTGATCTTTCTATAAAATCAATATAATAATTATATTTTAGGATAAAAGCCATACAATACAGACTCATTTGAATTTGGATTTAAGGGCTTTGTGATTCCTTGTTTGTGGTACAATATAAGCTGTACAAACTAACTGTTAAACTAGATGTTTCTGCAGTTTAGGATAAAATAAAAATATGGTACTTTAATGGTATTTAAAATGTAAAAAAAAGTCTTCTTTACTCTTTATCATTGCTCATAAATGTAACAATACAATAGTATCCTTTAATAGGTCTTAGTGTCTTCATAAAGTTTTAATTCTACACTGATCTGTATTATAATATTTTCTTTTCACTAAAATGGTGTCCCACCAATGATTAATGTCTTTGTTTTACAGCTTCTCAAATTAAGAAACATACTGGGTAATCTTTTCTTTGTATGCATTCGAATTTAGGTATTTGGTCAAATTACGCATGTTTAATTCTAGCGTATGCAATAAAACTTCTTATATGGAAATGTTATTTTGTGACAAAAAAAAACAACCACTATTTGAATTTTTTTTTTAAAATAAAGTTCAGTTCAGGAAACTCTACATTTATCTCCTAATATAATATTTTATGGCATTTTCTTTTGTGGTCGTACCAATATCTAATGCATAATGCATTTCCCTAATTTTACATTTTCCCCTTATTACACAATTTTTCCCTTGAAAATTTTAAAATAGGGGTTCTACTGTCTTAACTAAATAATATTATAATGAGAATTTCCTTTCTTCATTTTTAATGTTTATTTTGCTTTGGATTGTGTGCTGTTTTTGGATGGGTGGTACAAATTTAAAAACGTTGCTTTTTTTGTATATGTCCATCCTTTGTCTATAAATATAATCTAAATAACTGATAAAATCCAGTGTGAGTGATATTTTAAGAAGAATTGATTGATTCTTCACCCTTGTTTCTAACACAGACATTTTCCTGAAAAGTCTCAGCTGCACGGACGCCCGTATTTTGTTAGTCTACGGACAAAAAAAAGTGCCTATGTTTAAAACATGATTCCTTGGGCTTTCAAGATCTAAAATCTGGAAAACTGCCTAGAGCTAAGGCTTAGTTTGTTGGATGTGGACGGGCCTAGGTAGGAAAAGCTTGCCAAGCGGCGGCAGACAATAAACATGAAATGCTATAATCAAGGCTGAAATTCTATTAACATTTATGTGGTGGATATTGCGTTCTCACATGCCAGTAAAAGAAGTCAAATGTTCAGCAGTTATATGAAAAGTGCCCTTTTTTAAGTTATGGATTTAAATGATCCAATTAAACTGAAAGGGTCTTTCACCACTCATTGAAGTAGCTGCAAGGCAGGTGCTAAACTCCCAGTCAAATGCTCCCCAGCATGTGTGTACGCTGTAGGAACCGAGAATATTAACTACAGGATTGCTTGCGGCAGGACCTTGTATCTACTGGCACTGTTTTTGCACCTAATCAGCTCCTTAGAGACCCTCCTTCAGAGCAACCCCAAGCTGCCGCTCACGTTCCCAATTCTTTACAGCAATTAAAATATCCCTTGTCTTCACACAACTCTCGACCTGCTGTGAAATACACTAATACTGACAAAAATTCCTAACAAGCCATGTTTTTAACATTAGAGTGAAAATAAAATCCTTTCATTTGCTTAATTGGGACTTGTCTATTAATGGAGGAGTTTCACAGTTTTTAGATGGGATCTGGAGGAACCTGCCATTTACTACAGTGCTGCATTGTGTTACCGTGGCACACATTTGTGCTCAGATATTTACTGCAGATTTTTTTTTTTTAATTAAGTGAAGTAATGAATGTCTGCATGCTAATGAGAATAGCCAGGCTTCTGTGCTCTTTTGTTCATGGAAACCTTTTACTGTTCCATTTATAAGGAATACATATTACCGTAATTACCTCTGGATTATGGACAATTGGGTTTTACATGATGCCTGCTGGGATTACAACTCTGGGCATATAAATATGCTGATACAGGTATGGGATCTGCTCGGGACCTAGGGTATTCTGGATAAGGGATATTTTGGATCTACTAAATCATTTAAACATTAAATAAACCCAATAAGCTTATTCTGCCACCAATAAGGATTACGTATATCTTAGTTGGGATCAAATTGAAATCATTTAATTTAATTATTTGATTAAAATGGAGGTTTCCAGATAATGGAGCCCAATCCCATGTATCTTACTTTCTGCAAGGTAGCTTACCAAAGCAGTTCTTGAAGGCAGGTTGAAGGTGTTTTTAACTAACAGGCATTTCAGCAGTAATATAGCTCTAGTTTACCTTTGCCTAGCCAAGCTAGGAGTTTGCATCCTTTTCAGCATTGATACAAACATCTGCATTAGTTCATACTTGTGTCTAAGTCTCAGGGGCAAATTCACTAAGCGCTGAACGCCGAACGCTAGCGTTACTTCGCTAGTGTTACTTCGCACCCTTACGCCTGGCGAAGTTTCGCTACAAACGTAACTACGCAAATTCACTAACGCGCGCAGTGTACTGAACGCTACCTTTTACGCTAGACTTCCTTCGCCACCTCAGACCAGGCGAAGCGCAATAGAGTAGATAGGGATTGCTTCAAAAAAGTCCCAAAAAACGCTGGCGTGTTTTCTACATTATGGGTGATAGGCTGAAAAAGATCGAAAATTATTTTGGGGCTCCCCTCCTTCCCCCCTACATTTCCTGACTCATGGCAACTTACCTATACAGTGGGCATATGTGTAGGGCAAAATAAAATTTTTATTTGATGTTTTGAAGGTTTTCTAGGCATTTGTAGTGCTGATACGTGTTCCTCCATTGAAATTTGAATTTGGCGCCGTATGCAAATTAGCCTTCGCTAGCGTAACTTCGCTTCACTTAGCGAATCAACGCTAGCGCAACTTCGCAACCTTACGCTACCCCTGAGCGCAACTTCGGATTTTAGTGAGTTTGAGAAGCGCTGGCAAAAGTATGCCTGGCGAAGTGTGTCGAAGTGCGGCAAAGTGCGGTGAAGTTACGCCTGGCGCAACTACGAATCTTAGTGAATTTGCCCCTCAATGCCTGCTGTATGTTGCTGATTTTTTGGGGTGCAATGGCATGTGGTATAATTCATTGTTGATGGGAACAGTAGCAAAAAAGCAGACCCACATTGCTTTCTGGTACCTATACCATCAGACTTCCTTCATCCAACACTTTCTTGCTAAAGTAGCTTGGAAATTAAAAAAAAATCCCTGGCATTCAAACACTTTCACGTGTGTAACATGCAAATGTCAAACCAGCTACTCTTAAGTACCCCTTTGGGCATTCAGCTTCTCATATCATGTTTCACAATTTTAGGGGATATTTCTGTATAGATGCACGAAAAGTTTAAGTTCCTCTTAGTCTGAGGATGATTAATGTTACTGAGTCTTGTGTCCCAGGCCATGCATGGCTTATAAGGACTGTGGAACTATGTTAGCATCATTATGTTTGGCATCTGAATTTTGTGAGCTTCAACGTTATCATTAGTAGCTGCTAATTATTCTGATACTGGAAGGAAAGTATTAGATAGCAACTTTCTTGCAACTTTGAAGTTATCCTTATGTTTCATTAAACCAGGGGTCTCCAACCTTTTTTCCCTGTGAGCCCCATCCAATTGGGGAGCAACACAAGCATGAAAAAGCACATATGGGATGTGATTGGGTATTTGGTAGTTCCTTTTTGGACTGGCAGCCTACAGGAGGTTCTGTTTGGCAGTACATATGGTTTAATGCAACCAAAACTTATATAACAAGGCCTCCAAGCCAGGAATTGAAAAACAAACACCGTCTTTGAGGCCACTGGGTGCAACATCAAAGGGGTTGGGGAGCAACATGTGGGGATCACTGAATTAAACCCATTTTTTTATGATGAATAGACAAATTTATTTTTACTGAGTTTTATTAGTAATTGTGACAAACAAGTGAACTGGTTCACCCATGACCAAATTGGGTTGTATTCATTTATGATTCTGTTAGAAAATGTCTATAGTTCTGTTTGTGTATTAAGTTAACTGCGGAAAAGCTAATCACTTTTTTTGAACTTTGTGATGATGGAAAATCATGTGTTTTGATGAGGAAAGTGTTAGTAACATCATTAGAATTAGTGACTAGGTGCAGCAAGTCATTAATTCAACATACTTGGGAAACGCCTCCTTATGAAAGAGAGCTCTGAGCACTTAGCACCCTGCACTTTGCACATAGCAAACAATCAAGACATGTACTATGCACAAGTTGTAAGTAGTGTGTATGGGCACCAGTCCTTTTGTTAGCAGCATTTGAACATTTAACAGTACAAATTAGTAAATCACCCCCATCTCCAAAAAAACCCCTCTTAATACATTTCAGAAAAGGGCAACCAGATTAACTAAAGGAATTTCTTATCTAGTGTATAAGGAAAGTCCTGACAGATTGGGAAAAAGACACCTAAGGGCATTTTATTATATATATATATATATATATATATATATATATATATATATATATATATATATATATATATATATATATATATATATATATATATATATATATGATGTGGGGATTAAGCCGATTTCGATTTTGTGCAGAGAAGTGACAGACACTTCAAAAAATGATACAAAACAGTTGTGTTGTTATTTTACATTGGAAATATGGCACGTTTGACAAGACAAAAATACAGAAAATAATCCTCTGTTTGTCTTGGAATTAACTATACATAAATACATAAAGTACATACTGTACATATCTCTTTGTCACAGGGTAGCAACATGTTTTACTTTAGAAATTGCAGCCCTCAGCTCAGCAGTAGCCTCCAGAAAATGTTCTATGGTAGCTCTGAGTGGAGCAGCATCTACTCCTTCAACCACAGAAGAGCACCATAACGCTTGTCCACACCTCCCGAAGACTAATGTCTACTTGGTGTGAAAACCTAAACCTCAGTAGGAAATGCAGATGGATAAATAATAGTTACACGAGGAAGACATTATGATTTTATAACACCGTACTGAATGCACCGTAGACCTTCACAGAAAGCAGTAGTACAAGCCTTACTTTTAGATGATTTTGAACTTCACCTTTCACTGCAGAACGTTTGGATTTGTTGCTTCTGGACTAACCATTGCAAAGTACATTCTACTGACAGGAATGGTTGAGGTTTTACAACATGGGCTATGATCACCCAACACATGGACCTCTGAGTTTCCAGGCTGTACTTGAAACCCAAAGAACCTTCTAATAACAACCAGACTTGCTGAGTAAACATTGAAGACATTTACTCATCAGAGCAGCTTCTTCAGTTCAGCTGCTCGGTTGAGTAAACGTCTTCAATGATTACTCAGCAAGTCCAGTTGTTTTAGAATTACCTATACTAGATATACCATGACCTGGATGAATGAAAATCTTCATAGTCATACTTCTAATCACAAGATAAGACCTGTGGTCGTTAGTGGGGATTTTAATCAGTATAATAAAAATGCCCTGTCATGTTCCATATCCCTTAAAGTAAGAACAGAGAAGATGCGCAGAATGTCCTCCTAGAGTAGACAGTTTCAAAAAAGCACTGATGGATACATAGGGGCTCATTTACTAATATTAATTTTTTTTCTTTTTCTTTTCCACAAATCATATTTTTATGCTAAAAATTGTGGATTTTACTGAAAAAAATTGTAATTTGTTTCTTTAAAACCACGGAAACCACTAACGCAATATTAATACACTACAAAACGCAAAGAAGTCAATGGGAGTTATTAAACGTATCAGTTTGTAAAATCTTTAACTCAAGCTTTTAGAGGTTTTCGTGGGGTTTGTTTGTAATTGCATGAGGATTTCAAGGTTTTTGTTTAGTAATTATTATTTGGATATGTTTCGATACATTTTATTTTTTCATTCTTTATATTTGGATCTTTTAATAAATTACTTGGTATTTGTGATTTTAAGGAAAAGAGTTTTTCCTGGTTTCCAAAACCTCTAAATTCAGAATGTTGATAAATGGGCATCATATTGTTAAATGTTGATCCAGGATATGAGTGCATTATTTTTTGCCTTCCACCAAGTCAACTACAACATATTAAATCATATCAAAAAGTTAAAAATGATGGGCATTTAAACATTGTAAATTTTAGTTTTCATGTTAATATGTATATTCACTGATAAAGAATAGCCCAAGGCTCCTGTTTACTTGAGCAATCTGAAGTACAGATCATTCACTCAGCATCATCTGTTTTATATAAATTTCAGTGATTTATCATGATATTGCTTTTTACTGTGAGTGTTTACATGCCTATTAATGGATGACCACAGAAACATTTGAACGGCTGGCTGGTCTTGTGCACATATTTTAACATGAAGAATATATTTATTTCTGTTCTGATGCAGCCCAAAGTGCATTGTGTCATTTATTAAATAAATGTTTACATGGCATTTGTGGCAACAAAGCTGAGACTTCTCAGCCAGACCATATGGTGTGGTTTGGAAGTTTACACGTTTTGATATAAAAGAAAGCAACTGTTCCCCCACACCTATTACATTCACTTATTCAGTCTTATGTTTATGTCATAACTTGACAAGCCATTAAGGTTCATTTTTCAAATATTTTAGAAAACAAAGCATTTGCCATTAATTTCCGTTTGTCGGCAAAGATACAATTTGTTATTGAGCGTTGCATGTTTCTGCCTGTGATTATAAGTTGCGGTTTGTTAGCTACTACAGTTATATAACAAATTCGGTACGAATATATAGTCAGTCAGGGCTTCAATGGGGCTTAAACAACCTACTTAAAGAATGGTTTATGATTTTGGTTTAGTAAAACATAGCTAATTCGTTTTCTAGCCCATATATTTTTCCAGATGTTACAGGCACTGGTAGAATACAAGAGACACACAGTGGTGCTTTTAGGAAAAAGCCTAAAATGATCTACTAGAATGCTGTGAATCCACCATCCACTCTCCTATATTGATACAACAAAGAGCAATTCACAGAGTATCAGGAGGAGTGTTAAAAATGTATAAACTTTAATGGTCCATAATAAAAAATGTTTAGCATGTCAGCATACAAATTAGTGGATCATGCGTTTAAGCGTTTCGTGGTGTCTCACCACTTCTTATGAAGTCACTTCTCCTGATGAAACGGAGAGACGCCATGAACGATTGCAAATTAGTGGATCATATGATTTACGTGTTACGTGGCATCTCGCCATTTCTTCGGAAGTGACTTCTGAAGAAGTGGCGAGACGCCACGAAATGCATAAAGCGAATGATCCACTAATTTGTATGCTGACATGCTAAAATGTTACCATTAAATTTGACCATGAAAGTTTATACATTTTTAACATAGTGTTTGGAGAGGTAGTATGAGTTGGATTTGCATAAACTCTCCTATATTGAGTTGAGTCTAAATAAACCAAACCTGGATTATCCCTATCTTTAATAAACTATGAGAAACCATGTGGTGCCCCTCAACCAAAGGAATTTCCACAGTTCACAGGGCTCCCCTAACCTCCCCTCCCCTTTCCCCTATACCTTCAACATACTCAGTGCATTTACTATAGCTATTACCTAGGGGCAGATTTATCAAAGGTGGAAATTTAAAGTGAAATATACTTCGGAATTCGACCATCGGATGACTATACTTCGACTTTGAATATCGAAGTCGAATTTTTTTTTACCGAATTTGACCGTTTTGACTACAAAAAACTTAGAACAATGCATTAGGTCCACATAGGCTAACATAGCACTTCGGCAGGTTTAATCTCGCGAACTATTGAAGTCGAAGTTTTTTTAAAGAGACAGTTCTTCGAATTCGAAGTCGTAGTATCCTATTTGATGGTCGAAAGTATCCAAAAAATTACTTTGAATTTCGATTTTTTTTTACTTCCCTCGACTTCACTTCGACCCTTGATAAAACTGCCCCTAATGTAAGGAAAAATTCACTCAGACAACACTAATTCACTGGAATGTGGAGTTTCATTGTGGGTGCCGAACACTGGCGACGCTTTGCTAGTGTTACTTCGGCAATGCGAACAATTGAATGCAAGATGCGCTACCGTTCATTTCTGCCTGGCGCAAATTCGCTGGAGGTCTTGTGCTCAGGTTAATTTGCATATGGCGGGAAATTTAAAGTTGAATGGACGTATATGTTCCAGCAAATACATTACATTACACAGTCCAGGGAACCTTAATAAATAAAATAGAGTTGTTATAATGCCCTCCACATGAGCCCACTGTATAGTTTATGTGCCATGTGTTAGAAAATGTATTGGGGAACCCGGTTACCCAAAAAAAATTTTAAGGACTTTTGCAGGCTATCACTCTGAAAAAAGGAAAAGACGCCATCGTTTTTTGGACTTTTTACACTAAAAATATGATGTAAGTAACAGAAGATTGAGGACGATCTATGCAGTGCACTTTACCTGGTCTGAGCTGGTGAAGGGAAGTCTGGTGAAAGTGATAACGTTCAGTAAAATCTTCATTTCATGGAGTAACGTCCAATAAATTGTCACCTGGCTATAGAGAGTGAATGACCGCTACCGTCTATCTCTTTTGCTAGCGAAGTGATGCCTGCGCCCATTAGTAAATTGTCAATGTCCCTGCAGGCGGTAATGCTAGCGAATTGACACTACAGTTATTATTATTAACATGTATTTATATAGCGCCAACATATTGCGTAGCACTGTAAAGTAAATGTGATTATACAACTAAATCACATGAATTATATACATAGAACATATGGAGTTACATACATCACAATCAATAAAGGTACAAAAGGTGAGGGAAGCCCTATGCATAGGCATACAGTCTACAGGGAAGGGAGTAATACACAAGGTGTGGGAGTGGGCAAGATCGAATTAAGTGGGTGAGAAATGTGGTACTGTATGTGGTGTTGCGTTTGGTAGTTAAGCACAGTGGGGGTAGGCTTCTCGGAAGAAGTGCATTTTAAGAGATTTCTTGAAAGCAGAAAGGTTGGGAGAAAGTCGGACAGACCGTGGGAGAGAGTTCCAGAGGAGGGGTGCAGCCCTTGCAAAGTCTTGAATGCGAGCATGTGAGGAGGTAATGAGAGAAGAGTTGAGTAGCAGGTCAGTAGAGGAGCGTAGTAAGCGAGTGGGTGAGTATATAGAGATGAGTTCAGAGATGTAGGGTGGGGCAGAGTTATGAAGTACTTTGAAAGTCAGTGTCATTAATTTGAATTTGATTCTGAAAGGTAACGGAAGCCAGTGCAGGGATTGACAGAATGGCGAGGCAGAGGAGGAGCGGTTGCTGAGGTGTATGAGCCTCGCAGCAGTGTTCATTATGGACTGGAGAGGTGACAGTCTCTGGAGGGGGAGGCCAATTAAAAGAGAGTTACAGTAGTCTAGACGTGATATGATGAGAGAGTGAATAAGAATTTTGGCAGCATCTTGGGTGATAAATGATCGTATTTTGGATATGTTCCTTAGGTGGAAGTGACATGATTTAATAAGTGACTGGATATGAGGAGTGAATGACAGGGCAGAATCTAGGATAACCCCAAGGCACCGGGCCTGGGGAGAGGGGGTGATGGTGGAATTGTTAACTATGATGGATACTTCTGGGATGTTACTGGTGTTAGTTGGAGGAAAGAGAACCAATTCAGTTTTAGAGAGGTTTAATTTAAGGTAGCGTTGTGACATCCAGGTAGAGATAGCGGACAGTCAGGAGGAGACGCGAGTTAGGAGTTCTGGGTTGAGATCAGGAGATGAGAGATAGATCTGAGTTTCGTCAGCATAGAGGTGGTAGTGGAAGCCACTTCACTCTCGAGTAAATCTGCCCCTTGGAGTTGATAGCAGATTTATTAACTTAAATTGATGACTTTACAGAGGAGAGGTAGGAAGGGGCAGAATACTGTATATACCAAAGGCCCTTAAGCCCTGCTCTAGAACCTCCTCAAGGAGATTCCCTTCCTAAAGCAACCATCTACTGACTAGAATAAAATAACAATTAGTCACATAAAATATACTTATTATATTTATGCCGGTGAACTTTTGCCAGTGAATTTTAGCAGCCGTTTCGCGAATTAGCGCCTGGCGAATAAATTCGCCCATCACTAGAAGCAAGTAATTTAAAACAGAATATTGTAAGGATGTCAGTATTAGTCATATAGATCAGTAACGGAAATGCCTTGTTTAAGATTTAAATACAGATATGAGACCTGTTATCCAGAATGCTTGGACCTGGGGGTTTCCGGATAATGGATCTTTCCGTAATTTGGACAAAGAAATCATATCTTGCTTTCTGGATAATGGGATCCCATACCTCTATACCCAATAAAGTTTATACCCACCAGATGAGTCACATGTATCATGACTTTTGGTTTGCTCTGGGTTGCACTCATTAACACAATGTTTAACATAATATTGGACTCAAACATGTCAACTGCAAAATAATGTTTGCGTTATAGAAGGAATGGCAGAACAGGAAGAATGCATGTTTTAAATACATTCCACACTGCCTGTGTCATTAAATCAACAGTTGGAAAGATTAGCATTTCCTCCATGTAACTCATTTCCATTTTATTCTGGTTTATTATTTGTACATTATGGGCTTGTGGCTTGAGAATAAAAAAAGTAATGGTATTTCCATGGGCAATAAAACCACAGACAAAATTATCTTCAGATACAGTAGATTGATGGACAGATATTTACAGTATTTAGGCTGTTAAACCAAAGGAATGGAACTTTAGTCACAATGTTGGTCCTGCGAGAATCTGTAAATTGTTATTTAGCAGAGAAAGCAATCTGTACATGAAACCAAATTATGACCACATAAGATTATATTCAAAGAATTACAGGATACGTACAACAATTGTTGGACCTTCCCACTGCAAAATAGCAAAAAACAAAATGATAAGTATCAAATAACATAAGCAGAAAAAACAGCGTCACAATTCTGCAAAATTATAAACCATTTCAAAGTTTATGGTTTTCTATTAAAGCTCTGTAAAAACCAAAAGATTTGGTGGTCATATGAAACTTTTTGCAAAGCCACTAATTTTGTATCACAATCATTAACCTACAAATAGGTATGTTTTATCATTTTTTTCCATCAACGAGTAAAGAAACAGAGCAAAAGCAGTTGTACTTGAATTCCCAGAAATAACAGAGCACCAGATTTAAAGGGGCAAATTCACTAATACTACACTAATTCACTAAAATGCAAAGTTGCGTCTGGGCAGCTGAACGCTGGCGAAGTTTTGCTAGTGTTAATTCGTCAGCGCAAGCATTTCATAGTGAACTTTCGCTAACATTCGTTTCTGCCTAGCGAAACTTCATTAATACTCTTATGCATAGGTCAATATAAATAGGGCGGGTACATATAGGTTGTTTAGACGTCTTTATTGGAGATGTTGGTGCAAATGCTAGTGGCCACTAATTATTACAAATGTTCAAGGAAGCAAAATAAAGACTAAAGAGATCCTCTAATGCCCTAGATATGAGCCCAACCTAAAACAAATATGGCATGCCCCTCAAATTGGTTAAAAAAATTGTTAACACAAAAATCTTTAATAGCTAGAACTTTTGAAGGCAATTCCGCTTTAAAATATGACTTTCCGGCAAACAGGATATGATGTCACTAGGGTTGCCACCTTTTCTGCCGGTGGAGACCCGGCAGTGGGGCGGGCCGTGGCATGGAGGGGTGGGGCCGTGACACAGCAGGGGGTGGGCTGTGATGTCAGGGGGTGTGGCTATGACACAGCGATCTGTGATTGGCCGGTCACTGTGTCAATCATGGGGAATCCTTCCCAGTTTTCCTAATTTGGAAATTCGGGCAGGAAGCTTTGACCTAGGCAATACACTGTTACACACTGTTACCTGCAGTTGTATAAAAACAACATGGATGTTAACAGGGCAGGTAGGGAGGCTGTACACATCTAGAACTGCTTTTACTGGCTGATTGGAATGTATAATGGAGCTGCATTGTTCATTTCTTCACTCTGCAAAATCACCACTTCAGAGGAAGCAGAGGAATTTTTAGTAGGTTTAGAGAATGCTGTTTTCTTTTAACTATTCCATAATATCCCGTCTAGCACTATTCAGCCACTACTGGCGAGGCCAGAAATGGAAAGATACACACGGCTTCTATAAGACCGTAAAGGACTGAGCCCCCCCCCATCTGTGGTAATAGCTTGTGGTGTTTATTTGCATTTGGCTGTATAAAATATTTTTTCCTACTTTCAATCTATCATTTGTTCCTTTCCTCTGCAAATAAACATGTAACAGGTGGAGCATTTTTTCCGAACTTTTTTGCAACAGCAAGCAAAGCAGCAGGCCCTGCAGGCAGAGTTTAATGGAAATTGTCTGCAGCTGTTTGCTCAGAGCAGGACCTATGTTTTGTGATGAACTAATAGAAAAGGTTCTCCAGCCTGAATCTCCATGGAAAGGCCTGATGGGCCTTCAACGGGATCATCAGTGTCCACTGGGAAAACCGAATCATATGTACAAAAAGCCAAGCAATTCTCAAGAACGTCAGTACTGAACCCAGGAGACTTTGTTCAAGCACCATTAACAGTTGTATTAACATAAGAGACCAGACTACTTACCAGTTTTACTACTAACATGGCACTAAACCTAACACAGAACTTCCAGATACAAACACATGGGGGTCTTTTTATCAACAGTCTCATTTTCGTGGTTTTGAAACCATGAATAAACTCACAAACAATAAGGGATTATTTACTAAAGTCAGGTCGGAAAACACAAATTGTTAGAATTTTTTGGTCATTACACCCGAATCACTAGATTTTTTTTTTGGGTTATTGCCGAAAACCCCAATATTTTGAAATTGGGTTATTGACATCTGCCATTGACTTATACATGACCTCGACAGGTTTGAGATGATGGTTTTTTTGGATTCTGGCTTTTTTCAGCATTGGGGTATAATAATCCTCTAAAAATTAGAATTTTCTTTTTCCACCAAAAATTCGAGTTTTATCCCCAAAACGCCTGAATAGAAAAAATTGAGGTTTAGTAAATAACCTCCTAAAACTACAAAAAAACTTTAAAAATCCAAATAAAACAGTACAAACTGAAAATATAGATGATTGCAAATATCTCGAAAAACCTCCAAAAATGCAACTTTTTCTGACTAAAAAAAATACGAAAACCTCTAAGGGGCACATGTACTAAAACTCGAATTAATCTCTTTTTTATGAAAACAAATCTGACAAAACATCAAAATTGAGTGTCAATTTGTATCGTATGATTGACGCTGTGGACTTTTTCTAATTATTGCCCAAAAACCCAAAATTTATCGGATTATCCACCGCAGATCACGATGTCAAGAAATAGCTTCAGGGACATCTGCCATTGACTTCTACATGACCTTGACAGGTTTGAGATGGAGTATTTTCGGATTTGGATTTTTAGCAGATTTGGGATATGATAAATCACTAAAGATTTTAGATTTTTTTCACACTAAAAATTCAAGTTTTAACTTGACCAGAAAAAAATCAAAGTTTAACAAATGGCCCCCTAAATGTCCGAATTGATTTAGAAATGTCCAATAGGATCAGTACAGCGTCACGTCGGATGCGACGGAAATAAGGTAAGTAATTCAATTGTCGCATCGTGTCGCAGCATTGATGCGACACAACACGACTGTCGGATGCAGACGCTGCACGTTACGTCTGCAACCGACAGTCGTTTAGCGTCGCATCAACAATGCGACACGATCTGACACTGCCATTACTTACCTTGTTTCTGTCGCATTGGACATGACGCCTGCGATTTTGCTCAGCACAGCGGAATTGCTAATAGTTAGCGCCAGGTAGTGGCCTTCATAGGACAGTAGCAGTTTCCAAACAACAACAAAACAAATGCATTAAAAAGCATCAAAAAGAAGACTGACAGGACAAAATCAAAATTTTAAATTGACTACATAATATTACCATTGGTTTAAAGGACCAGTAACATCAAAAAATGAAATTGTTTTAAAGTAATAAAAATATAATGCAGTGTTGCCCTGCACTGGTAAAACTGCTGTGTTTGCTTCAGAAACACTACTATTGTTTATATAAATAAGCTGATGTGTAGCCATGGGGGCAGCCATTCAAAGGAGAAAAGGCTCAAGTTACACAGCAGATAAGCTCTATAGAACATAATGCTATCTGTTATTCATTATTTATCCTGTGCCATTTAGCCGTTTTTCAATTTCCGCCATTGCTACTCAGCAGCTTGTTTATATATATATAAACTATAGTAGTGTTTCTGAAGCAAACAGATCAGTTTTATCACTACATGATATTTTGATTACTTTAAAACACTTTTAGTTTTTGGTGTTACTGTTCCTTTAAAGGGGATCTAAACCACCAAAAAAGACCCATTTATTTATGTTGAAGCCATTCAATTGCATAAAGCCCCTTTAGGAACACAGTTATCTGGAGTATTTAACCATGATATGAAAAACGTCTGTGCTGTTTTAAAGTGTGTATGATATAGATTTGTGCCAGTAGAGTTTCTAACAAATGCAGAATAAAGAATAAAAATCTGGTGAACTTCTATTCGTTTCACTAGAGTTCTTACTTTCGCAGTCAGTAAAATCAATATTAAATACTCAACATGAGGCCATAAAAGTCCTCCCACCACATTGTGTAATGGCACAGACTTATCCTAGGGGTGTATGATATTTTACCTTTTTATTCATTTTTTTATTGTTTTTTTATTGCTTGGGACCTAACTGCGGCACAGCCAAACACATGTACAGACATAAAATCGATATGGAATTCATTGTTCACAAGCCTCTTTTCAAGAGAAAAGACCACCGCACAGAATTGCAGAAAATCAAAGTAAAAACAGTGTAGACAAGATGTCCAACACACAAATTGCGTACATACGCAACGGTACAGAGAAGTAAAGATACAAGAGGTGCTTGGTGGTTAGTAACAGAGTCATATAAAGTGCTTTCATTTGCTTTCAATATAACAAGTAATTAAGTTGATTTGATTTAGATTGGATTCTGTTACATTTTTATAATCGGGGTCATTCATATGAAATGTTCATAAAAGACCTGGGACTTGGGTCAATGCAGCTGAACTCAGACACAACTTCTGTCTAACCTTACTTACACTGCACATAACAGAAATGTTCATTGAAAACTAATTGATAACACACACATTTTAGCTTCTGTAACTCTAAATCGACACAGGACAAGGCAAAGGAAATATCTGATTCCTTCCCATCTGTGTTCCAGACTGAGACCAGACCATAATGGTTCAGCAATAAATTGTAGGCCTGGCAGGCACCAAAAGGGGGTAAATAAACCCAGACAATGTGGCAATTCAAACGAAACAAAGCAAATATCCAAAGTATTTTGTGTTTATTTGCCCTTTCATTTGGTAATTGAGAAGCATACAATCCAAGGTAGTATAGCCTTACGGTAACCCTTCCATTAACAGTTCACACGTCTACAGATTTGACACTGAAACATCGGTAGGTTACACTAATGTTCACATTTTATACTGACAACTTTACAGAGCCTTCAGGTGACAAACCTTTTCTTCTGTAGCTGCCTTATAGGTATCTCTAAAAAATAGGTTCCCTAACTGTGGGGATGGCACCTCTAGGCCGGGCCAGCCAGTAGACAGGTTAGGATGAAATTTGGGGAGATTACCTATTTGCTCTAGAACTACCAGAATCCAAGCTTGAAAGTTAAATAGGGAAAAGCTCCTAGGTGAATTATAATATCCTTATATTTTACAACAGGGTACTTTTCACTATACGGTGTATATAATAACTCTGTTATTAAAAATATGTGCACTTGGAAAGAATACATATCCAGAAAGCTCCCAATTACAGAAAGACCATCTCTCATAGAGTTCATTTAAGCAAACAATTCAGATTTTTTTTAAATTATTTCCTGTTTCTCTATAATAATAAAACAGTACCATATTGGTTGCAGAACAATCCTATTGGGTTTATCAAGGGGGTTATTTACTAAACATCAATTTTATATGGCCTGGCTTTTTGGGGCAAAAATCTGAATTTTTCGTAGAAAAAAGAAACTCCAATTTTTCGGGATTTATTATACCCCAAAACGTGTAAAAAGCCCGAATCCAAAAATCCGCCATCTCAGATCTGTCAAAGTCATGTAGAATTCAATGGAAAATGTCCCTATTCCAGTTGCAAGATATTGTGGTCTGCACTTGGTTTAGCTCAATAATCAAATAAATTCAGGGGTTTCAGGCAAAAAACCTGAAAAATTGAACGATTTAGGTTTTCACTCAATCTTATTGAGTTTTGTACCACTTAAATTGAGTTATTTTATGAATAAATAAGGCAAAATCAGTGATGGGAGTTTGGTTGAGATTTTTTTTATTAAAACAATGAGATAAATTTGAATTTTAGTAAATAACCCCCCAAATGGTTTAATTATATTTTTAGCAGACTTATGGTATGAAGATCCAAGTTATGTAAGATCCCTTTATATGGAAAACCCCCAGGTCTCAAATATTTAGCATAATAGATCCAATACCTGCTCTAATAAACCCAAACATTATAGTAAATCCCAAATTGTAGCAATTTAGGCCAGATCAGTAGCTTTTCCGTTATTCTTAACTACTTTCATTAATGTTGGAGTGCTCCTACAATCCACCTTGAATTGTTTTAAAAAATGATGTTAATTTTTTATAAAAATGTTTTTCATTTATTTTAAGAAAGTCTAAATTGAAATGATTTACATTTATTTTTTTTATAATACTCCAATATTATAATAATTCAGACTTTGCTTTAAAAAGTATGAAACAAATCTATGCAAATACATTGCCTTGATAAAATCAAATGATTTAATTGCAAAGCTCTTCAAAAAGTTGAGGTCTGTATGAAAGCAGTTAACATCTCTCTTTGAGAGGATCTACAAAGCAGTATATCCGAGAGTGAATTACTATGCCTGCCACTAACATCTGAACTTTGTAAATCTAAAAGTGTAACTGTATCACTGTTGGTTAACTGCCTCCCCAGTGGGACCATGAATTCAGAGAAGCACAAGGTGGACCTTGTCAGACCTAATTTATGAAAAAAAGGGGAAAGGCAATTTTAATACTAATCCAGTCTAATGCCCATGGAAACCAACCATAACTTTTATCTACTACTAAGCGAGTATTAAACCTGGCATATGGACGAATTTTCATTTTGATGAGGTAGAGTGTTTATTTGATGAATGCACTTTTCATCTATATTTTATAGAAGATTTTTACACTGACTTAGAAAACGATAATCAATCTTAAAGGTTTCCTGTCATTGCTATAAACCTGCCCCTAAAATGTACTGGATGCTAAATACAAATAGTATGCATTAATTTTTACTATACACTTTAGATTTAAATGGTTTATTAATGCCGTCTGCAACCTACTGCATTCAATTTGTCCATGCTATTTGTTAGTATTAGTGTCTCATGCTGGAATCAGCCAATTGGAGCAGGGCTCAATCTGCCAGTGGCTCACAGAATGAGTGTGTTGGTTGCAGCCATAAAAAAAATTGGCTGAAGAATTCAATAAATTAAATCGTTGACATCAACGATGTGATTGGCGAATTTGGGGCATTTTGGTCATATTTCTATCCTGTTAGACCTACGTGGTCAACCATTAGTTCAGTTATTGTAAAGTGGATACAAGTGGAAGTGAAAGCAACAGCAGGTCAATGTATTATATTTATTTATTTATACAGCATCAGAAATGTACACGGTGCTTTACAAGGCATAAGCACAAACAGGGGTATAATGACACAAGCTCACAGTATGACACTTCTGAGTACTGAAGCATGTTTCATGGAAAAAGCATCTGTCCTTCCCAACACTCACTACTGAGTTCCAAATTGCCTGTGGAACAAACTTCAGCACAAGAACTGTCCATCATGAGCTTTATGAATTGGGTTGCTATGGACAAGCATCTGCATGAAAGTCTAAGACCACAATGTTCAACGCCAAGCATCAGCTGGAGTGATGGCATGTTGCCATTGGAGCAACTCTGGAGCAATGAAAATGTGTGATGAATCACGCTTCAACGTATGGCATAAATCTGAGTTTGGTGGATGCCAAAAGAATACAAACTGCATGCATTGTGCCAACTGTAGAGCTTGGTGTTGGATGAATAATGGTCTGGGGCAGTTTTTCATGGTTTGGGCTAGGTCCCTTCATTCTAAATTCTAGAGAATTTTGTTTCTCACTTTGCGGAGGGTCCTTTTCTGTTTCAGCTTAACAATGACCCTGTGCACAAAGAAATAAAGAAATGGTTTACTGAGTCTGATGCGGAAAAACCTTATTAAACTCTGTTGGGGATGAACTGGAACACCAAGGATTGAAAATTAATATTTATTTATACTATAAAAACTATACTAAAGAGTTGACAGAAAATGGATATCAACTAAATACTTTAAAGTACAGACTCAACTCTCTAGTTCCTTCCTAATCAAAATTCAAGCAAATGTAGCAGGAAACCTCACAACATCTTTGCTATAGCACACTTTCCCTCTGTGCGCTTTATCTTTCATTTTTCATCTTATGTCTTTCTGAAGCAGCTCTGGGAGGGGAGTCACTAACTCTGTAACTTTTCTAAATAGATACATTAGTTGATACATTTCTTTTCTGAAAACAACAGCCCCTTTATTTAGCAGTAGAGCTGAAGGTTAATGTTTAAGCCCCATATTTGTTGTGTCTTTGGTTTGTGCAATCTTTACTTTTTCCACTTCAAATACAGGTAATTAAAGGGGAACTATTGCGAAAATGAAAATGAGCTTTATCATACGGAAATAAAAAACTTTCTAAATACAATCAATTAAATATTCTGCATTGCTTCTGAAATTATCAAATTTATCTTCACTATCCCTCTCTCTCAACATTTTATTTTTATTTTCATTCTGTTTTTTCATTCTGTTTATTTTCATTCTGTCTTCGTGCAGGTGTCCATTTTTTTTGACGCTGGTGAATTTTCACGACGGTTTTGCGAATCGTGCAAATTCGCCGCAAATTTGCGCCAGGTGAATAAATTTGCCCATCACTAATCAATAGATATGCCAGAGCTGAAATACTTTGGTGTTAGTTGAGAATTACAATTTATAGATATTGGTTAGCAGAAAAAAATCTTGAATTTTAAAATAGCTTGAATGTTGAATATACACCTCCCATTAAGTTTAAAAGTAGCTCACCAGGTTTTTAGCTGGCAAGTGTTTTCATTAAATTTGTATTTGTACAATTTTAATTGACAAATCGAAAAATTTGAGTTCAGGAAACCAAAATTCCAAAATGTTCTCAAATCAAAGCTAAACATTGAAGGTGTATTTGTAAAGGGGTGGTTCACCTTTAAGTAAACTTTAAGCATATTATAGAATGACCTGTTCTAAGCAACTTTTTAGTTGGTCTTCATTATGTATTTATTTATTTGACCTCTTTTTCCTCTTTTGAGCTTTTAAATAAGGATTACTGACAATATCTAAAAACAAATGCTCTGTAAGGCTATACATGTATTGTTAATGCGGCTTTTTGTTACTGATATTGCTATTCAGACACTCCCCTCATTATATTCCAGTCTCCAATGCTTGGTTGCTAAGTTTATTTGGACCCTAGCAACCAGATTGCTGAAATTGCAAACTGGAGAGCTTCTGAATAAAAAAAACAACTGCAAGTTGTCTCAGAATATCACTCCCTACATCATACTAAAAGTTAATTCAACAGTGAACAACCCCTTTATTATGTCAATTTGACCTATAATGTTGATTCACAATGAAAGACCACAATGGCGCTCTATGTCTGGCAATTTTGTACGCCACTTTTTACACTATTTGACGAAAAATATTTTGCACACTTTTATAAATGCAACCTACATGCCTTGTAGCAACCCTGTGATTTATGAATGTCCCTTTCAGAATGTATTTTCCATTAAGTATTATGAATTAATAGATTCACAGAGATTTGAATTTGTTAAACAACCTCCAAGCAGATCAAACTTTCAAATGAAGATTCATTTCACCTAAAACCAGAGAAAAATAGGAATGGTGTGTCAGAATATAATCGCCTCAGTCTGAAAATATATGGCATGCCATTGAAAGTGGACTAGGATGTAGAGGAAGTCATTTCTTAAGTTGGCTGCAATGGCCATAATTAAGAAGATCATATCGTGCATGCTACTTGATTCGTTTTCCTGAAATGTCAAACTTGTGCTGTGTAGCCAGCCCTATATACAGGATTACCACATGTTAAATTATATTTAATTAATGATGTCATACAAAGAATCCTGTAAAGATTTTGGGCAGGATGGGAGACATAAATACCCCTTGGATCACTTCCTAGCCATGGTTAACAGGTAAATTAAATTTAGTAACATGTAAAAGCATTTTACTCTAGATTAGGGATGCACTGAATCCAGGATTTCGTTCGGTATTCATCCAGGATTTGACCTTTTTCCGCAGGATTTGGATTCGGCTGAATCCTTCTGCCCGGCTGAACCAAATTAGAATCCCAATTTGCATATGCAAATTAGCGTTGTGGAGGGAAATCGCGTGATTTTTTGTCAAAAAACAAGGGAGTATATAATGTTTTTCTCTTCCCACCCCTAATGCAAGAAATCAAAGTTAGGGCACATTTACTATGGGTCGAAAATCAAGGGTTAATTAACCCTCGATAATCGGCCATCAAAGTTAAATCCTTCGACTTCAAATATCGAAGTCGAAGGAAAAATCGTTTGATCGAACAATTAAATCCTTCGATTTTAATCCATTGATCGAACGATTTTCCTTCGATCAGAAATTGCTAGGAAAGCCTATGGGGACCTTCCCCATAGGCTAACATTTGTGCATGGTAGGTTTTAGGTGGTGGTCAAAGTTTTTTTTAAAGAGACAGTACTTCGACTATCGAATGGTCGAATAGTCAAACGATTTTTAGTTTGAATCGTTCGATTCGAAATCGAAGTCGTAGTCGAAGGTCTAAGTAGCCAATTCGATGGTCGAAGTAGCCAAAAAAACACTTCGAAATTTGAAGTATTTTTTATTCTAATCCTTCACTCGAGTTTAGTAAATGTGCCCCTTAATGTTCACATTTGATGATATTCAAAATGACACAAGACAAACACACTTGAGAAGTGTAGTATCAATTCCTAGCCATGGTTAACAGGTAAAGTCAATTTAGTAATTTGCATATGCAAATTTGGATTTGGTTCGGTATTCGTCCGAATATTTCGCAAAGGATTCCAGGGTTCTGCCGAATCCAAAATAGTGGATTCAGTGCTTCACTAGTGATGGGCGAATTTATTCGCCAGGCGCGAATTCGCGGCGAATTTGCGCGATTCGCGTCCAGCGAATAAATTCGCGAAACGCCCGCGAAAATTCGCCGAAAAACGGATGCCGGCGTCAAAAATGGGCGCCGGCGTCGAAAAAACGGGCGCCGGCATCAAAAACGAGACGCCGGCGCCGTTTTGCGAATTTTTCGCCGTTTTGCGAATTTCGCATTTTCGAATTTCTAATTTTTTCGGCGAAGTGAAATGGCGCAAATTCGCCCATCACTATGCTTCACAACTCTAGATTGGATCTATGTAGTTGACAGCACAGCAAAGGAATAACTATATTGGTAGTTCACTAGGAGGTAAACATCAGTAGGCTTTTTGTGCCTACCATAAACTGTAAATCATGTACACATTCAACAAAGTTCAAGGCAAGCTATGGTTATGGACTGTGGTCAATAGACTGAAGAGCTTAGAGACTTTCAACATAGTGCTGCTATAAGATGCTACCTTTCAAGTAAATAAAATTTTTATCCTGCTAGACCTACGTGGTCAACCATTAGTTCAGTTATTGTAAAGTGGATACAAGTGGAAGTGAAAGCAACAGCAGCTCAATGTATCATATATATTTATTTATACAGCATCAGAAATGTACATGGTGCTTTACAAGGCATAAGCACAAACAGGGGTATAATGACACAAGCTCACAGTATGACACTTCTGAGTGCTGAAGCATGTTTCATGGAAAAAGCATCTGTCCTTCCCAACACTCACTACTGAGTTCCAAATTGCCTGTGGAACAAACTTCAGCACAAGAACTGTCCATCATGAGCTTTATGAATTGGGTTGCTATGGACAAGCATCTGCATGAAAGTCTAAGACCACAATGTTCAACGCCAAGCATCAGCTGGAGTGATGGCATGTTGCCATTGGAGCAACTCTGGAGCAATGAAATGTGTGATGAATCACGCTTCAACGTATGGCATAAATCTGAGTTTGGTGGATGCCAAAAGAATACAAACTGCATGCATTGTGCCAACTGTAGAGCTTGGTGTTGGATGAATAATGGTCCGGGGCAGTTTTTTATGGTTTGGGCTAGGTCCCTTCATTCTAAATTCTAGAGAATTTTGTGTTTCTCACTTTGTGGAGGGTCCTTTTCTGTTTCAGCTTAACAATGACCCTGTGCACAAAGAAATAAAGAAATGGTTTACTGAGTCTGATGTGGAAAAACCTTATACAACTCCTTTGGGGATGAACTGGAACACCAAGGATTGAAAATGAATATTTATTTATACTTAAGAAAAAAACATACTAAAGAGTTGACAGAAAATGGATAACAACTAAATACTTTAAAGTACAGACTCAAATCTCTAGTTCCTTCCTAATCAAAATTCAAGCAAATGTAGCAGGAAACCTCACAATATCTTTGCTATAGCACACTTTCCCTCTGTGCGCTTTCCACCTATAGAAATCCCTATTCACTCTAGTTATAACTAGAGAATAACTGATATTTTCACCTCCAGCACCACATGTCCCTTTGGGTTGAAAGGCTGCTTTCATGGGCTGAAATGTCATTACAAAGGCAAATAACAGAACTACCAGGTTAGAATTACTTCTTTATTACTTGGCATTACTTAAAGGGTTTGTTCACCAAAAATTTTTTTTCCGTTTAATTGTTTTCAGATAGCTCAGTATAAATAAAGACATTTTCCAATTACTTTCTATTTTTTTAATATTTAAACTTTCATTTTTCATCTTATGTCTTTCAGAAGCAGCTTTAGGAGGGGAGTCACTAACTCTGTAACTTTTCTAAATAGATACATTAGTTGATACATTTCTTACAGGATTTTTAATTGGCTATATTTAAAAAAACGTATTTCAGTATGCTGAAGCTTATATTAAATGTTCACTTTTGCGATAGTTCCCCTTTAATTAAGGATCAGATGGCCATCGCTATTCTGAAGCTTAGAGATTGCTATAATGATCACCTGGTCAATATAAAGCTTGATCAGACATTTTTATAAGATACGTACAAAGCAACTATAACAAACTACTGTATTTCAGGATCAGCCCGGGACTCAAACTCTTGTTTATGCTGTTTTGGACACTTGCTGCATTTACCTTATGAGCCACTGGGGGCTCTTGGGGCTGATCCTGAACTCTTGTCTTTGATGTTCCTGTTTATCTGCCTGTTCCCTCGTGTGTTTCCTATTCCCAATCACCTTCCCTTTATAATCCCAGCTGTGTCATTGAATGTATTTTGTTTGTTCCTGTTTGACCTGCCGACCTGAAAACCTTGATACCTGAAAACCTTGATACCTGAAAACCTTGATACCTGAAAACCTTGATACCTAAAAACGTTGATACCTGAAAACCTTGATACCTGGAAACCTTGATACCTGAAAACCTTGATACCTGATACGTCTCAGTTATAGCGGTTCCCCGTTGTAAACCTTACACTGTACATCTTAAGGCACCTTTAGCCCTTATCAAATGCAGACAATAGATGTCGCACCCCCCCAGCCCCTGTTCAGACTTGGTTTTTCCATTTTCACATATATGTGCTTCTTTGACCCCTCCTTTGAACTAATCCTCCTCCCTATCCAGGATGTGAACTTGGTAGTCTTCAAATGTGTGTTCTGACCAGAGGAGCTGGCTCTCCTGTGCTGCGCCATACATTTGTGTAACGGTTGTTTAGTTTCTCCCACGTATAAGTCCGAGCATTCCTCACTGCACAGCATACACAATGTTACTCTTCTTATGCTTTGATATTGGGTCTTTTGAATGAACCAGTGTGTTTTTCGGACAACCCAGAAATATATGGAATGACCAAGTTCTTTCATCTGTCCTGCTTTCCACCTTCACCAGTAGTTTTTGTGTTGTTCTTTCTCCTTCTCCCAGTTTTAACAAAGGCCCAGACTGGGTACCCGCACGTTTTAAGGGCACCTCTGAGGTGATTCAACTCTGTTGCCCGAGCCTCTGTGTTGGAGGGGATTGTATCTGCTCTGTATTGTAGTGTTCTGATAAGCCCCAGTGATCTAATGGATTGTGGGATCAGCATCGGACTGGGCCGGCGGGACACCCAGGGTTGCACTGTACTTGAAATAGGTGGTACCCAGGCATACTGTAGGTCCAATAAGGAACACACTTGATCTGCGTTAAATGGAGTCTTTTTTAAAGTTGTAATATTGGTGTCTAGGCAGCCATCTCCGGTCATTTTGCCTGGTCATGTGCTTTCAGAAAGAGCAAGTGCTGCACTATGGAAGTGCTTTCTAGCAGGCTGTTGTTTCTCCTACTCAGTGTACCTAAAGTAGTCACAGTGGGACATAGATTTTTACTATTGAGTGCTGTTCTTGTATGAATCAAGGAGCTGTTATTTGGTTACCTTCCCATTGTCCTGCTGCTGGGGGTGGAAGGGAGGTGGGTGATATGACTCCAACTTGCAGTGCAGCAGTAAAGTTGATCAGAACACATGACTGGAGGGACTGACAATATGTCTAGAATCATGCCAGATTTCAATATTAATATAAACAAATCTGTTTTTCTTTTGAAAAATGGATTTCAATGCAGAAGTCTGCTGAAACAGCACGATTAGACAAGGGTGTTGTCTTGTAGCAGCCATTTTTTCACAGTTTCAACTGCCTCTGCGATGGGTATGCATGTAAAAAAGGAAGTAACATCATAGGATACTATAGTTTCTTCTGTGCCCAGTACCGACTTTGCTTGTAAATACCTGGGAGTTCTGGATGTGATGCTCTGTATTTCCAACCAAAGGGGCTTAAGATGTTGGCTAGGCATTTGGATACCTTGTAGGTCACAGAGTTGATGCTGCTGACAATTGTTCTGAGAGGGGCCCCTTCCTTATGTATCATAGGGAGTCCATATATACATGGAGGGGTTTCACCTGGGTAAAAGCGATGTAGCTCGATCAATAGCTTTGTGTTTTTGCAGCTGTTTTGAAAATTGTGACATTTTCTTGTAACTGTTGGTTGGGCCCCTTCTTAGAGTTTCATGCGTGTTGTTGTCCCTTAGAAACATGGTAACCTTTCATGGTAGTCAGATGTATTAAGTACAACTGTGCATCTTCCATTATCCACAAGCAGGTTGGTGATATTTGATTCTTTTTTTGAGGTATGTCAATCACATACAATGCTGTTTTAGCACCTTTCCCTGGATGGTTTAATACCACCTCATAGCTCCAATCATGCCAATACCATTCAGGAGGTCTCTGACAACATGCTGGTATTACTAAACAGATGATGCTAATTGGAGTAAGATTCCATGGTATATAACCAAAAATATTTTGTACAGGACATTCTGAATTGAGATAATCAGTCTGATGACTAGTGAAACGTCTTCAAGGAAAAAGAAAATACAGCAAGTCCAGTTGATTTGACTTATCACTATAGACATACCATGACCTGGATGAATAAAAACCTTCACAGACATAAATAGATGAGAAGAAAAATAGTTAATGTATATTATCATTTGCTGCTTTTACTAATTAACCTGAATATAACGATCATATATTTATCCATCTATGCTATCACTTTTTTCTATATGCTGGACCTGCACAGCTCTGCTCTTTTCTCTCAATGTTATTCTCAGCTTGTCAATCAAAATACAGAATATATACAACTGAAACCGCAGCTGGATAACATACAATCACCGACCTCATTGATTTTTTCTTTAATCTGCTTTCAGACACATTGATTTAAGAGGCTTCGGTTTGCAGAGTGGGGTATAATCCTTTTAATCAATACTGACAATGTTTTTTTTTGATTGGCTTACTGTCTCACTGCTGTATTTTGATTTTAAAGTCCTTTGTTTCCTTTTTGCTAACTTCAAAGGCATTGAATAAATCCCACTTCGAACCCCACTACTTGTCCTTATCTGAGAATACGATGTGTGTAATCTGCAACTTCAATTTATTGTGGTGTTAACCTACTGCTCTGTTTTACATATTGTAAGAGTTCTTTAGATTTTGCTTGGTGGTATCTGTGTCTGTGAAGTTACTAATTACATGTAACAATTGATAAAGTATATAAAACTGTTATGTCATGTAAAACCCCCAAAATCTATTCTGTGTAAATATATTTTTATCCACTGCAATTGGCATATATCACAGAGTCTTTCATATTAGCATTTTGACTTTTACTGGGTCATTTATAATAAAAACTGTTGGTGAGAAATATTAGGGGAAAATTCTAAATTACAGCAACATGGTGTTTTGACACAAATCGGTAACACGTTGCGTATTTTCAAAATGGGGGGTTTTAAAGCGGCCATTACATCTGATTTGCTCAATGCAAATCATGTGCAACTAAAGTCATAGCCAAGCTTTCAATCTTTAACACAAAGGGGCCGAATTTTAGTTATCTAAAAAAAAAAAAAATAGTAGTATAAGCGGAAAATTACACCGCAACCCCCCCCCTCAAAAACCTGTAAAAGTCCGGATTGTCTTTTATAGGACCTCAACAACTTTTACATGGCAAAGTTTTGCATTAGTGGCTTTTGTGGTTTTTACACTTAGGGGCACATTTACTAAGGGTCGAATATCGAGGGTTAATTAACCCTCGATATTCGACCAGGAACTAAAATCGTTCGACTTCGATGGGAAGTTGAGGAGAGTCCGGCCTAGAGTGACAAGGTGACATACATTTGAGACAGAACTTGGAACAAACATGGGGCACAATAAATTGGCCAAAGACAGGCAGAAGTGTAAATCTTTTGTTTCTTCCTTTCATGCCATTAAGCTTAATACTGAAGCAACCGCTCTAATGGTGGTAATTCCAGGGTTTCCCAACATAAATAGTATTTGCGCACCATTTATCAGAAGAGACAGGATGGACACATTGGCGAGCATGTGAAAGTGTAGGGTTATGTTTGGATGCAAGTACTTTAGTGAATTGTGTCAACATATGATCTCCACTGCATCCATTTGAGAGCATCCCCTCAGGTGTGTTCATAAATGACCCCTGCAAATTTCAAAATGCTGTTTTGTGATTATTTTTCAGCATAAATAAGAAATTTAGTGGTATAGTTGCTACAAATTAACATGGTTGATGGCACAATAATGTTTATCAGATTTTATCCATAGAAAAGTGGAGGTACACAGAATTTAGAGTTGGTTGTTGCCCTACATCATTTATTATGAAGAAAAAAAATGAAGGCTTTCAGGGATAACCCCTTCCCTCAGATGCAAAATCATCTTTTCCTGGTGTCTTTTACACTTGTGCCTTTTTCATGGACTATATTGGACTTGGAACAGCAGGGGATTGAGCATCATTTTCTACAAGTAAGTGGTGTGCAGAGTGTGATTGTGTTCAACTATGGCATTCTATCCCCCAAAAAAGTATCCCAAGATAATCCTTTAGTTTCTTAACTTCTAGGATAGCACAGTCTTCCATATTTGTTTTATTTATAGTTTATTCTGGAGCAGGATAACATTGAACACTACTGGGCACATTAACTGTACATTATTGCTTCTTATATTTATCCTACATAAGGTGTGTCGCAAGTTTTGCTAAACACTAGTCCTAGAATTGTCACCAAATAAAGACTAAATTATCCAATTTACATTGCTGCTCAGAGAGTGAACTATCCAGACAGTTCCAAGTTACAGAAAAGTAGTGATGGGCGAATTTGCGCCGTTTCGCTTCGCCGAAAAATTCGCGAATTTCGCGCGAAATTCGCGAAACGGCGAAAAATTCGCGAAATGGCGTCGGCGCCCGTTTTTGGCGCCGGCGTCCGTTTTTCGAAAAAAAATTTTGACGCCGGCGAATTTTTTTGACGCGAATTTTCGCGGACGATTCGCGAATTTATTCGCTCGCCACGAATTCGCGCCTGGCGAATAAATTCGCCCATCACTACAGAAAAGCAATCTCCTATAGAGCCCACTATAAACAAATAATTCTAATATTTAAATATGATTTTCTTTTTCTCTCTAATAATACAATAGTACCTTGTACATGATGGTAACTAAAATGTATGAATCTATATTGATGGCAAAATAGAAAGGGATAAGATACTTGAATACTAAGAGATTCACAAAACTATAGGCCAATTTACTACTATTTGGGTTTTGGTTAATCATATTTTTTCATGGTTTATTCATTTCTCTAAAAGTCAAAATTTTGAGATGCATTAAACTTCTAATAACATGGCATTCATGGTTTTAGAGAAATAGAGTTTATTTATGGTTTCAAAAAGCTCTTATACCACACAGATTCAGCCCTTTTTACCTAAAAGGAGAATGATTTTGTGCTAACATGGTTTTATGCGTAACAGACTTTGCCAAACTAATTTATTTGCCTTTTATAAAGAGGTGAGCAGGAACCTAGACTCTGGGATTGCAGCGGATGTGATCTACTTGGACTTTGCTAAAGTATTTGATACAGTACCATACAGAAGGTTACTAACTAAATTAAGGGGTATTGACTTGGAGCATTGTATTTGTACAAAACTGGCTGAAGCATAGTTTATAAAGAGTGGTGATAAATGGAGCATTTTCTAATTAGTCGAGTACCTCAGGCGTCGATCCTTAGCTTTTTAACTTGTTTGTGAATGACCTCAATGTGGACATTGAAAGTACTGTGTCTATTTTTGAAAAATTGTACAAAAGTATATTTTAGTTGAGTTGTTTTCAGATTGTTCACCAGAAATAAAGACTTTTTTCAAATATTATCCATTTTTTATTTTTTACAGTTTTTCCGAAATCTAAGTTTGAAGTTTAAAGTGGACATGTCACCCAGACATAAAAAGCTGTATAATTAAAATCCTTTTTAAAATAAATATGAAATCCAAATTCTTTTTTTATTTAATTCATAGCTGTTGTAAACTCATTTAAAAAGTTCAGCTGTCAATCAAATATTGTCTGCCCCTCCTATGCATAGAGGCAGAGCAAGCAATTACTTTCACTTTCCATTCAGCACTTACTAGATGTCACTGCTCTCCCCACATTCCACTGTTCACCATTAAATTGTGTAGCCAGTGCATGGGGATGGACATCAGGTCCCCCATACTGGTGCACAAACAAGATTTTGAGATGATGCAAGAATTGCCTTAACAGTGTCCACAAAATGGCTCCTGCCTCATTGCTATAATTATGAATTCCCAGATGGAGGGAAACAAGATTCAAATAATTTTTACAGTGTAATTAAAGTTCATTTTGCTTGACTAACATGGTAAAATAGGATTTGAGAATTAGTTTTTTTTGTGACAGGGCCCCTTTAATGTCGCTGTCTCTGGTGTTTGAGTCTGGCAGCTCAGTAATTCAGGTGCGATATTTAGTGGATTAGTGGATACTACAGCATCTCTGGTGTATTAGCAACTATTGTATCAATTCTAACAGCTGCATGTAATAAAACTCAGGGATTTTGCTCAGCAGGGACAAAAATATGAAATGTATCAATTTAGAACAGTTTACAGGGTCAGTGACCCCCTCCCGGAGCTGCTTTAGAAGGTGAAAAATGACACTTTACACTTCAATATTAGAAAAACAGTCACATACAGAAATTAGAAAGTAATTGGAAAAAGTCTGTATTTCCGGAGAACTATCTGAAACCAACTGAACCGAAAAAAAGTGTTGGAACAAACCCTTTAAATTATACACTTTAGCAGCAGTTGCATTTGTTTGGACATATTTGCAGCATTAATGGACAATGAGCTATTGGAAATTGTTACGAAAATGAACCCCTATGGCTGAATAACTCAATGCACCAATATTTTTCTATATCTGCAACTTTTTTACCTAAAAGGGGAATCCTAATCAAGGGTTGGCCCTCCGAAGGGGACTTAAGCTGATTCATATTGTCTGGGACACTTAGGGCTACTTCGACCATCGAATGGGCTACTTCGACCTTCGACTACGACCTTCGAATCGAAGTTTCGAACTACAAATTGTCCAACTATTCGACCATTCGATAGCCGAAGTACTGTCTCTTTAAAAAATTCTTCGAGCCCCCCCCTAGTTCCCCACAGAAAACCTACCGAAGCCAATGTTAGCCTATGGGGAAGGTCCCCATAGGCTTCCTAACAATTTCCTGATCGAAGGAATATCCTTCAATCGATCGTAGGAATAGCGCAAAATCCTTCGAAGTCGAAGAATTTTACTTAGACTGTCGAATATCGAGGGTTAATTAACCCTCGATATTCGACCCTAGGTAAATGTGCCCCATAATGACATGTCCTGTTCTCATTTTGTACTATTAAATCTTTGAGTCTCTGAATATCACCCTTTCAAAACCAACTTGTGTCAGCCAGCACTTTCAAACAAACAAGGCAAACAAAGGCTACGGCCATAGCTTCACACTTGTTTAGTAAGTGAACTGCCATTTCAATGTCATCCTGTTATCATCACTTTAAAAGATGCTTGTTTGGTTCATCTGCCAAGTCTGCCTTTCCATTTTAATATAAAATTTCAATTTTTTTATGCAGCATCTTTATTTCCCATCTGTATTTTTATATGTTGGTTTTGCTTATTAGGACATAATAGATATCATTAAAATGATTTCTTAAAAAAGAAACAAATGGATAAATCCGCAATCACACGGTACAATACTGAAAAAATCAAGGAGTTCAGTCGTTTAATAAATATTACCTTCATATTTCATCGTGCACTTGATACTATCTGCAGGTGTCAATGTTAATACTGTTATTGTAAAACATCATAAAACTTTTGTAAGGTCCATGTATACTGTTTCATTGAAGTGTCTGAACAGAGACATATTTACGAATGTGTGTGAGCCGCGGCGTCAATAAAATTTAGTTTGTAAATCAGAAATATTTTCCAAGAGAGATTAATGAAAACATCAGAAACCGTGCTTCGTGCTAGAGAATATTACACGAAGGAAAACATAACAAAATAAAAGATTAATAGTGGAATTATGTTCCAAGCTCCCCCACACAGTGGTATAAGATGGGTCTAGGGGGGAATGAAAGATGAAGGGTAAGCTAAATCATAACTTCTAATGGAGTTTGCTTGTGAAAGCACATTTCAGCCTCACAGAATATAAATAAGAGGTGGACAATTACTTTCCCACAGATATAGCCCACAAGCCACTATCTGACACACTTGATTCCACACAAGGCTCCAATACGGCCTGCATCCACCGGCGTACTCTAAGGAAGGGAGACACCTATGAGCCTGCAGCTATGAATACAGAGCTGCCAAATGCAGACACCACTGTATTCATGGGACAAAGATATCAGTGGTAATTCAGTGAAGTGCTGGCTGCAAAGTTCATAAAAGATTTTTGTGCTTGTTTTTTTTTCATGCTGCCATGGACTTAGTAAATGACCCCTTTTTTATTATTGGAAATCCATCTTAAAAACATAGCCTTTTTTGTCAGTTAGTTGATTTTATAATAAAATTATATATATATATATATATATATATATATATATATATATATAATTTTTTTTTTTTTTTTTTATAAATTATTATTGTCAATACATGGTTTATTTCTAGTTATTTGTCAAAAACAGTCTCCACTGCTACCAAGTAGCCCATTTATATAAATGGTATTAGAGTTTCTGATGAAAACACACAGTTAGTAGGAGTGAAAACTGATCACACACTCCATCTGTGTTCCCTTTGGGACTGACCTGGATGCCCTTAGTCTTTTGTAGAATCTATTATCCACAATGCTTGGGATCAGAGGTGTTTCCATAATTTGGATCTTCATAATTTAAGGGTGTTATTTATATATAAAGGTTGAGTTAGGTTTTACGGGAAAATTCCATTTTTTTCTAGGGTAGTTTCAGTAAAAACTCAATTTTTTCAGGATAAATCAAATTTTTTTTTATTATGCTCCAAAGCTGCAAAAAACCGAAATCCAAAAATACTCCTGCTAAAACCTATCGAGGTCATGTAGAAGTCATTCGCAGAGGTCCCTTGAACCATTTAAAGATGTTTATAGCCTTCGTGAATTTCAGGGTTGTTTTCAGTGGTTTGCACTCGAAAACTTGATCAATTTGAGGTATTCAAGGTTTTTTTCAGTGATGACTGGATTAATTTGAGTATTTGATTTCCCCCCCCCCTCAATTGCATTCAATAGATTTTTTTTTTTTACATGAGGTTTTTCATAAATAAGCAAACATTCAAGTTGAGACTTTATTTCAGGTAGAACTATCTATACATTCAGAATGAATACCAATAGATAATGATAATAGCATAATAACCTATTAAAGAATTGTAAAAGAATAAAAAAAATATATATATATGTATCAGTAAATTTTGTCCTTTTACATCTTTTCCTGTAAAACAGTGCTCTGTCCATTCATTGGCTGATGTTACCTAGCATGTATGTGTGCCCTTGGTTTGTTAGGATGATTAAACTATAGAAACCAGATAACTCAAAATATAATAAACGAGGACTAATTGTAATTTCAGATTTATTTTAAATTTTGAAAGCTCGAAAATCATGGTTGCTTAAAAATTAGAGAAATTAGCTGGAAACAAAATGAACAAAGTAAAGATCACATTGAAAAATGTCGTCATTTTCAATAGCTTGAATTTTGCTAATACAACGCCCATTGACTACTACATGAGCTGTTATAATTTTTGTATTCAAGTTTTTTTCACCAAAAAACTCAAACTGTGGTGAAAAGTTGAATTTTGAATTTTGATAAATCTGCTCCTAAAATGTATATCAAGGCAGCTATGCTTTTATGGGTAGGAATGATCATAATATTTTGAGCCAAGTGGACTTTATATTTGAGGTTTCAGAGTCCCTGGAAGGCATTTTTTTACCTTTATGTGGAAAATGTGAAAAAAAAAGCAACATGATTTATATCTGCCTACTAATGGAACAATTGATGAGAAAGAACATTATGAATCGTTATGCTCCATACTCTAAAGCTCATGACGCACACATCATTTTGATTTCTACAGACCTTGTAGGAAGAATCTCTGTGATCAAATTGCCCTGCCCAATCAGCAGCCGTTTTCCTTCTATTTGGCTGAGAAACATGCTGCCTAAAGCAGACATTAATGCCGTCTGGCAGGGATTTGTTTGGGAATGTGGAAGTTAGACTTCCCAAGTGATCCCTGTCTGACAGCTTCGACTTCTGCAATAAGTGTTGTATATTGCATTTAAATGAATGGGAATAAATATAAAATGTTTTTGGCTGGAGCCAGAACTAATTGGTCCAAACACCATTATCCATCAAGCTGTTACTATGGGCTGTATTTACTAGGCTACAAATCAACATCACTTGGGCCAATCCATTCTAATGTGGAATTTTTATAAATACGTTCTCCTTTTTTATGTATGTTTACTAGTTTTATATGGCTTCTAGTAAGATCAATGTCAGTTCCCAAGTAAACCCATAAATTAACATTAAACAGGGCGTGATAAAATAAAAAATCATTTTCTTGTTTGTTTTTTGCACAAAAACTATTCCTATAGTTCTATATGAAATACAGGTATATTGTTATGTCAATGGTTTCAGCTTCTGACTGTTAATCTTTCCTAGTGGTTAGTTACATATTACCCATCCATAGCAGTGAATTGTGGAATCTACAGCGCTGACACGGTACCAGGTATGGGATCCATTACCTGGAAATCCTTTATTCAGAAACTAAATTACTGGAAGGCCATCGCCCATAGACTCCATTGTAATCAAATAATTAAAAATTTTGAAAACTATTTCTGTTTTTTCCCTGTAATAGTAAAATCTAATTGGAGATTCTTATTGGAGACAAAACAATCGTGTTGGCTTTAATTAATGTTGAAATGATTTTTAGTGTACCTATGGAGACCCAAATTACAGAAAGCTCCCGGGAAAACCCCAGGTCGCGAGCATTACCAGATTACCAGTAACGTTGATTCTATATCTCCAGCTTCCTTTATTTTTAATGTGGGCTATCAAGTTACCCATCTGTTGCAATCCCATTCACCTAAAATCAGGAATGGAAATGGTTATGGTAATAGGGGCAAAGAGCAACCACTGTGATTGCATTATACTGTGTATAGAATATGTAAAGATTTATTGGACCAAATTTTCAATATGGATTTCAGGTTACCACAACTCTTTGGAAAGAGCTGACAAGAGGGCACACATTCCAATTAGAAGAAAAGAGGTTCTGCCTAAACATTCGGAAGGGTTTTTTTACAATGAGAGTGTGAAGATGTGGAATGGGATGGGTTTTTTGCCTTTCTCTTGATCAACTAGCAGTTAGACAGGTTAAAATAGATATAAAAGCTTGAACTTGATGGATGTGTGACTTTTTTCAAGCTAACTTACTGTTACTGTGATTTTTTTCTTGTTCATAAATATGACTAGTGATGGGCGAATCTGTCGCGTTTCGCTTCGCCGAATAATTCGCGAATTTCCAGTGAAATTCGCGAAACGGAGAAAAATTCGCGAAACGAGTCGCGCGGCCCGATTTTGTCGCCCATCAAAATATTTTGTCGCGGACGCAAGTATGTGTTTTAACGCGCAACGTTATTTTTGACGCGCAGTGCAATTTGATGAAGCCCATCTTCTATGGGTGTTTTGTTTGTATAACCTTTTTTCATCTTTGGGCCTACAAATAAAAATTTTCCCCTTAGTTTCAAGCTTTGTAGTCTGTGATGATAAATGAACATGGTATCTTTTGCTTTGTGTCTGAATGTGCTGAATTGGATTGGACTCCATGGGAAGACCAATACACATGCGTGTTTCACTTAGTATACTGCTACACACATGCCCTGCATTGTTAGAGGACTCCTATCTTGAAAAAATGGCTCCCATTTTGCAAGTTTCTTAAACTTTTAACGTTTGTGGATTTTTTCACATTACCTCTGGTCAACTGGTAATGGTATCTACTACTACTCTATATCTCTGTTTAACCAAAAAGTACCATCTGTACTTCATATATCTAATAGTAGATTACTAACACAAGTACAACTAATAAATCTGAACAGATAGTATCTGGATGCTTTGTATCTCAGATAAAAATGAATAAACCATATGTTTATGTGAAAGTGACCAGGAGCTCAGTCTGGTCGTAGTAGGCATGCTCTGTCTGAGTGCCTACACTGAGCCCCTGGTCGTCCACTGGTCGTGCCGCCTGGTGAGGTGGTGGTGCCGCCTGGTGAGGTGGTGGTGCCGCCTGGTGAGGTGGTGGTGCCGCCTGGTGAGGTGGTGGTGCCGCCTGGACAGGTGGTGGAGGCGGTGCTGCCTCATCAGGTGGAGGCGGTGCTGCCTCATCAGGTGGAGGCGGTGCTGCCTGGTCAGGTGGTGGTGGTGGTGGTGGTACTTCCCCATCATCAGGATCATCTTGGATCCATTCAGCTGGCAATGAATAAATTTCAGTTTGAGTAACACAGCAATTGCATTTGTATAGTATAAATTATACAGGATAAGGTGTCATGTTGTAACTACAGGAAAATTAACTTTATTGTAGTTAAGAAGGGAAACCTATTTTTTCCGTTTAAATAAATCTACCTTTATGTGAAGTAAAATTCTTATTAGCCTTGTCACAGGCCTAAACAAATACACATTTGCTCCAAAATACCAAAATAAATAGGAATCAAGTGCAGGGCAAGATTTACATAGTAGGCACCCCTAGGCCCACTGCCATTCGTCGCCCCTGTCCCCTCCCCTTTATTCGGGCAAATTTTTATCATCTGGACAGGAGCAATGGGGATTGCTGCATGGGAAACTATTGTATCTCCTGTGCATCCCCAGTTTTTCTGAACCAATATGGGTGTGGTTGGGCAGCATGCCGCCACCCTAAAATCTTCCAGCCCAAGGCCCGGGCCTTGGTGACCTTTCCACAGATCCGAGCCTGATCAAGTGGCTTTATTGTAGTTAAGAAGGGAAACCTATTTATTACGTTTAAATAAATCTACCTTTAAGTGAAGTAAAATTCTTATTAGCCTTGTCACAGGTAGAGATGTCGCGAACTGTTCGCCGGCGAACTTGTTCGCGCGAACATCGGGTGTTCGCGCTCGCCGGAAGTTCGCGAACGTCGCGCGACGTTCGCCATTTTGGGTTCGCCATTGTTGGCGCTTTTTTTTGCCCTCTCACCCCAGACCAGCAGGTACATGGCAGCCAATCAGGAAGCTCTCCCCTGGACCACTCCCCTTCCCTATAAAAACCGAAGCCCTGCAGCGTTTTTTCACTCTGCCTGTGTGTGCTGAAGAGATAGTGTAGGGAGAGAGCTGCTGCCTGTTAGTGATTTCAGGGACAGTTGAAAGTTTGCTGGCTAGTAATCGTTTTGATACTGCTCTGTTATTGGAGGGACAGAAGTCTGCAGGGGTTTGAGGGACATTTAAGCTTAGGTAGCTTTGCTGGCTAGTAATCTACCTTCTACTGCAGTGCTCTGTATGTAGCTGCAGTGGGCAGCTGTCCTGCTTCTGATCTCATCTGCTGACTGCTGCAATAACAGTAGTCCTTGTAAGGACTGCTTTTATTTATTTTTTTGTTGTTTTACTACTACTACTACTACTACTACTATAAGAGCCCAGTGCTATTAGTCTAGCAGTGTTGGGGAGTGGGACTGGTGTGCTAATCTGCTGCTCCTAGTAGTTCAGCAGCACCAACTTTAATTTTTTTTTTTTAATATTCATTTTTTTTTTATTTTACTTTTTTTATTTTACTACCGCTGTAGTAGTGTATAAGTTGACCTTTTAGGCATTATTTGCCCTGTAGGCATTATTTGCACACTGTTTTCTTCAACCCGCCATCGAGCTGTGTGACCTTGTTCCCATTCTGTCTAAATATCCATAATATTACCGTCTCCAGAAAAAACACCGGAGTCACTTTTTTCAAGCAGCCATAATATATTTTACGTAATCCGTATCCACCGCTGTAGTAGTGTATACGTTGGCCTTGTAGGCATTATTTGCACACTGTTTTCTTCAACCCGCCATCGAGCTGTGTGACCTTGTTCCCATTCTGTCTAAATATCCATAATATTACCGTCTCCAGAAAAAACACCGGAGTCACTTTTTTCAAGCAGCATTCATATATTTTACGTAATCCGTATCCACCGCTGTAGTAGTGTATACGTTGGCCTTGTAGGCATTATTTGCACACTGTTTTCTTCAACCCGCCATCGAGCTGTGTGACCTTGTTCCCATTCTGTCTAAATATCCATAATATTACCGTCTCCAGAAAAAACACCGGAGTCACTTTTTTCAAGCAGCATTCATATATTTTACGTAATCCGTATCCACCGCTGTAGTAGTGTATACGTTGGCCTTGTAGGCATTATTTGCACACTGTTTTCTTCAACCCGCCATCGAGCTGTGTGAGCTTGTTCACATTTTGTCTAAATATTGATAATATTATCGTCTCTAGAAAAACCACTTGAGTTACTTTTTTTCAAGCAGCATTCATATATTTTACGTAATCCGTATCCACCGCTGTAGTAGTGTATACGTTGACCTTGTAGGCATTATTTGCACACTGTTTTCTTCAACCCGCCATCAGCATTTATATGGCATAATTTTTCTGGCCTCTGTGCTTCAGTGGCTGCAACCAAAAAAGTTTATATTTTCAGCATTTATATGGCATAATTTTTCTGTCAACTGTGCTTCAGTGGCTGCGACCAAAAAAATGCATATTTTCTGCATTTATATGGCATAATTTTTCTGGCCTCTGTGCTTCAGTGGCTGCAACCAAAAAAATTTATATTTTCAGCATTTATATGGCATAATTTTTCTGGCAACTGTGCTTCAGTGGCTGCGTCCAAAAAAACTGGGCAAACAATGTCTACAAGGTCAACGTATGGCGAAAAATGACTATTTTCAGCATTTATATGGCATATTTTTTCTGGCAACTGTGCTTCAGTGGCTGCGTCCAAAAAAACTGGGCAAACAATGCCTACAAGGTCAACGTATGGCAGTTGTTTAAAGAGAACAGTAGATTACTAGCCAGCAAAGCTACCTAAGCTAAAATGTCCCTCAAATCCCTGCAGACTTCTGTCCCTCCAATACAGAGCAGTATCAAGCAGATTACTAGCCAGCAAACTTACTATCATCTGTCCCTGAAATCACTAACAGCTCTCCCCCTACACTATCTCTTCCAAGCACACACAGGCAGATTTTTCAGATACATTTTTGCCCTTGATCCCCCTCTGGCATGCCACTGTCCAGGTCGTTGCACCCTTTAAACAACTTTAAAATCATTTTTCTGGCCAGAAATGTCTTTTCTAGATGTTAAAGTTCGCCTTCCCATTGAAGTCTATGGGGTTCGCGAACCGTTCGCGAACCGCTCGCGTTTTTGCGCAAGTTCGCGAATATGTTCGCGAACTTTTTTTCCGACGTTCGCTACATCCCTAGTCACAGGCCTAAACAAATACACATTTGCTCCAAAATACCAAAATAAATGGGAATCAAGTGGCTTTATTGTAGTTAAGAAGGGAAACTCATGTATTGCATTTAAATAAATCTATTATAATCTGTTTAAATAATCTCCATTTGACAGCTCATTTACTTGTTATTTAACTTGTCTGCAATTATGTCAGTCAGTCAAAGTCAACTGTTCCAATCCTAATTACAGTATTCACTTAAATACATTTTTGCTGTAAAATAGCAAATCATTATAAGATGTTTTCTTTTTAAATAACTCTACCTTCCACCTCCACGCGCAGCTCATCAACAAACGCGCTGTGGCGTCTTTTGAGATCGCTCCAGATCCTCTGGAGCTCCCGCAAACTTAAGCGCAGGCGGTACTCCCTCCGCAGCCCGCGCCTCAATCTCTCCATTATGCTCCTCCGGAGCGCCTGGATTCCTCTCACTCCAGGAGGGATATTGTCGTATCCCTCCTGGTGCAGGTACCTGACAAAGTACCTTAGCTGGTCCCTGTTCATCATGCCAGGTCCTGCCATTTTCAAACTGCACTCCTAAAAATGTAAGCACGGGCGGGGCTATTTATAGTGGCGACGCCCATTTTTGACGCGCGCATGACGCGCGTCACATGACGCGTGCGCGCACACGACGCGCGTCACATGATGCACGCGCGCGCATGCGCAAACACAGTTTTGATATGGCGCGCGCCGAATCTCGTCGCCCGGCGACGAACCTCGTCGCGACGGCGACGAACCTCGTCGCGACGGCGAGGAAATTGATAAATTGACTACTGTAACACTCAAATACATTGATTTTTTAAAATAAATTATGATATTAAGTCACACTATATTTGGCAATTAGGCACTATTAGAAGTAACATTATTCCCCTAGCAATCATACATTGATTTAAATAAGAGACTGGAATATGAATAGGAGAGGCCTAAATGTAAAAAAGTAGCAATGACTAACAATACATTTGTAGCCTGACATAGTATTTGCTTTTTAGTTGGGGTCAACTCATTGACCCACATTTAAAAGCTGCAAAGAGTCAGAACTTAGAAGAAAAAGGCAAATAATAAAACCAAATTAAAAGTTGCTTAGAATTTGCCATACTATTGCATACTAAAAGTTTCCTTAAAGGTGAACCACCCCTTTAAGGGCTTTGCACTGGATCTATGAATACGTTGTGTAAAGTGTTTGGAAACAAAGGATGGCGTGTGTTCTCTTTGAAGGTTATGGACAGCAAACTGGGACAAGACTGCTTGTGAAGTTGAAAGTCGCAAAATAGCAGATGCAGCTGAAAGTGGGATGTAAGATGGACATCATCTAGGAATGAAATTCCTCTTTCCATTAAGCAAACTGTGTTGTCTCGTTTATTTAACTCAAGGACAAAAGCATTCATAGAGGACAAATTCAATCTAAATTATTACTTACAGCATGAATTTAAGTAGAGTTTATGGCTATGTTTGTGTCAGCCAGGGTTACCAGGTTGGTTGGTTTCCAGTCAAATTTACTGGGCTGATGTTTGGGGCCTGTTTGGGCCTCTGTGTAATTTGAATGCAAGGGCCTATTTTGACTCCCAGACCAGACATGGCTTTGGGACTACCATTAAAACATTTCCCTTACTTTTGTACACAGTGATGAATGTATATATGCCATGTTTTGCTTTGGAATCAATGGGAAGAGCAATTCGCACCTATGTTCCACTCAGTTACTGCTATACACACATGCCCTCCCTGTATACATTTTTTAGAGCACTCCTATCATTTCAAAAGAAAGAATAATGACAGAGGCAAAGGACTTTTGGCCGCAGTCGTTTCAGGGGTAATAATAGTGTGAATACATTTGACAACCAAGCAGCAAGCATTGTTGTAATCAATTTTATTAGAGCCAGAAGAATTAAATGAGGCAGGCCTCAACCCCCAGAAGAAATTAGCCAACAATGTGGCAGTATTCGAAGAAACATTTTTAGAAGCCATGATAGGCCTCAACCACCAGAAGACATTAGCCAACTAAGCGGCAAAATTACAAGCAACCTATTTAGAAACCATGTTAGGCCTCAACCCCCAGAAGAAATTAGCCAAACAATGTGGCAGTATTCGAAGAAACATTTTTAGAAGCCATGATAGGCCTCAACCCCCAGAAGAAATTAGCCAACAATATGGCAGTATTCGAAAAAACATTTTTAGAAGCCATGTTAGGCCTCAACTACCAGAAGAAATTAACCAACAATGTGGCAGTATTCGAAGAAACAGTTTTAGAAGCCATGATAGGCCTCAACTACAAAAAAAAATTGCCGACAATGCAGCAGTAGTGTCAGCAACAGCAGTAGGAGCCTTGATAGACACCCACCAGAGTTTTGCCAAATAATGAGGCATTAGTAGCAACAGCAGCGGCAACAACAGTCATGTTGTAACTTTTAATAAACTCTATATTAGAGCCAGAAGAATTAAATGAGGCAGGCCCCAAACAGAAGACGTTTGCCAAATAATGAGGCATTAGTAGCAACAGCAGCGGCAACAACAGTCATGTTGTAACTTTTAATAAACTCTATATTAGAGCCAGAAGAATTAAATGAGGCAGGCCCCAAACAGAAGACGTTTGCCAAATAATGAGGCATTAGTAGCAACAGCAGCGGCAACAAAAGTCATGTTGTAACTTTTAATAAACTCTATATTAGAGCCAGAAGAATTAAATGAGGCAGGCCCCAAACAGAAGACGTTTGCCAAATAATGAGGCATTAGTAGCAACAGCAGCGGCAACAACAGTCATGTTGTAAATTTCAATCAACTCTATATTAGAGCCAGAAGAATTAAATGAGGCAGGCCCCAAACAGAAGACGTTTGCCAAATAATGAGGCATTAGTAGCAACAGCAGCGGCAACAACAGTCATGTTGTAACTTTTAATAAACTCTATATTAGAGCCAGAAGAATTAAATGAGGCAGGCCCCAAACAGAAGACGTTTGCCAAATAATGAGGCATTAGTAGCAACAGCAGCGGCAACAACAGTCATGTTGTAAATTTCAATCAACTCTATATTAGAGCCAGAAGAATTAAATGAGGCAGGCCCCAAACAGAAGACGTTTGCCAAATAATGAGGCATTAGTAGCAACAGCAGCGGCAACAACAGTCATGTTGTAACTTTTAATAAACTCTATATTAGAGCCAGAAGAATTAAATGAGGCAGGCCCCAAACAGAAGACGTTTGCCAAATAATGAGGCATTAGTAGCAACAGCAGCGGCAACAACAGTCATGTTGTAACTTTTAATAAACTCTATATTAGAGCCAGAAGAATTAAATGAGGCAGGACCCAAACAGAAGACGTTTGCCAAATAATGAGGCATTAGTAGCAACAGCAGCGGCAACAACAGTCATGTTGTAACTTTTAATAAACTCTATATTAGAGCCAGAAGAATTAAATGAGGCAGGCCCCAAACAGAAGACGTTTACCAAATAATGAGGCATTAGTAGCAACAGCAGCGGCAACAACAGTCATGTTGTAACTTTTAATAAACTCTATATTAGAGCCAGAAGAATTAAATGAGGCAGGACCCAAACAGAAGACGTTTGCCAAATAATGAGGCATTAGTAGCAACAGCAGCGGCAACAACAGTCATGTTGTAACTTTTAATAAACTCTATATTAGAGCCAGAAGAATTAAATGAGGCAGGCCCCAAACAGAAGACGTTTGCCAAATAATGAGGCATTAGTAGCAACAGCAGCGGCAACAACAGTCATGTTGTAAATTTCAATCAACTCTATATTAGAGCCAGAAGAATTAAATGAGGCAGGCCCCAAACAGAAGACGTTTGCCAAATAATGAGGCATTAGTAGCAACAGCAGCGGCAACAACAGTCATGTTGTAACTTTTAATAAACTCTATATTAGAGCCAGAAGAATGAAATGAGGCAGGCCCCAAACAGAAGACGTTTGCCAAATAATGAGGCATTAGTAGCAACAGCAGCGGCAACAACAGTCATGTTGTAAATTTCAATCAACTCTATATTAGAGCCAGAAGAATTAAATGAGGCAGGCCCCAAACAGAAGACGTTTGCCAAATAATGAGGCATTAGTAGCAACAGCAGCGGCAACAACAGTCATGTTGTAACTTTTAATAAACTCTATATTAGAGCCAGAAGAATTAAATGAGGCAGGCCCCAAACAGAAGACGTTTACCAAATAATGAGGCATTAGTAGCAACAGCAGCGGCAACAACAGTCATGTTGTAACTTTTAATAAACTCTATATTAGAGCCAGAAGAATTAAATGAGGCAGGACCCAAACAGAAGACGTTTGCCAAATAATGAGGCATTAGTAGCAACAGCAGCGGCAACAACAGTCATGTTGTAACTTTTAATAAACTCTATATTAGAGCCAGAAGAATTAAATGAGGCAGGCCCCAAACAGAAGACGTTTGCCAAATAATGAGGCATTAGTAGCAACAGCAGCGGCAACAACAGTCATGTTGTAACTTTTAATAAACTCTATATTAGAGCCAGAAGAATTAAATGAGGCAGGCCCCAAAGAGAAGACGTTGCCAAATAATGAGGCATTAGTAGCAACAGCAGCGGCAACAACAGTCATTTTGTAACTTTTAATAAACTCTATATTAGAGCCAGAAGAATTAAATGAGGCAGGCCCCAAACAGAAGACGTTTGCCAAATAATGAGGCATTAGTAGCAACAGCAGCGGCAACAACAGTCATGTTGTGACTTTTAATCAACTCTATATTAGAGCCAGAAGAATTAAATGAGGCAGGCCCCAAACAGAGAAGACTTTTGCCAAATAACGAGGCATTAATAGCAACAACAGTAGCAGCAACAGTCATTTTGTAACTTGTAACTTTTAATCAACTCAATATTAGAGCCAGAAGAATTAAATGAGGCAGGCCCCAAACAGAAGACATTAGCCGCAAAATTGTAAGAAAAATATTTAGAAGCCATGTTAGGCCTCAACCAGAAGAAATTAGCCAACTTAGCGGCAAAATTATAAGCAACATATTTAGAAGCCATGTTAGGCCTCAACCAGAAGAAATTAGCCAACAATGTGGCAGTATTCGAAGAAACATTTTTAGAAGCCATGTTAGGCCTCAACCAGAAGAAATTAGCCAACTTAGCGGCAAAATTATAAGCAACATATTTAGAAGCCATGTTAGGCCTCAACCAACCTGAGCTAGCAGGTGATGCCACCTCCTGCCGCTCACTGGTGCCTGCTGCAGATGAGGTAGCCTGGGTCAGCCAGTCTACCACTGCCTCTGCCTGCTGCGACCGTATGGGTCGCGAAGCAGTGGCAAAAAAATCGGGCACAGTCCTACGTGGACCAGTTGCCCCGCTGCTGCGACCCACAGCCACCTGCTGCTGTGGCATTTGCTGCTGCTGCTGTTGTTGCGGCTGCTGCTGCTGTTGTTGCAGCTGCTGCTGCTGTTGTTGTTGCAGCTGCTGCTGTTGTTGTTGCAGCTGCTGCTGTTGTTGTTGCAGCTGCTGCTGTGATGGCAGCTGCTTTGATGGCAGCTTGTGCTGCGACTGATTTACAGTGCCCAGACTGGGCATGGCACATGGCTGTTGTGGGGTTGGATGCCCACGGCCAGCACCACGGCCTCTTCCTCGGCCACCCCTCCCTATCCCACCCTTCTTCCCACCACCACCCCCACCCATCCCTAACCCACCCTTCTTCCCACCACCACCACCACCACCCATCCCCCCTCTCCCACGGCCCGTCATATTGGGCAACTAAACTTAAAAAAAATATATATATATACAAGGGGGGGGTTTGGATATTTCGGGGAAGGAAAGGAGAAAAAAATAAAACCCTCAACTAAATCCCCTCAGCAGAAGTGTGCACCCACAAGGAGTACACACACCAGCACAGACAAAGACAAAGACAGTTAGCCCTAAAAAGGGCTATTGGGTGGTGAGCAGGCAAGCAGAAGAGGGAAAACAGTAAACTGAAATCCACAACCTCCACTTGCACTGACTCAGAAAAAAAAAAAGCTCTCTACACAAACTCCACTAGCTAAATCACACACAAATCTCTCACTATCCTGCTCTCTCTACCTCTACCAGAAACGCCACGAGTAATGGCCGCCTCTGCAGCTCCTTATATAGCCAGTGGGTTGGCTCAGGGATGGCTCACATCTTATTGGCTGCTGTGGGTGATGTTTAGTTTGTCGCGCGTCTTTTTGTTTTGACGCGCATTAGCGGCGTCGCGGCTCGTCGCGCGCCGAAAATTTCGACGCGCGGCGAAACGAGTCGCGAGACGAATTTTTGCCGCAATTTCGCGAAAAATTCGCCCGCGGCGAAACTCAGATATTCGCCGCGAATTTAACCATGGCGAATTTATTCGCCCATCCCTAAATATGACTATTTCTTTAGCCCTGTATGTGCTTTATCTGATTAAAATACGGTTTTTTTTAGGGATTTGTCAGTGTGACACATCAGATTTTCCAAGTGGCTAGCTCAGATCTCTAAAATCTGTGTTTTGCCTTAGGATGAAATTGAAACAAACAGAGCTTATATCAACTTTATAATAAAGATTTAAAGGCACAGTAAATATTCATAGTACAAATATGCATTTAAATAGCATGACCCACTACCCTGGAGAACCTGTGACAGTCCCATCCTGCCAAGTCCCACACTACTCCTTTGGCAGACAAAGAGTCTCGGTCCCTTTTCCCAAAAGAGCACAATTGGTCCCAGGTAGTGCTACTGCCCAACTACAATACAACAAAATCAAACATTTAATAATATTGTACACAGTAGATGGATCTATTCAAAAGGCACGTGGTATAGCTCATTTGACAGGGGAAAATATGATCTTTGTTATCTGATACAGTGGTATTTCCTGGCCAATATAATACTAGTTGTGATTCAGTCACTGGATTGCAGTCTATTACTGATATACCACACTACTATGATTCCAAGTCTCTCTTGCTAAAATAAGTGCTAAATCGCTCAAGGGCATTTTTCTATAGAACCAACCATCAGAATTTTGATTTGATCACTGATCAGTTCATGCCTAGTCAGTAAATGAAAGCAAACATCGGGTTGCTCAACAAACTCCTTCATCTCCATCCCAAAACCTTGGTAACCATCTTTAATACAGCCTCTGTAGTCATTTCACTCTCACACACCTCTCCACTAAGGAAATAAAATGCTGGACCCAGGTTTTAACTCTCCAGTGATGCTTAATGTTATTCATATTCTAAATATTCAGGAGGAAGATGACACTGAAACCCATTTCAGAATCTGTTTTCGAATATTGCCATGAATGTGGTGGTTACTTGAACAATTAAAGGATTTAACATACAGTAGCATGGGACAAACAACGTTTCTAAAAACTGAACGGTGATCAGTAGATCTCAAGACACTGTCAACAAACTGCTTGTCTAAATTACCCCTCTGTTTAATTCTTTTCATTCAGATATGCATTCTGTTTCTGTTACATCAGTAATAGTTTTTTAAATATGGTAATATAAATTCTCTTATAAATCAATGTAATATTTTCCATGGAACAGAATGCTAATAGTGATATGATGGATGTAGATCATAATGGAACAACATCACTAAAAGTAGACCTTGCATTAGTAAAGTATGGACAATATATATATATATATCTCGAAATAAAAAAATACAGATGTACACTATCAATATAGGAATCTGAGTCATAAGACAAACATTATTAGATAGGAAGCCTTAAAGTAAATAACTTTGTCTAAGAAGAAAGACAGTATTCAGTTGAGGTTTAGATGAAAGGTCAATTAGCCATTTAAGTTTTGTAAACTAAGATCCAATATCACAGATCACGTCACTATTACATGGAAACTCCAGCTGAAGTAATTAGAAGCACAGGCAGAGTTATTGGAGCTAAATAATTCACCCTTTTATGACATTCCCTGTAGTACAGGATGATTCAATTTATAGAGAGTAAGGACAGAGAAAGTCTATCATGTAGCCCTAAATAAGCAAATTCATTTAATAGTTTACACAGCAAACTTCAGCATAATCTTCCTTTTAATGAATACATTAAGATGTAAAGTAGATGCCATAGTAATTAGGACACCTCTAGGGAAGAACGTTAGGCGTGAAATTGTTACAGATTAAACAGATTAAACAATAATATTGTTCTGGACATACATCCAGTATAGGGTACAATTATGGATCTGTTGCCAGTTTAATCTCTATGATTCTTCTAGCATCTCAACTGTCATTATAAAACTCATTGTAATGATATGCAGCCGCTTTCTTTGCAGTGAAGACATTTAAGACTTACTAAGATTTGGTACGCAAAACATGCGCATTTTGAACCAACAATCATAATTATTTTTGGAAATATACAGAAGTATGCAGTCCAATAATCCAGACATTGAAATTTCTATATTTCAGGTCAAACATGTAAAAGGTGTTCTACTGCGCACACCATGTAAAAAGCATATAAAGCCTTTTTCCCTGCAAAAATTGCAATCTAAATTGTTTCCGACAGGATCAGTATTAATCAGAATGAATTAAATAGACAGACCTATGTTATAACACATGAAATGAGAGGAAGTTAAGAACGTTGTTTTAGACAAGCTTATTTGAAGGGGAACTCCACAGAAACATAACTTAAGCTTTTTGAAAAGTAAACATAATTTCAAGCAACTTTGCAACATACATCAATTAAAAAATGTGCAAACTTTTCATGATTTTCATGTTTGGAACAGTTCCCCAAGCCTAG